>NC_138300.1:43887500-44480000 GCF_965601325.2 Salmo salar
CTGCTGCCCTATATACATAGACTTGGAATCACTGGCCACTTTAATAATGGAACACTAGTCACTTTAGTAATGTACAAATAATGTTTACATACTGCTTCACTCATCACATATATATTTATACTGTATTCTATTCTACTGTATTTTAGTCAATGACACTCTATCTAATATTTATATATTTCTTCATTCCTTTCTTTTACTTTTAGATTTGTGTCTATTTTTGTGAATTGTTTGATACTACTGCACTGTTGGAGCTAGGAACACACGCATTTCGCTACACCCGCAATAACGTCTTCTAAATATATGTATGTGACCAGTAACATTTGATTTGATTTGATTCGATTTTTCTAAATAGTAAAAAATAATAAAAATAAAGAAAAACCCTAGAATGAGAAGGTGTGTCCAAACCTTTGACTGGTACTGTATATTTTTGTTCTCTTTCCCTTCCAGCAACATGTTTCCAGCCAACTTAGTTCAAGCCACATTTCAACAGGTGAGCCCCTTTAAATCATACGCTTTCCTGTAGGACTTCACGCTCCATGTGTTCAAGTTGGATTCAGTTCTCAGTGTTTTGATTATTTGACCTCTATTGAGTTCAAGTTTCTTTCTCTGTCTTCTAATTAAGGAAGCAAACCATGAATAATCTTTAATCGTCCCTGTTCTCCGCTCTACTTCATATGAACAGTACCGGACGAGAAGTGTTCCCATTATGAAAACGCCGAAGGCCACAGTGAGTCAGAGCCTATCAGAGTCCACCACACGGCGAGCACTCATATACGGTATCCAGGACGACAACGGAACAGAGCTCCAGAACTTCTCCTTGGACCTGACTCCTCCCCCAGACGTATACTTCAAAACATTGCCGGGAACCAGTGACGGAATGAATGTCCTTGGAATCGTCATCTTCTCAGCCACCATGGGTAATAAACAAACACACACATTATTTTACATTTAATTCATTTTGCAGACACTCTTATCCAGAGCAACTTACAATAGGGAGTGCAAACATTTTCATTCTTTGTTTTTCATCCATACTGGTCCGCCATGGGAATCAAACCCACAACCCTGGCATTGTAAGCGCCATGCTCTACCAACTGAGCCACTCTGTCTTCATTGCTATTATTTGTGACATTTCCTGAAATCTTTTGCTTACATTACGTTGTTTTTGTATTTGACCAATTTCAGATGTCAAGCAAGGCCTAAATCACTGTCGGCAGAAATTAGCACTTTTCTCAGTTGATGTCTAGTGATGTGTACTATGTGAGCAGCGTCCTGTCCTGCATCCCTGACATGCTGTTTATTTTGACAGGTATAATGCTGGGCAGGATGGGGCCTAATGGCAGCGCCTTGGTCAACTTCTGCCAGAGCCTGAACGAGGCTGTCCTGAAGATTGTTGCTATCGTCATCTGGTAAAGATTTGACTACACTATACAGCAACTAGGACATGGAGTTTTTCCAGACCATATGAAGTGATCCTTATCAGGAAAAACTCCAGGTCTTAACCATAACACATTGATGTGGAGACATCACAGATATTTCTACTTGCATTCATCACAGACAGCCCATCTCCCTATTTCTCTACGTAGTGCGCTACTGCCAAAATGAGTGCAGTAAATATGGAATAGTGTCCACGGAATAGTGTCCAGGATCCTTGTTACAAATTCTACATGGCTGTGTGTATGACCTCTGACCCTGCTCCTCTTTTCCTGACTAGGTACTTCCCATTCGGTATCGTGTTCCTGGTGGCCGGTAAGATCCTGGAGATGAGCGATCCGTCGGCCATGGGTAAGAAGCTGGGTTTCTACGCTGTCACGGTGGTCTTCGGTCTGATCCTCCACGGGCTCTTCATCCTCCCGGCCATGTACTTCTTCATCACCAAGAAGAGCCCCATCGTCTACATCAGGGGCATCCTGCAGGCCCTGCTCATCGCCCTGGCAACATCCTCTAGGTAAACAACAACTCTGACCCGAACATTAACACTAGCCCTGACCCTTAATCCATCATGCGCATCAGTGGAATCCTGCAGGCCCTGTTCATCGCCTTGGAAAACTCATCCAGGTAAATAACAACAACAAACCTAACTCTGATCCGAGATCTAACCTTAGCCCTTACCCTATCCCGTTGTCTACATCTGGGGCATCCTGCAGGCGCTTCTCATCGCCCTGGCAACATCCTCCAGGTAAGGCACATTGCTGGGGCAACAACCTCCTCATGATCATGTAACAGATGGGCATCTATAACCTCACTCCTCAGCCTGAAATGTCTCCAGCTTTTCAGTGGTGTGACTGGCTAAGACTGTTTCAGGAGGGTCATTGTGTGTGTTTGGGAAGCAGAGGTTCTAGTCTTGGTGTGAGTTGGAGAAAGTGGTACTGCTAAGCAACACATTGACATCAGACTCAGGGCATGCGCGGTGTAAAAAAGCCAACTTAACTAATTGCTTAATCAGTGTTATTCTGTGAGTTGAGTGGACTTCAAAAATACAAGAATTTGAGCTTAATATATGTTAGTTTGTTTACTCAATAAACTCTGCTCGAAGTGAGTTGAATTTGAAGAAGCATGTTAAGTAAAATAACAAATCCACGTTTGCTCAAAACCACTGAAAACCAAGCCCATCATACCATATTTCCAGGCATGCTCTATACCAGGTTGATTTTCAGAATTGTTTGTTTTAATACCTGTGTTTTTGCATGTACATTGATTGGTTGATTAATCTTATGCTACACAAACATAAATAATAAGCATTTTTCTAAATGAATACAATCTGTTAGTTATTGGACTTATTGCACCCATTACTGATATGGCTGTTCCAGTTTATTTGATGTAGGTAGTCTCAATAAGTGATCTTCCCTACCCCGGCAATCATTCTCAATGCAGTTTGCGGGTGATTAAAAAGTTCAAATTGTTGGATATCCTCACGCAATAGGAATTACACATCACTTTGTGACTTGCAGGCTTGATGTGGCCTGTAAACAGTTTCAGGCCCCTTTGTTAGGGTGTAAGTAGGCCCTCAAAGAAAGGCCTTATTACTGTATGTAATATATTGTCATAAATAGTTTTTTTAAGATAACATATTCACTTTGAGACTTACTTGGTGAAGGCTAGAGGACTGAAGGCCATTGAATACAACAACCATGTATGTTTCACTAACAAATGCAGTCATGGGTGGTAAGTAACTACAATTTACTTGAAAGGCACACTGGTAAATATGCAAATAAAGGTAGAATAAATTCTCAATTTGGATTGGTCACTGAGTGTACAAAACATTAACGACACCTGCTCTTTCCATGACATAGACTGACCAGGTGAAAGCTATGATCCCTTATTTATGTCACTTGTTAAATCCACTTCAATTAGTGTAGAAGAAGGGGAGGACACAGGTTCAAGAAGGATTGTTCAGCCTTGAGACAATTGAGACGTGGATTGTGTATGTGTGCCATTCAGAGGGTGAATGGGCAAGATAAAACATTTAAGTGCCTTTTTATGTTTTTATTTAACTAGGTAAGTCAGTTAAGAACAAATTCTTATTTACAATGACGGTCTACCCCTAGTCCCTATGGGACTCCCAATCATGGCTGGATGGGATAGAGCCTGGATTAGTGACACCTCTTGCACTGAGATGCAGTACCTTAGACCGCTGCGCCACTCGGGAGCCCCCTTTGAACAGGGTATGGTAGTAGGTGTCAGGTGCACCAGTTTATGTCGAGAACTGCAAAGCTGCTGGGTTTTTCACGCTCAACAGTTTCCAGTATGTATCACGAATGGTCTACCACCCAAAGGACATCCAACCAACTTGACAAAACTGTGGGAAGCATTGGAGTCAACATGGGCCAGCATCCCTGTGGAACGCTTTCGACACCGAGTAGAGTCCATGCCCAGACTAACTGAGGCTATTCTTAGGGCAAAAGAGGGTGCATAACTCAATATTAGGAAGGTGTCCTTAATGTTTTGTACACTCAGTGTATGTTCATTCAACCTAACATTCAACTTGAGAATGATTGTTTATTCAGCTATATAGTCCCAAATGTTGAGCAAACTCATAATCCTATTCCAGCTGGTTGCCTTAAAATTGTAAGTTGAATCACCATCTTTTTTTTTCTCCCAGTGTACGTACTAGAGCTTCCTTTTATGTCACAAAAGGGGTGGGTTCCTGTAGTGTGTTTGACGTAAGAAAGGCTTAAGAAAATATGTAAGAAAGGCGCCTAACCGGAACAATAGTCAAGTACAGTACCCATTGCCGTGTTAACATTTCATAGGCACATTATGATAACCTAGCAACAGCCTTCAAATATGCCCTTATTTAAAAATAAAGAGCCTGCTAATCAAAGCATGGTAAAACATGACAATGAGGTAAAACGCCTTGGAGCATTCATGAATAGGCTAGAGGCTAAAATGTGTTTAACTCCAAGGTTAAGATCCTATTCATTTAATTAATTACACAAATACCACACACACACACCATCCCAGATATTTCAGATGCCACACATTGTTTGGTACTCTGGTATGTTTCCAGAGTTGAAACGTGTGTCAGACTGGGAGGGAGGAGGAAGGAGAGAGCAGGGAGAAGACAGGAGTGAGGAGTGAGGGGGGAGGTGAGCCGTGAGATGAGGGGGAGGGGGGAGGGGAGAGGGAGGCGAGAGAAAGGAAGTGAGAGGAAGGGGGTGAGAGGAGGGAGGGGAGAGGAGGGAGGGGAGAAGAGGGGGGTGAAAGGAGGTATTTGGTATTTTATTAGGATGAAACATGAAACATGACATAATACAGAACATCAATAGACAAGAACAGCTCAAGGACAGAACTACATACATTTTTGTAAAAAGCACACGTAGCCTACATATCAATACATACACACAAAATATCTAGGTTAAATAGGGGAGAGGCATTGTGCCGTGAGGTGTTGCTTTATCTGTTTTTTAAACCAGGTTTGCTGTTCATTTGAGCAATATGAGATGGAAGGGACTTTCATGTAATAATGGCTCTATATAGTACTACATGCTTTCTTGAATTTTTCTGGACCTGGGGACTGTGACAAAACCCCATGGTGGCATGTCTGGTATGATAGGTGTGTGTGTCAGATCTGTGTGTAAGTTGACTATGCAAACAATTTGGAATTTTCAACACATTATTGTTTATTATAAGAAGAAGAAACTAGAGCCAGCAGGATTTGCTTTTTGGAGTGTGGTGTCAAAAAAACTGAGTATCTCTTTATTAAGGACAGGTAGAAGGGAGGTGAGGTGAGAGGTGGAGGAAACGGGAGCGGGGTGTGTGTGTGTGTGTGTGTGTGTGTGTGTGTGTGTGTGTGTGTGTGTGTGTTTAAATATACTTGCGGGGACCAGAATTCCCCACAAGAATAGTACACCAACAAAGACTTGACCAATTGGGGACATTTTGTTGGTCCGCACAAGGTCAAATGCTATTTCTAGGGGGTTTAGGGATAGTGGGTTCGTTTTTTTACCTTTATTGAACGAGGCAAGTCAGTTAAGAACAAATTCTTATTTTCAATGACAGCCTAAGAACAGTGGGTTAATTTTCTTGTTCAGGGGCAGAAGAACAGATTTTTACCATGTCAGCTTAGGGATTCAATCTTGTAACCTTTCAGTTACTAGTCCAATGCTCTAATCACTAGGCTACCTGCCGAGGGTTAAGGTTAGTGTTAGGTTTAAGAAGGTTTCTGTTTATGCTGGTATCAAACCATGGGTTGCACGGGCCTATTTCAACATTCTGCCCTGTTTCTATATTGTACATCTGACCTGTCTGGAGAAGGTGAGAGAACATGAAAGGCAGAGAGCAAATAAATACATTATTTTTAATTGAACTTCCTCCTCGTGTCGGTGGCCCCTGCGGCTCTCTTAATTAGGCCCTCACTAACTCCCACAGTCAATGCTCTTTACCATTCATAACAAGTGGAGTCAAGGTCTTAAGTTTTGCTATCCACCTGGATTCAGCTGCTCTTCTCTGGCCTATGGTCCAGGAGGCTTTCATCTCCAGACTGGTGATGCGGAGGGAGGTTGTAGGGTGGTTTTGAAAGTGTTTTACCAGGTGTGTTTGTAATATGTTATTTTTTTTCAATTGTGTAGAGGTGCTGTTTGAGGCGTGTCAAAAGTGTGTCATGTCTTTGGCATCATTAAAACTGAAGACCTATTTATCAAATAACTCTCTGTAATTATTATTACGCGATTAAACTGATTAATCATGTAACTGTAATTAACTAGGAAGTCGGGGCACCAAGGAAAATATTCAGATTACAAAGTTATAATTTTCCTAATATAACTTTCAGATATTTTAATATCTGATCAATTAGTCTTCAAATTAATGAATTATTATTTACCTCACGTTAGTCTCATTCCAAACGTCGTAAATTGTTGGTTATCTGCATGAACCCAGTCTTCACTATTAGTCATCCATACATCAATTGTCTTAAAATCATTTATTTACTAACTAAGTAATTCACAGAAATGCATAACAAACAAACAATGGTTACAAAGAAATGATAGGGGAATGTGCCCTAGTGGGTTAAACCGGCATGGCGGCTTGTTAGACAAAAGGGGAGTGGGGGGTCATCTGAGGAGACACTACAGAGTTGAATATTATAACAATTGAAATGCTAATCCTTTGCACATGAACGCTCACTCATTCGGGATAAATTGCAATCAATATATATATATATATATTTACGCTCATTGTGTCGTCGGAATATCTGTTGAAAAGTTTGTTTCTGTTGGAGAGTCTGCCGCCCTCTCTCTCTCTCTCTCTCTCTCTCTCTCTCTCTCTCTCTCTCTGTCGTGGTTAGAATGGATAGTTCAGAGTAACATTCATTCATGTCATTATAGAATAGCTGTTTCGGCGGTTGTCGGTCTTCGCGTTCAATGATACCGAATTCCTAGCTGCAGACTAGTAATTAATATCAAAGACTTGTTCTTATTCTGTCGGTATCGATAGTCAAAGAGTTTAACCACGTGGTATGGTTAAAAGTTCAGCAAGAGAAATGCATGGTCTGCAACCTTTAGCCATCTCGTAATTGAGGTAAGCTGGTCTTCTCTCAAACCTTGGCCCTCTCGTTATCGAGGTAAGCTGGTCTCCTCTCAAACCTTGGCCCTCTCGTTATCGAGGTAAGCTGGTCTTCTCTCAAACCTTGGCCCTCTCGTTATCGAGGTAAGCTGGTCTTCTCTCAAACCTTGGCCCTCTCGTTATCGAGGTAAGCTGGTCTGAAGTGGGAAAACCTAGGTGGGGGTTTTATTCGGGACATAGAAAAAGGCTGTCTCATGACGCCAGGTCCTGTCTGTGTCCCTGGGGGCGTGCCAATGACTTAGTGAAACTTTAAACAGAAATACAATTCTCTCACATTAACATCATTACATAGCATCCCATCATCTCACAAATAGCTTCATCCTTATTCATTCATTTTAAACAACCATTAGATGTAAGTCTCATACCTGAGACTCTTCTATAAACATGGTTATGGTAATGTGGCGGTATTGTTTCTCATGAGTTTCACAAAATTGTACCAAACGGACCAGTTCGTAGCTGGATTCTTCACCGATCTTTTATACCTTCTACAGAATATAAATGTCGTTCGGTTCTCCAGTTCTGTGAGGTGGAAGAAATTCCTTTGTCCTCTCAATGAAAACTCACTCTCTCTCTATACTGTGGCCATGAGGAGATAGTCTCCTCCAGGAATTTACGACCTCTCTGACCACAGCAGCCTGGGTGAAAGGGGTATAGAGAAGGAGAGGGGGATGGTGCTCGCTGTACCCAAAGAGGGCAACGTCATGACAACTGTGTGACTGGTTTCTCCTATATAAATGTTGTGGCATAATGTGCATGTTATGGCAAGGACAATGTTGGTGCTCTGAATGGTCATGAGTTGTGGGATAGGACTGGAGGTTTGTACATGTGGATTTTGAATGAGGGAGTTGTCTATAGTACTGTTGTTCAATAGGTAGCTTAGGAGTGGGTTTTTTGGAACATTTTGCATAGACTAAGAGATCCCTTAGGTTGGGTTATCTGCGGAATGCTGATATAGGTCTGAATTCCTGGAGTGGGGGAAATGTATATTGTGTTTGTGTGAATGGGGCTTTAAGTCTGGAATGAAGGATTGTTTATGTCTGAGAAGGTGCTGATGAGGGGTATAATCTTGGGTTCTGTATCTCTTGGAGGGATGGAGGAACAGAGGGTCTGGGAAAGCTATGAGGGTGGAGGACAGGGATAGGATGGGGGGGATAGGGATACGGACCCAGAATCGGGAATACAGTTGAAGTCGGAAGTTTACATACACCTTAGCCAAATACATTTAAACTCAGTCTTTCACAATTCCTGACATTTAATCCTAGTAAAAAAATCCCTGTTTTAGGCCAGTTAGGATCACCACTTTATTTTAAGAATGTGAAATGTCAGAATAATAGTAGAGAGAATTATTTATTTCAGCTTTTATTTCTTTCATCACATTCCCAGTGGGTCAGAAGTTTACATACACTCAATTAGTATTTGGTAGCATTGAATTGTTTAACCGGGGTCAAACGTTTCGGGTAGCCTTCCACAAGCTTCCCCAATAAGTTGGGTGAATTTCGGCCCATTCCTCCTGACAGAGCTGGTGTAACTGAGGTTTGTAGGCTTCCTTGCTCGCACACGCTTTTTCAGTTCTTCCCACACATTTTCTATAGGATTAAGGTCAGAGCTTTGTGATGGCCTCTCCAATACCTTGACTTTGTTGTCCATAAGCCATTTTTCCACAACTTTGGAAGTTTGCTTGGGGTCATTGTCCATTTGAAAAACCCATTTGCGACCAAGCTTTAACTTCCTGACTGATGTCTTGAGATGTTGCTTCAATATGTCCACATAATTTTCCTCCTCATGATGCCATCTATTTTGTGAAGTGCACCAGTCCCTCCTGCAGCAAAGCACCCCCACAACTTAATGCTTCAACCCCCTGTGCTTCACGGTTGGGATGGTGTTCTTCGGCTTGCAAGCCTCCCCCTTTTCCTCCAAACATAACGATGGTCATTATGGCCAAACAGTTCTATTTTTGTTTCATCAGACCAGAGGACATTTCTCCAAAAAGTACGATCTTTGTCACCATGTGCAGTTGCAAACTGTAGTGTGTCTTTTTTATGGCGGTTTTGGAGCAGTGGCTTCTTCCTCGCTAAGCGGCCTTTCAGGTTATGTCGATATTGGACTTGTTTTATTGTGAATGTAGATACTTTTGTACTTGTTTCCTCCAGCATCTTCACAAGGTCCTTTGCTGTTGTTCTGGGATTGATTTGCACTTTTTGCACCAAAGTACGTTCATCTCTAGGAGACAGAACACGTCTCCTTCCTGAGGGGTATGATGGCTGCGTGGTCCCATGGTGTTTATACTTGCGTACCATTGTTTGTACAGATGAACGTGGTACCTTCAGGCGTTTGGAAATTGCTCCCAAGGATGAACCAGACTTTTTTATTTATTTTTATTTTACCTTTATTTAACCAGGTAGGCCAGTTGAGAACAAGTTCTCATTTACAACTGCGACCTGGCCAAGATAAAGCAAAGCAGTGCGACAAAAACAACAACATGGGATAAACAAACCTACAGTCAATAACACTATAGGAAAATCTGTATACAGCGTGAGAAAATTAAGTAAAGAGGTCTACAATTTTTTTTCTGAGGTTTTGGCTGATTTCTTTAGATTTCCCCATGATGTCAAGCAAACAGGCAGTGAGTTTCAAGGTAGGCCTTGAAATACACCCACAGGTACACCTCCAATTGACTCAAATGATGTCAATTAGCCTATCAGAAGCTTCTAAAGCCATGACATCATTTTCTGGAATTTTCCAAGCTGTTTAAAGGCATAAACTTAGTGTATGTGAACTTCTGACCCACTGGAATTGTGATACAGTGAATTAAAAGTAAAATAATCTGTCTGTAAACAATTATTGGAAAAATTACTTGTGTCATGCACAAAGTAGATGTCCTAACCGACTTGCCAAAACTATAGTTTGTTAACAAGAAATTTGTGGAGTGGTTGAAAAGAGTTTTATTGACTCCAACCTAAGTGTATGTAAACTTTCGACTTCAACTGTAGATGTGGGCTGTTCACCAAGGTTAGAGTTAAGGTTAGGGTTAGGGTTAGGGTACAGGTTATGGTTAGCGTTAGGTTTAGGGAAAATAGGATTTTGAATGGGACTGAACTGTACGTCCCCAAAAAGTTAGCTGCGGAAGACTGCGTGTGTGTGTGTGTGTGTGTGTTTTGTGCGCGTGTGTGTGTTTTGTGCGTGCATGCGTAACCTTCATGTCTGTCCACTGACAGGTTGAGCAGACAGACATCCAAAGAAGAAACAAACATTACATCTCAACTTGCTCTGTGCTCTGAGATTGGACATTTATGGAGAAGTAATTCTACATGTTTCCTAAGTTTCATAAGGGGGTTATTTTGGAGTTAATCATGAAACTTAACAGCTGCTGTAAATGCACCATCTGTTCTCCCCAAATCAGAATAAAGGTTCATTGTAATTGTTTGCTCTTCTAAGTTCTTTTAACATAATGAAGTACACTACTCTTTATATTGAAATAAAAAGAACAGGTGGTTATGTCGTATGGCAATAAAATGCACAAATAACATGTCTCATGACTTAATTTCCTGTTGTCCTATAATGTGTCATCCTCCTCCAGCTCTCCACAGCTCTGCCACACTGCCATCACCTTTAGCTCTGTGATGTCTTCCTTTATCTCTCCACAGCTCTGCCACAATGCCATCACCTTTAGCTCTGTGATGTCTTCCTTTGTCTCTCTACAGCTCTGCCACAATGCCATCACCTTTAGCTCTGTGATGTCTTCCTTTATCTCTCCACAGCTCTGCCACACTGCCATCACCTTTAGCTCTGTGATGTCTTCCTTTGTCTCTCTACAGCTCTGCCACACTGCCATCACCTTTAGCTCTGTGATGTCTTCCTTTGTCTCTCCACAGCTCTGCCACACTGCCATCACCTTTAGCTCTGTGATGTCTTCCTTTATCTCTCCACAGCTCTGCCACAATGCCATCACCTTTAGCTCTGTGATGTCTTCCTCCATCTCTCCCCAGCTCTAATATTGTCCTCCTCGGTCGCTCTATTTCTCCCCAGCTCTGCAACGCTGCCTATCACCTTCAAGTGCCTCCTAGAGAACAACCACATCGACCGACGCATTATCCGCTTCGTCCTCCCCGTGGGCGCCACCATCAACATGGATGGGACGGCGCTCTACGAGGCCGTGGCTGCCATCTTCATCGCCCAGGTCAATAACTACGAGCTGGACTTTGGACAGATCATTACCATCAGGTAACAGGGAGAAATGGATGACTTTTATAGTATAGGCCATCTTTTACAGAACCCTTTTAAATGAAATGGTTTGAAGCGCAGTCGCTCTGTAGATTACTCTGGTTTAATATATAGTATCAGTCAAAAGTTTGGACACACCTACTCATTCATGGGTTTTTCTTTATTTTTACTATTTTCTACATTGTAGAATAAGAAACTACATCAAAACTATCAAATAACACATATGGAATCATGTAGTAACCAAAAAAGTGTTAAACAACTCAAAATATATTTTATATTTGAAATTCTTTGAAGTAGCCACGCTTTGCCTTGCACACTCTTGGCATTCTCTCAACCAGCTTCACCTGGAATGCTTTTCCAACAGTCTTGAAGGACTTCCCACATATCCTGAGCACTTGTGGGCTGCTTTTCCTTCACTCTGCCGTCCAACTCATCCCAAACCACCTCAATTGGGTTGAGGTGAGGTGATTGTGGAGGCCAGGTCATCTGATGCAGCACTCCATCACTCTCCTTCTTGATCAAATAGCCCTTTCACAGCCTGGAGGTGTGTTGGGTCATTGTCCTGTTGAAAAACAAATGATAGTCCCACTAAGTGCAAACCAGATGGGAGGGCGTATCACTGCAGAATGCTGTGGTAGCCATGCTGGTTAAGTGTGCCTTGAAATCTAAATAAGTCACAGACAGTGTCACCAGCAAAGCACCCCCACACCATCACATCTCCTCCTCCATGCTTCACGGTGGAAACCACAAATGTGGAGATCAACCCTTCACTTACTCTATGCCTCACAAAGACACGGCGGTTGGAAATAAAAATCTAAAATTTGGACTCATCAGACCAAAGGACTGATTTCCACCGGTCTAATGTCCATTGCTGTGTTTCTTGGCCCAAGCAAGTCTCTTCTTCTTATTGGTGTCCTTTAGTAGTGGTTTCTTTGCAGCAATTCAATCATGAAGGCCTGATTCTCCTCTGAACAATTGATGTTGAGATGTGTCTGTTACTTGAACTCTGTGAAGCATTTATTTGGGCTGCAATTTCTGAGGCTGGTAACTAATGAACTTATCCTCTGTAGCAGTGGTAACTCTGGGTCTTCCATTCCTGTGGCAGTCCTCATGAGAGCCACTTTCATCATAGCGCTTGATAGTTTTTGCGACTGCACTTGAAGAAACTTTCAAAGTTCTTAAAATGTTCCATATTGACTGACCTTCATGTCTTAAAGTAATGATGGACTGTCATTTCTCTTTGCTTATTTGAGCTGTTCTTGCCATTATATGGACTTTGTCTTTTACCAAATTACTGATTGGCTCAAATGCATTAAGAAAGAAAGAAATTCCACAAATTGACTTTTAACAAGGCACACCTGTTAATTGAAATGCATTCCAGGTTACTACCTCATGAAGCTGGTTGAGAGAATGCCAAGAGTGTGCAAAGCTGTCATCAAGGCAAAGGTTGGCTGCATTGAAGAATCTCAAATATAAAATATATTTTGATTTGTTTAACACTTTTTTGGTTACTACATCATTCCATATGTGTTATTTCATAGTTTTGATGTCTTCACTATTATTCTACAATGTAGAAAATAGTAAAAATAAAGAAAAACCCTTGAATGAGTAGGTGTGTCCAAACTTTTTACTGGTACTGTAGGATGCAGGTTTGAAGTAAAATGCTTAATAATTCTACTGTATTTGAACATACTGTATAAACAAGAATATATGCATTTCATGCAGGGGTCCTCTTTCTGTTTCCAGCCCAGTGTTAGGTTCATTCCTTTCCTCCTTGTCAATCATCATTGGCTCATTGGTGAAATTAGCATTATGACAATATCTTTAATTAAATCATTCAAAAACCTTTCTTAATGCAATTGCAGACAGAAGTTGACAAACAGGAACATAGCACGAATGTTGCTGAGTAAGTTCTGCATTCAACAAAAGGTCTCAAGTTGTTTTATTAAACCGAAGTCCTGCCTTAGTGATGTCACTGACTACTTCATTACCTTTTTACTCCTGAGACCAAAACCCTGCATCCATAGCTATACAAACATAGAGTTTCAGTGTTTATCTAAAAGCTAGGCAATAAATGTCCCCTCCCCAAAGTTGATTTATTGTGGAATGTCTGAGTACTCTCTTATCTCTCACACTCCCCTGCAGAGTTCTGTCTCCGTCACACATTATAAGAGAGAGAGAGCGAAAGAAAGAGCAAACTGTGGAACAATTCTAAAACTATATAATGAATATATATATATTGTTAATCTGTAGTCTAGGACCCTATAAATGTAAGGAGGGAGGGGTCTTATATTAATAGAAGTGGAGCATAATCAATTATTCTAATACATCAAACATTTGTACAGCCCCAAATCATGACCCCTAGGTGAATCCTGACACCAGCAACAAACAATGAAACACACAGGTGTCTGCGGTTAGCCCACATGGAGAGTATTTATCTGTTACGAGAAATATAAAAATGTTAGTCACTGATTCCAGTCACCATCATAAATTAACTATATTTGGGATGGGCAACTTCAAGGGGCCGGAGTTGGGGTGCCGGAGTTGTGTCACACTTTTCCCCCATCCCGCGCAAACTCAGCTGATTAAACCAACTGCATTCTAAACTGGCCTCCGAGGACTGGAGTTACCCATCCTTGCCTATAGCATACTGGGTGTCTCCTACTGGCAGGGAGGTGATGGTGATAAGCTACATTGGTTTTAAAGGGTGATCATCAGCTGAGTAGAATATACTTTTAGATGTTCTGCCAGGCAACAGTTATCTAAAATGATCTGTCTCTTACAGTGGCGCACTGTACACGGTTCTCTAATGTATAATGGCATTAATATAAGCCACGTTTCAAAAATGTTTTGCTCACAATGCAGTGGGGAGGGTGGGAGTTCAGATTTTTTGTGGCCCCCACCCCATTCAAAGTTGCCCATCCCTGAATTAGATGAACAGATGGACTATGCATAAAGTACACTGGATGTGAAAGGGAGCATGGTAGGGGTAGAAAGAACGGGGGGATAAGGGTGAGGAACTACTGATCCAAATACACCGAGGGCGGGGGGGGGGGGGGGGGTAGAGAAAGAGAAAGACGGACAGAGAGAGAGAGAGATGGACAGAGAGAGAGACAGAGACAGACAGAGAGTGAGACAGAGGCGGACAGAGAGAGAGACAGAAAGAGAGATAAAGTGAGAGAAACGGACAGAGAGTGAAAGAGAGACGGACAGAGAGAGAGATGGACAGAGCGAGAGAGAAAGAAAGAGAACGATGGACGGAGAGAGACAGAGATGGACAGAGAGAGAGAGATGGACAGAGATGGACAGAGAGAGAGAGATGGACAGAGAGAGAGAGAGAGAGAGAGAGAGAGAGAGAGAGAGAGAAAGATGGACAGAGAGAGAGAGAAAGTGGGAGATGGACAGAGAGAGTAAAGTGCTCAGTGATGGCAGAGGAAAGCAGGATAGTGCAAAGTAATTGGGGATCAAAATAGAATGTCCCTGTGTTTTTCAGCCCGGTCGTGTTTTGGCCTTGAATCCCCTCCCTGCCATAGGGACCCCAGCTTAATGCTATTATAGTAGATGGAATTGCGTCTCTATTTTCAACAAACAACAAACAAGGCTAAAAGCATGAAGGAACTAAACTCCATCTTCCTGTCTAAAGCTACATTACATAACATGCACAACTCACACAGACTCCATTTTCAAAGCAGGATTGTCTTGGTTGTCTTTAAGTGTTTCATAATATCAATGTGAATCAGAAAATAGCGCTAATCCCTTTGAAATCATATAATTTGCCTTCAACAGTACCACAGTACCAACCAGGAAAGCAGTTGATGATTTCCATTAATATTATATCACACATAAAGACAACCTGCTTTCAAAATGGAGACCGTGAGTCACGCATGGAAGATGCAGTTTAGTTCCTTCATGCTTTTATTTCAAAGGGCTACTTTCTATGTGCTTCAACTGTAACAACGGTTCATTCAAATATTATGGTTCATGTCAGCCAATGCAAAATATGGCAACATTATGCCACATTGACAATAAGTAACAAAGTACAATATGAACTTATAGATATGGGCTCTTTTCCAATATCCAGGTGAGGATCCTGCTCAGAAGCACTGTATTGGGCATGCATTTATGGTGGTATGCTAGTATACGTACAACCAGAGGGAACATGGCTAAGTGGTGTTGTTTGGTATGGAGAAACTAGTAGTGAACTCTTTATGCTACATCAGTTATTGTATAGAGTATGGTATAATGGTGTTTATCCCACCTCCCTCTGTCTTCCAGCATCACTGCCACAGCAGCCAGCATCGGTGCTGCAGGAATTCCACAGGCTGGTCTGGTCACTATGGTGATCGTGCTAACGTCTGTTGGGTTGCCAACTGATGACATCACTCTCATCATTGCAGTGGATTGGGCATTGTGAGTACCATATGTGATCCACTTCCTCTACTGTCAGTCTTATAATTGTTTTCCCATTCCATGTTATGTGACATTTTGTGTGCGTGGGATGCATCAATGATTATTTCTGAAGTGGTCTGAGAGAGAGTTTGTTTATGTAGCATTATTCAGATGCTACCTAATTATGGTCATGTGGAAACATATCTGACTGAGTGGCACGATTCGGTCTTATGTAGCAAATCTTGAAATGAGCTGTGTTCGAATACCCATACTAACATACTGTATACTACATACTTAATGAGTACATACTATATGCTATATACTTTTAGTTCCTTTTAGTATACTGTAAACGAACACTATCCTTTCAGTTGAGTGTAATAGCGCTTCGTCTGTCTACCGAAAGTTGATGCTGTTGCTATGCAATTTCTAGCTAGCTTGTTAGCATAACAAATTACTAGCAAGACATCTCACGACTTTATTAACAATGTCCATTAAGAACGCACAACGGCTATACCACTTAGCTAAGCTAAGAACGACGTGAATAATCAAGTCAATAAACATTGGGTAGTTAGTTGGATAGCATATAGTTAACATACTGTAAAGTTGAATGTATTACTAGCCAACTAAGGTTAGGTAGCTTGCTAACATACCGGTGCATACAAGCAACTGCTGTAATGATATGCTATGCGGTTCGTAAGGCTAGCATAGCTAACAAATTGTCAGCCAACATAACTTATTTGAAGCTTATATGTATTACTTTGCTCAACATTCTCTTAACATTTGTCATAATTAATTAAAGCAATGAATATTTACTTTTTGTACTTACATTTGTAACCGCTCTCGTCGGACTTTGACTGCATAATTTCAGCCGTTTTCTTCCAATCTGAAAATGTTGTGAAGCCACGTTAATTTTCTGAAGAATTACATTATGGGCTCTAAAAGCACGGAAATAGTGTCCACTGCTGGTATACTTCAAATTTTGGTGAATGTAGTACAACATCCGGAAACTTTTGGCATACTAACTATATCCATACTATGAACAATAAGCACACCACACACTCAATTTACATCACAAATAGTGTGGTTAGTATGAGTATTCAAACACATCTATGGTGTTTTTTACATTGGATAAAAGTAGAAAATCAGAGCTAGAAAAGTGTATATTATACACTACAGGTGAGGAACAATTGGAAAGTAATTCTGCTTTGAAAGTTGATGAACTTGTAACCCCACTTTTTGAGAAAATGGCCCTTGAATGTTTTGGTACACCTACTGGAGAGCTCTTCTTTGTCTACACCCATTCAGCATTGTGCACACCCTCTTAAGTCTTAGCCCCACCCATCTCTTTAAGGATTCACATTTGAAGCCATGTGCTAAACAGAGTGAGTACTAAACAACCAAAGATTTCAAGACTAAAGGCTGGTTTATAATACATCTATCGATATGTCTGTAGACAGTTGTCGCAGTGACATCCTAAACATTTTATTGTCGTCCGACATCAAACTTGTCGTTGTCATTATGAAAAAATATAAACACAAAAACGAAAGGCTGCATCAGCCTGGTGGTCCATCCGTGTAAACACAAATGTAGTATATGTCAGTCTAGCAAACCAGGTAACTAAAAGCAACTTTCGAAACAATGTTAATGTTAACAATGTTAATGTTAACAATGCTAATGTTAAGTTAGCTGGCTAACCAGTTGAAATAATGACCATATCATAGCTGACAACATCTTAACTTTAGCTAATTTCTATGAATTATAATAAAATCACAAGAAGATCATTATTTTCAAGTAAATGGCAAGCTAATTACGGAAAATAGCTTACTGTTGTGACTGTGACTAAATAATAGCAGGTCATTCTACCAGAGAATTTTAGAACTTGGATACCTTATATTCTAATTTGACTTTAGTGCAAGTCATGTTGTTCTTCACATTACAGTCTCTTGTAAACAAACGTTATATCAAATAAAATCAAAGTTTATTTGTCACATGCACAGGATACAGAAGGTGTAAACTGTACACTGAAATGGTTACTTGCATAGTGGAGTCTTTTGTTTAGACATGTAGCTAGCTAGCTAAACAATAAACCATAATCCCAACTCATAACGTTAATACCCTGCATGAATCTGAAGGCAGCTAAAGCTAACCAACTAGGTTCAATGTTCATGAGCTAGCTAACAGTAGGCTATAACTAGCAATGCAAATGGCTCTGAGATACGAATAAGATTACTACAGTACACAGATCATACACGTAATGTTAGCTAGCGAGCCAGGAGCTAACGTTAGCTAGCTAGATATAAGTAATAAAAACGACTTTCTGACAAAATTTGAAAATCTGAAAATGTAGTTAGCTAGACTCTCTTACCCGTATACATGGATGAACACTTCTTCCTCTCTGCCATGGATGCCATGGTTGCCCTTAGCTTTCCTACTCTGCTCCCACCGGGCATTCCGCTGATTTCAAAACTTGGTCCTCCAGAAAGTGCAGAGCATTAGCAACACTTTTGCAGTTCTTCATGATATCTTTTTAAAAAACAGTGAAACTATAAATTAGTAGATGTGTTTTTTACCCCAATACTTTCATTTCTGTATCGAATTATGATACAGTTCCCATCTTTGTTTGTGAACTTCTTCATATACACTAACACACACACGCACGCACGCACGCACGCACGCACGCACGCACGCACGCACGCACACACACACACACACACACACACACACACACACACACACACACACACACACATACACACTTCTTATTCTAAACCTGACTTTCCTGCTCCTCTCCTGCTTCCAGAGACAGATTCCGGACCATGGTGAATGTTATGGGGGATGCGTTGGCCACAGGTATCATGGCCCATATCTGCAGAAAAGACTTTATCAAGGAAGGAGATGGTGTGAGTATCTGCCTGTCTTATACCCTTTTCACACTATTGTGCTGTGCCAAGCCGTACTGTGCTGAGCAGAGCTGTACTGTGCTGAACCGAGACCTACTTTGCTGAGGCTCAGATTTTTTTTAAATCACACTGTCATGCCGAGGCGTACTGTGCTTCGGAAATGTTATTTTCCAGCATGGTTCCAGCAACAATAACCAGCACAGTACGGCTCGGCTTAGCTCATTAGTGTTACTATAACTGTTGCCATCATGGAACTTAGCTAGTTCCCCACAGAGTCAAACTCCTGTCATATTCAGCTTCCTCAGGAAGAGAGCTGAGGGCAAGACACACTGAGTAACCTGGCTGCTATATCCAATTGTCCCACTCTGCTGGATGTTAATGCTATGGCTCAGAGCTCAGACCGACATGACTGTAGTCTGTCAACAACAATAGTGTGAATATATGACTTTAGTGCTTTATCAGGAATCATGATTTTTTTATGTAAAAAAAAAACCGTTTATTTTTTATTTTGAATTCACGGAGACATTTTGACAAGGACAAGGTTCTTGTTGTTTTATAGTTGAAAACCTTGCAAACCTTTTTCATCTACAAAAATAGACTGTGGTGGGCTTATCATGATGTACATTCTTTTTCAACACAAATGGATAAGCTAGAGACTCACTCACTATGTTTTGTATGAGGTATGTCTGGAAACGTTTGACTAATAATGTCTATTTATATGCCTCTAAATTTTTCTCCATCTGTACCTTAATCCATCTTCCTCTCACCCTTTCCCTTTCTCCCTCCCTCTCTCGCTTTCTTTCCATTTCTTTCAATCTCTCCCCATCCTACCTGTCTCTTGCTCTCTCTCTCTCTCTCTCTCTCTCTCTCTCTCTCTCTCTCTATCTCTCTCTCCCTCTATTTCCATTGCTCCTTCTTTCTCTCTCCTTCTCTTTTTCCACCTCCCCCTCTCTCCTAGGTGCCTCTGATCTGTGAGACCAAGCCCATGATAAACATCCAGCAGCATATGAACTGTGAGAACAACAACGGTAGCTTCCAGCCACCTCCCCAGTGCTCAGGGGTCAAACCAGACGCCTTCCCCCCCGACGTGGCCCGCCTCATGCAGCTGGAGGAAGGGGTGCGGCCCCCGCCCCCTCCGGAGAGGAAAAAGCCCCCTGTGCCTCCCAGGCAGCTGAAGAAGGATAAGGACCACTGTGCCATTGACATGAATGGCCTGGAGACCAACGTATAGGTCCCATACCTCACATCACATCACCACCACTCATCCCAGCAGGACTCATGTGGAAAGCTCCACAGTCCATCACCAGTTGGAGGCGCTCTTTTTCAACTGAGTTTCGTGGCTCAGTATGTCGGAATGAAAGGCCAACGCCACTGGAATTTATAGAGGTGAAGATGGATGAACAGATGAACAGAGAGAGCAATGATGGATCCCATCTTATTTTTTATTGTTATTGTTGACATCGAGTCACTCATTTTCATTTTCTGTTATGTTTGTGAGAAACGTGAGATTTGTGACAAGACTTGTGTCCTGTGCTTTCATGGATGGTGGATATAGTTAGGGAGCACAGGGATGGGGGAAGTACAGGCTTCTCTGAAACCTGACAGTGATGTACTGGGAAATAATTATTTTCCAGGATTCCTTCAAAGACTCCTTCTCTAAAGTGGACACAACACTAGCTGGGATAACTGAATCACCGTGACAGTGGATTTTTATGGCCAAAAGGAGGACGTTCTGTATATGCTGTTCACTTTCCAGACCACCTATACACACTGTTCACTTTCCATATCACCTGTACACACTGTTCACTTTCCAGACCACTTGTACAGTACACACTGTTCACTTTCCAGACCACCTGTACACACATGCCCACCTACCTGTACATCCCATAGCTGCATAGCAGGAGATGCTCAGTCTGTGTGCACTTACTGTATGTGGGCCTGTGAACACTCTGCAAGATGGAAGAACTTTCTCCACTCTTAGAAATGTGTACATACTTGTAATACTATTTGCATTGCTTGAGGTACGTAGATATTGTCTTTGATATTTCAATTTTATAATATTTATTTATTGATCATTTTATTGTTATCCTGAGCAACATTTCTGCTAAAGAGCGCAAACGGGCCATATGAGTAAGTTTTGTGGCTCTCGCTACTGTCACTGTCTGCAACATAAAATAAGTGAATCAGACAGCTCTCTTTGTCATGAAACCGAGCAGAAAAGAGAGAGGACGACAAGATGTCAGAAGTCTAATTAGCCAGCAGATCTGACCCGCTTGCTTACAGCTGCACTAGGGTCAGACAGCATTCCTTTGTACATTGACACCGTGGACCCGGCGCAAGATATGGCTCGGAAAACATACCTCAATCCAGGGATGAGAAATGCTTTGTACTCTGAATTGTCCCATTATCCAAACTGTTACACCGAGAAGATTGAACAACTGCTAAGTTTAAGCAGTCATTCAATCTTCTCGGCGTAACAGTTGGGATAATGGGACAATTCGGAGTATAATGCATTTCTCATCCCTGGATTGAGGTACGTTTTCCAAGCCATATGTCACGGCGGCTCCGAAGTGTCTTTTTTCACACAGCAATGCTATCCAACCCTGGTGCAGCTGTAAGCAAGTGTGTCGGATCTGCTGGATAAAGTCTAATCTGAGAGACATTGATCTTTCAAAAAATTGCCCCTTCTTTCATTTTCTTCTTCTCTTTTATTTATTTTTAGTTTGTATTTATTTTTTGCCTTAACGAAGCCGGTGGTGCTGAGCGGGGGAAAGAGGACTTTAAGGTCTAACCACCTTTCTACTGATCATGAAATACCATTGATGTTACCCTATAGATGAAGGCTTCTCAATCTTTTTGTGCACTGATATACAAAGGTTACATTATTTTTAATGCTTTGTCCATTTCACTTTTTTCTTTTTTGGAAGATATAATGTTTAAATTACATGTGAATAGAGGTGATGCTTACACAAGACATGATTAATTAAAAGTGGTGTAAAGTACTTAAGTAAAAATACTTAAAGGTACTACTTAAGTAGTTTTTTGGGGTATCTGTACTTTACTTTACTATTTATATTTTGGACAAATTTTACTTCACTACATTCCTAAAGAAAGTTATGTACTTACGCCATACATTTTCCCTGACACCCAAAAGTACTCAATACATTTTGAATGCATAGCAGGACAATACAATTGTCTAATTCACACACTTTTTAAAAGAACATCCCTGGTCATCCCTACAGCCTCTTATCTGGTGGACTCACTAAACACATGCTTTGTTTGTAAATGATGTCTGAGTGTTGGAGTGTGCCCATGGCTATCCGTAAATAAATAAAAACAAGAAAATGATGCTGACTGGTTTGCTTAATATAAGGACTTTGAAATGTTTTATACTTTTACTTTTAATACTTAGGTAAATTTGATCAATTACATTTACTTTTCACTTGAGTCATTTTCTATTGAGGTATTTTTACTTTTACTCAAGTATGACAATTGGGTACATTTTCCACCACTGTGAATTAGTTGGTTGGTTGGGTTACCTGTTGTTTCGTACTAAATGGTAGTCATCATGTTCTGTGCAAAGTGGCCATCAATTACAATTATGTCAATGCTGGTCTCTTATGTCACACACAACTACAGTAGATTATCATGTGTTTCTTTCCATTATATATATTTCCTAGAACTAACTCAGCCCTTCTATAATTGGCAGTCTTGAAAAAAACAGGCGCAACATCCAGCGTTTTATTCCGCTCGGTTACAGAAACTTACAGAAATCCGTTGGCCTGTCGTCACAGAGGATGTTGTTTGGAATATGGAACTGGAATATAGAACTGGAATATTGAACTTTGGAATCATAAGAACTATGGAACTAAGAGGCTGTGACATTCTAATGAGTGTGTCGTGCAGCATTGGGCTCAGGATTCTGCTCTGCTCGCATGTTTCTCATCACTCTATGATTAGCACACCAATTGAGTAATTCTCTGCTGTTCACGGTGTGTTGAGGGACGACGCCTTTACATTCCATCAGCCCAGTACTGAACATACAGTATATCCACACTTCTTAGAGAGATCAATGATGGTGTAATTCAAAAGAAAATTATTATGTCTCTCCAAACTGCTTTGACAAGGAAGATCAAACTGGCCCAAGTGAATGAGCCAACTTTACCCACTGAGTAAAATATTGGATTTGCCTCGGGGAGCAGTAAATGTCAGGCATATTTGGTGAAATGTATCTCCACCTCACTCACAGTTGTTTATCTCTATTCTGTTTTATTACCCTGTTTTGTTCTCAATGACTTTCCTGCCTCCCTACATCCCGGCATTTTCTTTTGCTCTCTTTTAGATTGAATGTAGTAGTAGAGTTGGATAAAGGGTAAATAGCAGGAGGATAGATTTCCCTGCTGGGCAGACAGGCAGACCGGAAGCAGACTTCATTGACCTATGTTATTTGATCAATTTCTACTGTTCTGCCCTATAGTGCACCACTTTTGACCAGGGTCCCATAGGATACAGTTGAAGTCGGAAGTTTACATACACTTAGGTTGGAGTCATTAAAACTCTTTTTTCAACCACTCCACAAATTTCTTGTTAACAAACTATAGTTTTGGCAAGTTGGTTAGGACATCTACTTTGTGCATGACACAAGTCATTTTTCCAACAATTGTTTACAGACAGATTATTTCACTTATAATTCACTGTATCACAATTCCAGTGGGTCAGAAGTTTACATACACTAAGTTGACTGTGCCTTTAAATAGCCTGACAAAATTCCAGAAAATGATGTCATGGATTTAGAAACTTCTGATAGGCTAATTGACATCATTTGAGTCAATTGGAGGTGTAACTGTGGATGTATTTCAAGGCCTACCTTCAAACGCAGTGCCTCTTTGCTTGACATCATGGGATAATCTAAAGAAATCAGCCAAGACCTCAGAAAATAAATTGGAGACCTCCACAAGTCTGGTTCATCCTTGGGAGCAATTTCCAAATGCCTGAAGGTACCACGTTCATCTGTACAAACAATAGTATGCAAGTATAAACACCATGGGACCACGCAGCCTTCACACCCCTCAGGAAGGAGATACATTCTGTCTCCTAGAGATGAAGGTACTTTGGTGCGAAAAGTGCAAATCTATCCCAGAACAACAGCAAAGGACCTTGTGAAGATGCTGGAGGAAACAGGTACAAAAGTATCTATATCCACAGTAAAACGAGTCCTATATCAACATAAGCTAAAAAGGCCGCTCAGCAAAGAAGAAGCCACTGCTCCAAAACCACCATAAAAAAGCCAGACAACGGTTTGCAACTGCACATGGGGACAAAGATTGTACTTATTGGAGAAACATCATCTGGTCTGATGAAACAGAAATATAACTGTTTGGCCATAATGACCATCGTTATGTTAGGAGGAAAAGGGGGGAGGCTTGCAAGCCGAAGAACACCATCCCAACCGTGAAGGATGGGGGTGGCAGCATCATGTTGTGGGGGTGCTTTGCTTCAGGAGGGTCTGGTGCACTTCACAAAATAGATGGCTTCATGAGGAAGGAAAATTATGTGGACATATTGAAGCAACATCTCAAGACATCAGTCAGGAAGTGAAAGCTTGGTTGCAAATGGGTCTTCCAAATGGATAATGACCACAAGCATACTTCCAAAGTTGTGGCAAAATGGCTTAAGGACAACAAAGTCAAGGTATTGGAGTGGCTATCACAAAGCCCTGACCTCAATGCTATAGAAAATGTGTGGACAGAACTGAAAAAGAGTGTGCAAGCAAGGAGGCCTACAAACCTGACTCAGTTACACTAGCTCTGTCAGGAGGAATGGGCCAAATTTCACCCAACTTATTGTGGGAAGCTTGTGGAAGGCTACCCGAAACGTTTGACTCAAGTTAAACAATTGAAAGTCAATGCTACCAAATACTAATTGAGTGTATGTAAACATCTGACCCACTGGGAATGTGATGAAAGAAATAAATGCTGAAATAAATAATTCTCTCTTCTATTATTCTGACATTTCAAATTCTTAAAATAAAGTGGTGATCCTAACTGACCTAAGACACAATTAATAGTTGGATTACTTGAACATGTGAAAAGTCTTGTGAAACGTTGAACATTGTTCAAAACCAAAATCTCAACATTTGTTCTGGATTGTCTATGTTTCTATCTATACGAGGATTTAAATTTGCTCAATGTTTTAAGTTAATATGCTGACATAAAAGAAAAATTAAAAAGGAATTTTATATACAGCACCAGTCAAAAGTTTGGACACATCTACTCATTCAAGGGTTTTACTTTCTTGTTACTATTTTCTACATTGTAGAATAATGTGAAGACATCAAAACGATGAAATAACACATAAGGAATCATGTACTAACCAAAAGTGTTAAACAAATCAAAATACATTTTATATTTTACATTCTTCAAAGTAGCCACCCTTTGCCTTGATGACAGCTTTGCACACATGAATGCTTTTCCAACAGTCTTTCCAACAGAGCACTTGTTGGCTGCTTTTCCTTCACTCTGCGGTCCAACTCATCCCAAACTATCTCAATTGGGTTGAGGTCGGGTGATTGTGGAGGCCAGGTCATCTGATGCAGTACTCCATCACTCTCCTTGGTCAAATATCCCTTACACAGCCTGGAGGTTTGTTTTGGGTCATTGTCCTGTTGAAAAACAAATGATAGTCTCACTAAGTGCAAACCAGATGGGATGGCGTATTGCTACAGAATGCTGAGGTAGCCATGCTGGTTAAGTGTGCCTTGAATTTTAAATAAATCACACACAGTGTCACCACCAAAGCACCCCCACACCATCACACCTCCTCCTCCATGCTTCATGGTCGGAACCACACATGCGGAAATCATCCGTTCACCTACTCTGTGTCTCACAAAGACATGGCGGTTGGAACCATAAATCTAAAATTTGGACTCATCAGACCAAAGGACAGCTTTCCACCAGTCTAATGTCCATTGCTCGTGTTTCTTGGCCCAAGCAAGTCTTCTTCCTATTGGTGTCCTTTAGTAGTGGTTTCTTTGCAGCAATTCGACCATGAAGGCCTGATTCACGTAGACTCCTCTGAACAGTTGATGTTGAGATGTGTCTGTTACTTGAACTCTGTGAAGCATTTACTTGGGCTGCAATTTCTGAGGCTGGTAACTCTAATTAACTTATCCTCTGCAGCAGAGGTAATTCTGGGTCTTCCTTTCCTGTGGCGGTCCTCATGAGACCCAGTTTCATTATAGTGCTTGATGGTTTTTGCGACTGCACTTGAAGAAACTTTCAAAGTTATTGACATTTCCCGCATTGACTGACCTTCATGTCTTAAAGTAATAATGGACTGTCATTTCTCTTTGTGTATTTGAGCTGTTCTTGACATAATATGGACTTGGTATTTTACCAAATAGGGGTTCTGTATACCACCCCTTCCTTGTCACAACACAACTGATTGCCTCAAACGCATTAAGAAGGAAAGAAATTCCACAAATTAACTCTTAACAAGGCACACCTGTTAATTGAAATTCATTCCAGGCATTGGCGAAAATCTGATATCAACTTTGGAGGGGACAATTACATGACATTTTCTCAAGAGCAATTCCTGAGGGGGACACCAAAAGTAGTGCTGTAAAACATAGCCTACATTGTAATATGGTAAATGTATATTGAGGAACCATGGAAATAAGGTGTTTGCCGTACTCCTAACTACCGGTACCCAAAACTACACAACTAATCACAACAGCAATACCATTGCCTTTAACAAATCTTAGTTCAGTCACCAGTTTAAGTTGAGAGTGGGGGTATCCATGGCATTTTCCAATTATGTTCCTATTTTACAAGTAAAAAAATTGAGAACCTTTCATAATGTTGCCAAACAAAGACTCAACAAACTTACCTGAGACTCCCTGTCTCTGCCAGTCTGTCCCTGCATATCTGTCCCCAACTCTGCTGTCTGTGTGCCATCTGTTGCCTGCTCTGCCTAATGACATCATTGTGAAACATTTCCATTAGAATTTCATTTCTTTCTTATGAACATTTTATCAACTATTCTTTGAGATATTAGGCTACTAGGGTTCTTACTATGTGTTTTGGTGTATTGAAAAATACTCTGATGTCCGTCTTTTATTTTTCTGCCATTTTTCTACCTGGCTGGCTGGCTGGCTGGGTACACACACACACACAGTGAGTAGGTTATTTACAGTAGGAGATGGGCTTCTATCATCTTCAATCATTCTATTTGGTCTTCGATCTAAAAGGTAGCTAGCAAATGTGAAACGGATTAAAATGACAAGAGTTGACAGCTGTATGAGTTCACCATTTACACAACATATGCTGCAACCTTTTGTAATTTTAATAGTTTGTTTCATATTGGCTGGCTTCCAACAATAGCTGAATTTGCAAAGCTAGCGAGCACCAATTCAGTTTCAGTGGTGTTTGCTATAATCTTTGCTACCCGGGTTAAATAAAGGTGAAATAAAATAAATAAATAAAAGTTCACTTGCGACAATTTAGCTTTTGCAACGAGACCATTAAATATATTTAAGACAATGGTAGAAGAGAGTGTAGTTCTGTTCAGTTTGGATTTCAGTTTATCGCTAACCTTATCACAGGGACTTTGAAGCACTAACTTACATCATCTGCATGCTGATTCCATCTTTGACGACGCCACATAAATGGAATAGGTACTAGCTAGCTTAATAGTTAATATTTGCGCGCTAGCTCTGCATATTCAGCTAGTGTGTGTGCGCGATTGACTGGATTAACCTCACGTCAGTTACGTGCATTGAGTGCCTTTCAGACAGTAGATACGACCTCTACGTTACCTAGCAAGCTAAGGAACTGGCAGTGGATCAAACCATTGTGAGGCAAAGGGTGGGGGGGTTGCAATCTTTTGAAACTTAAAAACGCGCTATTAAGTGTCTATAATCAGCACAATTGCTTTCATTGCGTATTATTAATATTATTTAAATTACATAGTTATGTTTCAGTGATATATTGGGGGGGACAAATCATATTTTTCCCAGGATGGGGGGGTCGTGTCCCCCCCGTCCCCCCCGGGATTTCCGCCCCTGATTCCAGGTGACTACCTCATGAAGCTGGTTGAGAGAATGCCAAGAGAGTTCAAAGCTGTCATCAAGGCAAAGGGTGGCTTCATTGAAGAATCTCAAATATAAAATCTATTTTGATATGTTTAACACTTTTTGGGTTACTACATGATTCCATATGTGTTATTTCATAGTATTTCATAGTTTTGATGTCTTCACTATTATTTTACAAATAATTATTATGTGTTATTTCATAGTTTTGATGTCTTCACTATTATTCTACAAATAATAATTATTCTACAAATAAAGAAAAACCCTTGAATGCATAGGTCTGTCAAACTTTTGACTGGTACTGTACATTTCACACTTAATATTGGGGTGTGCTCAGAAAACTGTTCATGCATGAAGTTTATGTTTATTTTTCCATCGATGTAATCGAAAATACTTCAAATATTTAATAATTTTTCACTGCTGTGTGAAATCCATACGCATAAATCCGAAGGTGCAATACATAGAAAAGCATTGGTTCATAGCAACGAGATTAATTTAATAGCATGAGTTTTTCAGAAACCATATACAAATATTTGCAATCGTTATCTTTGTAAAACAAGACTGGATTAAAGCAAGGCATTAGATTAGCAGCATGGATCAAGCTCCTGGTAGGCTGAGCGAGGGAGAGGATTGTGACACAGTCACGGAACTTCTGTGGCATATTAACGATGATATAAGAATAACAGAATGACATAAAGCCAGACTGTCTTACCAGGCCATGACACACAATCACAGCCAGAGCCCGTATCCACAAAGCATCTCAGAGTAGGAGTGCTGATATAGGATCAATTTAGCCTTTTAGACCATAATGAATAAGAGCGGAGATCTGATCCAAGATCAGTACTCCTAGTCTGAGACCCTTTACTGTACAGATGTAGGATCTTCATTTGAGCCAGTTTGCTACAGCAGGAAAATAATCCTGCAGCAACAGGAAATGTGAATTATTATGTGGATTATAATTAATGAACATCTTTGTAGGAGTTGATACATTTTTTTTGCAATGAAAATCAAGTCTGAGATTTCAAAGTGAGAATTACAAACTTCAGAAACCTTTTTAAACCTCAAATACACTACAGTACACAATTTACATTTCCTGCATTGCAGGAAAGTTCTCCTGCAACAGGGTGATCAAATTAAGATCCTACATCTGTATGAATACAGGCTCAGAACTGATGACAATAACTTCAAATCTCAACATAATCTTCTTTGTATGGTGACACAGCTAGCACACAGTAAAGTTCAGAGATGGGACTCATACAGCATGATCAACATATGACAGGTCTGACTGTCTTTTTCTTTCTGGTTCCACTAAAGTGGTGGTGAGACAAGCGGTGTCCCAATCGGCACACTATTCCCTATATAGTGCACTACTTTTGACCCGAGCCCTATAGGACCTAGTCAAATGTAGTGCACATAATAGTGAATAGGGTGCAATTTGGGATGCACAAAATCAACCGTATCTGTCGTTGCAAAGACAAGCAAAGGCCAGAAAAATAATACAACAAACAAAAATACCATTTCATCTAGTATCCTGCACCAGAGATATGTGCATCTGCAATTCACCACTATATGCAATGGGACAAAATACCACGTTCCCCTTCCATTCATAGTTTAATTTACATTTTTGAATTGAGTCTGATCTACTGCAAAAATAAATGTTTCTGTACGTTCATTATAACAGGACTTTGGGATGGCATCCCAAACAACTGCACCATTTGGTTTCGATCATTCAAGCAGCTTGTGTCCATGGGCTAAACTTATTAAGCAAATCCCTCTCCCACTACCTCGATCTCTTCCTCCTCCTCTTCCTCTTGTCCGAAGGGGAGTCCGGGGGAGCCAGAGGGGTCGGAGTGACTCAAGTGGCCAATGTCTAGCACCCGCAGGTTGGTCAGGTGTTTGAAGGAGCTCTCCTTCACAGAGTGGGCTGACAGACGGTTGAACCTGTGAGGGGGACAGAGCAAAGGGCCGTGGGGGTCAGGGCCTATATTCACAAACTGTCTCCTAGTAGGAGGACATATAGGATGGCCTGGAGGGTCTGATCCTAGACTTGCATCCTATACAACTAGCAACTAATCATAACAAAAGGAATCAGGTGCTAAAATTCTCAATATTATGTGATGATGACTGAGCAGATGCTGGAGTTTGATATGTAAACCAGCACAGCAAGAGCTGCTAACCGATAGGACGTTGTGTTTAGAATCTGAACCAGCATATTATGAGAACCAATCCGATATGGACATTGTCCATAAGGACCGGCACAACATGTGGTGTAAACAAATCAGGCGTTGAGATTCAGTAAGTAAATCAGCACAGTATGTGGTCTTAGCCAATCAGATTGTCTGTCTGCTGTTCTGTCTATGACTCAACTGTTTACCTTCGTTTTGAAGTTCTATTGAGTTAGTAAACACCCTGATACTCCCTGTACTGCATCAAGGGGACATGACACCATGTTATCCCAATCAAGCCAATGTCTTGAGTGTCAGTGTAGTGGACCCATCTTAGTTCATAATACACTCATTATCTGTCCCAGACACTCACACCTCCAACACACACACTCACATGCGCACACACACATATTTACAGTTGAAGTCGGAAGTTTACATGCACCTTAGCCAAATACATTTAAACTCAGTTTTTCACAATTCCTGACATTTAATCCTAGTAAAATACCCTGTCTTAGGTCAGTTAGGATCACCACTTTATTTTAAGTATGTGAAATGGCAGAATAATAGTAGAGAGAAATATTTATTTCAGCTTTTATTTCTTTTATCACATTCCCAGTGGGTCAGAAGTTTACATACGTAGCATTGACTTTAAATTGTTTTACTTGGGCCAAACGTTTCGGGTAGCCTTCCACAAGCTTCCCACAATAAGTTGAGTGAATTTTGCCCCGTTCCTCATAACAGAGTTGTTGTAACTGAGTCAGGTTTGTAGGCCTCCTTGCTCGCACACGCCTTTTCAGTTCTGCCCACAAATTTTCTATGGGATTGAGGTCAGGGCTTTGGGATGGCCATTCCAATACCTTGACTTTGTTGTCCTTAAGCCATTTTGCCACAACTTTGGAAGTATGCTTGGGGGCATTGTCCATTTGGAAAACCCATTTGCGACCAAGCTTTAACTTCCTGACTGATGTCTTGAGATGTTGCTTCAATATGTCCACATAATTTTCCTTCTTCATGAAGCCATCTATTTTGTGAAGTGCACCAGTCCCTCCTGCAGCAAAGCACCTCCACAACATGATACTGCCACCCCCGTGCTTCACGGTGGCTTCTCCTTGCTGAGCAGCCTTTCAGGTTATGTTGATATAGGACTCATTTTACTGTGGATATAGATACTTTTGTACCTGTTTCCTCTAGCATCTTCACAAGGTCCTTTGCTGTTGTTCTGGGATTGATTTGCACTTTTCGCACCAAAGTACGTTCATATCTAGGAGACAGAACACATCTCCTTCCTGAGCGGTATGACGGCTGCATGGTCCCATGGTGTTTATACTTGCGTGCTATTGTCTGTACAGATGAACGTGGTACCTTCAGGCGTTTGGAAATTGCTCCCAATGATGAATTTTTTGGCTAATTTCTTTAGATTTGCCCATGATGTCAAGCAAAGAGGCACTGCGTTTGAAGGTAGGCCTTGAAATACATTCACAGGTACACCTCCAATTGACTAAAATGACTGTCAATTAGCCTATCAGAAGCTTCTAAAGCCATGACATCAATTTCTGGAATTAACCAAGCTGTTTAAAGGCACAGTCAACTTAGTGTATGTAAACTTCTGACCCACTGGAATTGTGATACAGTGAATTATAAGTGAAATAATCTGTCTGTAAACAATTGTTGGAAAAATGACTTGTGTCATGCACAAAGTAGATGTCCTAACCGACTTGCCAAAACTATAGTTTGTTAACAAGACATTTGTGGAGTGGTTGAGAAACGAGTTTTAAATGACTCCAACCTAAGTGTATGTAAACTTCCAACTTCAACTGTATATCTACCCACACTCAATGTAAACAGATGCATGCATAAGATACACACACACAAACAAGCAAACAAATCCCCTGCCCCCCTCCCCCACTGAACCCATGCAGCATTCCATCCCCTGTAAATTGGCTCAGGCCAGCAGCTCCCACAGCTGTGGAGGGATTTAGAGGAAAAACAAGCTTTTCTAACTGCTGTGATACTTCAGCAGCTGCTGAGGCTGACCCCACAGCATGAAGAGACCAACAGGCTGGAGGACAGAGTGGGCTGGATGAGGTCAGGGCCTTTAAAGTCCTTGAGCTGATAAAACAGCCTAGAGCAGTCAGTCAGACTCCTGCTGAAAAAAACAACTGTCTCTAAACCAACCAGACAAACCCTCAGGCCAGCGTCCCACCAATCTTAGACGATTTACTTTCCAAACTGACCACTGGCCAAAATGTCCTGAAATGATTAGTGGTCTAAGAGGTAAAGTAATATGATGGAAACTGATACTAACCTAGCTAGCTAAATATACCAGTATCTATTCAGACCAGTGGTAGAAAGCAGATAAGGAGACAAGGATGTTAATGGTTTAGAGTTTTGGGACCCAACCCCGCCCACAGACAAGGAAGAAGTCAGAAGAGGACAGAAGGAAGGAAACTAAGAGAAAACTAGTTGGCAGATCCGAGCTATTTTAGTTGGAAATCCAATAATTTCACTTGATTTAATCAATAGTAAAAGCAGCAGAGCATCACAAGCCAAGAAACAGAACTAGACAGAGAGGGAGTATCCCTAAATCTTTACCACCATCAGTTCTGTTCTGTTCTATCCTGCAAAAAACAGATAAACAAGAATTTACAACCAAATGAAACAGTGACTTTTACTTGGTTATCAATGCTGAGTTTTAGAAAAGCACCTGATTAATTTACATAATATACATTTCATAACCCAACCAGAAAATTAGGAGGGTTTAGGAAAGTAGATAAATTACAAAACAACCATCTGATGGGTACTTTACATAGCGTATATGTGTAGGAGATTTTAATGAGTGCAGTCAACACAGAGGTAAAGCAGAAGGTTGTACCATCAGCAGCTCCCTCCTTCTCTGTGTCCGTTACATAAGTCTCCTCAGCACAGCGCAGCATAGATCGGGTCCAAACATGAAATAACCACACGTAAGGATGATGAGGGAACTATCAACCAAATATCCATCAGAGCCCTGGGGCTGCGTCCCAAATGGCATGCTAATTCCATATATAGTACACTACATTTGAGTAGGGCTCGTTTCAAAAGTAGTGCACTATATAGGGAATAGGGTGCCATTGGATGAAGCTTGGGACTCAATAGACTAGGGGCTATGTGGCTCTGTCTTACAGCTGGCATCAATCAACAGGACTTAGTCACACACTCCCAGTAGAGGATGGATGGTGATGATTTGGGCTGAGTAGAAGGCCAGAAATGTCTCATTCAGAAACAATGCTACAGAAATGGATGGAACAGTGGAGTGGAAAGGAGAACACTGGGCCTCAGAGTTAATGGAAGGGGGCAGGGGTTGAATGACGGTTGAATTGTTGTTATCTAATAAACATGTAGTGTGGTGTGTGTGTGTGTGTGTGTGTGTGTGTGTGTGTGTGTGTGTGTGTGTGTGTGTGTGTGTGTGTGTGTGTGTGTGTGTGTGTGTGTGTGTGTGTGTGTGTGTGTGTGTGTGTATGGCGATTTGAGAGAGTTCGATATTGATTTTGGGACTTGAACTTACTGAACATGAGCTGTGGGTTTGAATTGAGAAATAGGTTCAGGTGCGTGTGTGCATGCATTAGTGTTTAGTCTCTCACCGTAGGAAGATGCCCTTGATGTTGGGGGTGCCCTCGAAGGCGGTGGCAGGGACAGTGCTGATACGATTGGACTGAAGGTAGAGGTACTCCAGAGACTCAGGCAGGTCAGAGGGGACATGGGACAGCTGGTTACTGGACAGGTCCAACGTCTGGACGAACACATCAATGAAATCAATCACCTTGTATTTATTGGGTCCTCTTACACCATCAGATTGCTAACCAACTACCAACAGGTCCAACAACTGAAGGTCAGAGTGAGCAGCCAGCTCTATCACACAGAAAACCTGTAGGTTCAGTAAACTGAGAGGAGAGAAGTGGTTGAGGGGATCAGACAGATTGTAATAGGGAGGTGTGTATTGGGGGGGGGGGGTCAACATACATCCTCTCTCTTCCTCTCTACCTCTCCCCTCCACCTCACACACCCCAATCACCCGGTCTCACCGTCAGAGCGCTGAGCTCCATCCAGGCTCCCTGGTAGATGGAGTTGAGTTTGAGCTGGTTGTGGTTGAGGTGGATCTCCCTGAGCTTGGACATGCCCTGCAGCGCCCCCTCTGGTATGGAGGTCAGCTGGTTGTCCTTCACCCGGAGGACCTGCAGGGAGCGGGGAAGCCCCAGGGGCAGGGAGTGGAGGGCGTTCCCTGACAGGTCCAAGGTCTCCAGCAGACGCAGCTTCCTGAAAGCTGGACGATCAACGTGGTTTCATTAGAATATGTCACAATAGAGATATTTAACCACTGCGGTTACAGGTGAAGTCGGAAGTTTACATACACTTAGGTGTGAGTCATTAAAACTTGTTTTTCAACCACTCAACAAATTTCTTGTTAACAAACTATAGTTTTGGCAAGTCGGGTAGGACATCTACTTAGTGCATGACACAAGTAATTTTTTTTAGAAACAGATTATTTCACTGTATCACAATTCCAGTGGATCAGAAGTTTACATACACTAAGTTGACTGTGCCTTTAAACAGCTTGGAAAATTCCAGAAAATGATGTAATGGCTTTAGAAGCTTCTGATAGGTTAATTGACATCATATGATTCAATTGGAGGTGTACCTGTGAATGTATTTCAAGGTCTACCTTCAAACTCTGTGCCTCTTTCCTTGACATCATGGGCAAATCAAAAGAAATCAGGCAAGACCTCAGAAAAGTCTGGTTCATCCTTGGGAGCAATTTCCAAACACCTGAAGGTACCACGTTCATCTGTACAAACAACAGCACGTAAGTATAAACACCATGGGACCACGCAGCCGTCATACCACTCAGGAAGAAGACGCGTTCTGTCTCCTAGAGATGAACGTACTTTGGTGCGAAAAGTGCAAATCAATCCCAGAACAACAGCAAAGGACCTTGTGAAGATGCTAGAAGAAACAGGTACAAAAGTATCTATATCCACAGTAAAATGAGTCCTATATCGAGATAACATGAAAGGCCGCTCAGCAAGGAAGAAGCCACCGTGAAGGACGGGGGTGGCAGTATCATGTTGTGGAGGTGCTTTGTTGCAGGAGCGACTGGTGCACTTCACAAAATAGATGGCTTCATGAGGAAGGAAAATTATGTGGACATATTGAAGCAACATCTCAAGACATCAGTCAGGAAGTTAAAGCTTGGTCGCAAATGGGTCTTCCAAATGGACAATGACCACAAGCATACTTCCAAAGTTGTGGCAAAATGGCTTAAGGACAACAAAGTCAAGGTATTGGAGTGGCCATCCCAAAGCCCTGACCTCAATCCCATAGAAAATTTGTGGGCAGAACTGAAAAGGTGTGTGCGAGCAAGGAGGCCTACAAACCTGACTCAGTTACAACAACTCTGTCAGGAGGAACGGGCCAAAATTCACCCAACTTATTGTGGGAAGCTTGTGGAAGGCTACCCGAAACGTTTGACCCAAGTTAAACAATTTAAAGTCAATGCTACCAAATACTAATTGAGTGTATGTAAACTTCTGACCCACTGGGAATGTGATAAAAGAAATAAAAGCTGAAATAAATATTTCTCTCTACTATTATTCTGCCATTTCACATACTTAAAATAAAGTGGTGATCCTAACTGACCTAAGACAGGGTATTTTACTAGGATTAAATGTCAGGAATTGTGAAAAACTGAGTTTAAATGTATTTGGCTAAGGTGCATGTAAACTTCCGACTTCAACTGTATATATCACCTGAGCTGAAATATCAGTTATGATGATGATGAAGACTTTATTTTAATCCATTTCTGTTTCATAATGCATTCCAGTATACATTCTGATATTCATGTAGACAGACATACAGAACGTGACAAACATGACAAACAGTACATAGTACAAGAGTCATCTAACATTAGACATACAGTATTCACATAGACAATTCCTGTCATATACAGTTCATTCGGAAAGTATTCAGACCCCTTGACATTTTCCACATTTTGTTACGTTACAGCCTTATTAAATAATAATTTCATCAATCTACACACAATACCCCATAATGACAAAGTAAAAACTGTTTTTTAGAAATTTTAGCAAATGTATTACAAGTAAAAAACTGAAATTCCTTTTTACGTAAGTATTCAGATCCTTTGCTATGAGACATGAAATTGAGCTCAGGTGCATCCTGTTTCCATTTATCAACCTTGAGATGTTTCTACAACTTGATTGGAGTCCACCTGTGGTAAATTCAATTGATTGGATATGATTTGGAGAGGCACACACCTGTCTATAAAAGGGCCCACAGTTGACAATGCATGTCAGAGCAAAAACCAAGCCATGAGTTCGAAAAAATTGTCTGTAGAGCTCCGAGACAGGATTCTGTCTGCAGCACTGAAGGTTCCCAAGAACACAGTGGCCTCCATCATTCTTAAATGGAAGAAGTTTGGAACCATCAAGACTCTTCCTAGAGCTGGCCGCCCGGCCTTGGTCATCGAGGTGTCCAAGAACCCGATGGTCACTCTGACAGAGCTCCAGAGTTCCTCTGTGGAGATGGGAGAACCTTCCAGAAGGACAACCATCTCTGCAGCACTCTACCAATCAGGCCTTGATGGTAGAGTGGCCAGACGGAAGCCACTCCTCAGTAAAAAACACATGACAGCATGCTTGGAGTTTGCCAAAAGACACCCTAAAGGCCTCAGACCATGAGAAACAAGATTCTCTGGTCTGATGAAACCAAGATTGAACTCTTTGGCCTGGGTACCAAGCGTCACGTCTGGAGGAAACCTGACACCATCCCTACGGTAAAGCATGGTGGTGGCAGTATCAAGCTGTGGGGATGTTTTTCAGAGGCAGGGACTGGGAGACTAGTCTGGATGGAGGGAAAAATGAACGGAGCAAAGTACAGAGAGATCCTTGATGAAAACCCCCTCCAGACCTCAGACTGGGGCAAAGGTTCACCATCCAACAGGACAACGACCCTACGCACAAAGTCAAGTCAACACAGGAGTGGTTTCGGGACAAATCCCTGAATATCCTTGAGTGGCCAAGCCAGAGCCCGGAATTGAACCCGATCAAACAACTCTGGAGAGACCTGAAAATAATCAAGGGTTCTGAATACTTTTCGAATGCACTGTATATAGGTGAAAGCCTTATGTTCCACGTAGGATTAACAGGTGTACCTTCCCGGTGCAGCTTGGGGCTAATGAGGCGGTTGTAGCTGAGGTTGAGCTCGGTCAGGGTGTAAAGCATCACCAGGTCATTGCGTCCGATCTCGTTGATGCCGTTGTGAAGCAGCATAAGGGTCTTGGCTCGGCGGGGGAGACCCCTGGGGACACGCTCCAGCTGGTTGTTGTACATGTGGAGGGTGTGTAGCTTCTTCAGGCCCTGGGGAGAAGAGAAATCTATTTTTGTGAACAATTTAATGTTATTGTAAGCGCATATCATTTCACATTTCACATTTATCATTTAACATATACACAAATTATGATAATCATAACATCAAAACAATTATGCCCGACACTCTGTGGTGGTTCAACCTGACCAAACTAACCTTCAGATCAAGCTATATAGCCATCTATCATATTTTTCATGGTCCTTTGAGCTAGTTACACCTGTGGCGGTGTATCTATCCACAGTATAAGATTTAACCAGTTTAATAAAAAAGGCAACATTTTGATTTCCGTCTAAATAGACATACCCAAACGTAATTATTTTTCATGAGATGGCCATTAACAATAAATGGTCATGTTGCATAGTTTTAGAAAGGTCTGGTACTCACCTTTCTGGTACAAATAGTTGTACTCACTTATGAAGACACAAGCTCAAATACATAGTAGAAATATACATATTTTTTTCTATTCAACAAAAGTGGGGCAATAGGGCCATATGGGGGACTTAAGTAACCCAAGTATTCAGCAATGCTGTAGGCCTACATGGAATGCAGCTTGGTGTATGGAGCGGGAGCGTAGCTGATTGTTGTGCAGCAGTAGGTACTCCAGGTTACGGCAGGCTATGAGGGCATCGCCAGGGATACTGCGGATGTTGTTCTTCTCTAGGTGTAGCAGTATCAGACCTCGAGGCAGACCCTGAGGAACCACACTCAGGTTGTTGTTGGACAGGTCCAGATACTCCAGCTTGGTCAACTGGCTGAGAGTGGAGAGGAGAGGGTGATGTTATCTTTGATAGAGAAGAGGTTAGGTTATCAATTTATCTTTAAAGGTCATCTTGTTATCTTTCCATGAATAGATGAATCTCACTTTTCTCTCCCATTTTGACATTTTCTCAGAATGTACCAGCTCAACCTAATCTCTCTCCCTCTCTCCCTCCCTCTCTCCCTCCCTCCCTCCCTCCCTCCCTCCCTCCCTCCCTCCCTCCCTCCCTCCCTCCCTCCCTCCCTTTTGCCATGCCTGTTTCATTACAGTATCATTGTCCCTCCCTGTTTCATTACAGTATCATTGTCCCTCCCTGTTTCATTACAGAATCCTTGTCCATGCCTGTTTCATTACATAATCATTGTCCATGCCTGTTTCATTACAGTATCATTGTCCCTCCCTGTTTCATTACAGTATCATTGTCCCTCCCTGTTTCATTACAGTATCATTGTCCTTGCCTGTTTCATTACAGTATCATTGTCCATGCCTGTTTCATTACATAATCATTGTCCATGCCTGTTTCATTACAGAATCCTTGTCCCTCCCTGTTTCATTACAGTCAGCAGCATACCACCCTGCATCCCACTGCTGGCTTGCTTCTGAAGCTAAGCAGGGTTGGTCCTGGTCAGTCCCTGGATGGGAGACCAGATGCTGTTGGAAGTGGTGTTGGAGGGCCAGTAGGAGGCACTCTTTCCTCTGGTCTAAAAAAAGATTCCAATGCCCCAGGGCAGTGATTGGGATACTGCCCTGTGTAGGGTGTTGTCTTTCGGATGGGATGTTAAATGGGTGTCCTGACTCTCTGAGGTCATTAAAGAGCCCATTGCACTTATTGTAAGAGTAGTGGTGTTAACCCTGGTTTCCTGGCTAAATTCCCAATCTGGCCCTCATACCATCATGGCCACCTAATCATCCCCAGCTAACAATTGGCTCATTCATCCCCCTCCTCTCCTCTGAAACTATTCCCCAGGTTGTTGCTGTAAATGAGAATGTGTTCTCAGTCAACTTACATGGTAAAATAAAGAAAAACAGTATCATTGTCCATGCCTGTTTCATTACAGAATCCTTGTCCCTCCCTATTTCTGTGTCATTGTCCCAGCTTTACATTGGCGTGTGTTGTAAAGTCTATAGGTCTTTGTTTTTCATCAATACCCTCAGTAATAATGTAATAGGTGGCCTCGGATATATGGAATCGTAGAAGAAGACTTTGCTCAGGTGGACTTAATGGCTCTCTGTTGTGTTTTTGTGTTGGTCTGTAAGTCTGAGTATCATACACATTGACAGTAAATGGTACTACAGTACCTGAAGGTCTCATTGTCCATGCCTTCGTTGCTAAGCAGGTTGTTCTGTAGGTAGAGCTCTCTGAGCTGGGTCAGGCTGTCAAACGCCCCTGATGGGATCTTCTCCAGCATGTTGTTCTGTTATACCAAGAAGACACACACAATCATCATCACTTATGATTATCACAGACACTTTGTCAATATTTTTGTTTCCTCTTCTCTTTTAATCCCCCTCCTCAATTCCCACTAACGTGGAAGGTGTGGAGAAGACGGGAGGAGAGGACATGAGGAATCGAGGAAATTGAGAAAGAGCCTCAAATGCTTGGCTGTATGGCTGTGGAGTGTGCTGTTCTGATGCGTCTTAATTGTCTAAGGTCAGGTACTCTGTAGCTACAGTACCTTTAGATGTAGGCGGTAGAGAGCAGAGGGCAGGTTCCTAGGGACGTAGCGGAGGAAGTTACTGGACATGATGAGAACCTCCAGGCTGTCAGAACCGTTAAACATGTTCTCTGGTAGCCCTGCATCTGTCAGTTTGTTGTTATGGAGATACACTGACCTGGGGTGGAGTTAGGACACAGGGGAGAAAGCATGATATTAGTGGTCAAATGTGTTATGCTATGAAAGAAGCAAGGTAATTAAAGGCAATATAACAATATAACACCTATAGCAACATCAAATCAAATTGAATTTGTCACATGCGCCAAATACAACAGGTGTAGACCGTACAGTTAAATGCTTACTTACAAGCCCTTAACCAACAACGCAGTTTTAAGAAAAATACCTAAAAAAATAAGAAATAAAGTAAATAATTAAATAATTAATGGGGAGCAGTAAAATAACAATAGCGAGGCTATATACAGGGGGTACCGGTACAGAGTCAATGTGCGGGGGCACCGATTAGTCGAGGTAATTGAGGTAATATATACATGTGGGAAGAGTTATTAAAGTGACTTATGCATAGATAATAACAGAGTAGCAGCAGCATAAAAGGGATTGGGGGAACAATGCAAATAGTCTGGGTAGCCATTTGATTAGATGTTCAGTAGTCTTATGGCTTGGGGGTAGAAGCTGTTTAGAAGCCTCTTGGACCTATACTTGGCGCTCCGGTACCACTTGCCGTGCAGTAGCAGAGAGAACAGTCTATGACTAGGGTGGCTGGAGTCTTTGACAATTTTTAAGGTCTTCCTCTGACACCGCCTGGTATAGAGCTCCCGGATGGCAGGAACCTTGCCCTAGTGATGTATTGGGCTGTACGCACTACTCTATGTAGGGCCTTGCGGATGGAGGCCGAGCAGTTGTCATACCAGGCAGTGATGCAACCAGTCAGAATGCTCTCGATGGTGCAGCTGTAGAACCTTTTGAGGATCTGAGGACCATTGCCAAATCTTTTTAGTCTCCTGAGGGGGAATAGGTTTTGTCGTGGCCTCTTCACGACTGTCTTGGTGTGCTTAGACCATGTTAGTTTGTTGGTGATGTGGACACCAAGGAACTTGAAGCTCTCAACCTGCTCCACTACAGCTCCGTCGATGAGAATGGTGGCGTGCTCAGTCCTCCTTTTCCTGTAGTCCACAATCATCTCCTTAGTCTTGATCATGTTGAGGGAGAGGTTGTTGTCCTGGCACCACACGGCCAGGCCTCTGACCTCCCTATATGCTGTCTCGTCGTTGTTGGTGATCAGGCCTACCACTGTTGTGTCATCAGCAAACTTAATGATGGTGTTGGAATCGTGCCTGGCCGTGCAGTCATGAATGAACAGGGAGTACAGGAGGGGACTGAGCACGCACCCCTGAGGGGTCCCTGTGTTAACGATCTGCGTGGCGGATGTGTTGTTACCTACCCTTACCATCTGGGGGTGGCCCATCAGGAAGTCCAGGATCCAGTTGCAGAGGGAGGTGTTTAGTCCCAGGGTCCTTAGCTTAGTGATGAGCTTTGAGGGCACTATGGTGTTGAACGCTAAGCTATAGTCAATGAATAGCATTCTCACATTGGTGTTCCTTTTGTCCAGGTGTGAAAGGGCAGTGTGGAGTGAAAAAGAGATTGCATCATCTGTGGATCTGTTGGGGTGGTATGCAAATTGGAGTGGGATAATGGTATTGATGTGACCCATGACCAGCCTTTAAAAGCAATTCATGGCTACAGACGTGAGTGCTATGGGTCGGTAGTCATTTAGGCAGGTTACCTTAGTGTTCTTGGGCACAGGGACTATGATGGTCTGCTTGAAACATGTTGGTATTACAGACTCAGACAGGGAGAGGTTGAAAATGTCAGTGAAGACACTTGCCAGTTGGTCAGCGCATGCTCGGAGTACACGTCCTGGTAATCCGTCTGGCCCTGTGGCCTTGTGAATGTTGACCTGTTTATAGGTCTTACTCACATTGGCTGCGGAGAGCGTGATCACACAGTCGTCCGGAACAGCTGGTGCTCTCATGAATGTTTCAGTGTTACTTGCCTCGAAGCGAGCATAGAAGTAATTTAGCTCATCTGGTAGGCTCGTGTCACTGGGCAGCTCTCGGCTGTGCTTCCATTTGTAGTCTGTAATAGTTGAATAAGACCTTTCTACTGTGAGAATGTAATGTAATCTACTGTGAGAATGTAATCCTCCTACACAAAACCTCCCACCAACCAACCTACCCACACACACACACACACACACACACACACACACACACACACACACACACACACACACCACACACACACACACACACACACACTCACTTACTTCAGTCCTGGCTTCTGGCCAAATGTGTACGGGTAGATCTTTGTGAGCGAATTAGCGGCAAAATCAGCACTGACCAGTGAGGGAGGCAGGTGTCTGGGTGCTGTGGTGAGCTGGGAGGGAAAAAGACAGGGAGAGAGAGAGAGAGAGAGAGAGAGAGAGAGAGGTGAGGGAGAGAGACAGGTGGGGGGGAGAGAGAGTATGTTACTTTCTTCCTTTCTTTCTACTGTTGACCACTAAAGAGCAGTATGCACTGGCAGTTAGGGTTAATTTACATTCCTTCAGAAAGTATTCACACAACTTGACTTTTTCCACATTTTGCTGTGTACCAGCCTGAATTTAAAATTGATTAAATTGAGATTGTGTAACGGCCTGGCCATAGAGAGGGTTTTTTGTTCTCTATTTTTGGTTAGGCCAGGGTGTGACATGGGTGGGCGTTCTAGGTTTCTTTTTCTATGTTGGTGGTTTTCTTTGTTTCGGCCGTGTATGGCTCTCAATCAGGAACAGGTGTAGATCGTTGTTGCTGATTGAGAGTCATACATAGGCAGCCTGTTTTTCCTTTAGGGTTTGTGGGTGAATGTTTTCTGTCTAGGTTTGTTAATCCTGACAGGACTGTTTGGCTGTCATTCCTTGTCGTGTTTTCTTTTTGTATAGTGTTCATTCGTTTATTAAAATCCTTAATATGAACACATCCTCCGCTGCACCTTGGTCTCAATCTGACGACGGCCGTTACAGATTCACCCACCGACAACAGACCAAGCAGCGTGAGAGGAAGGAGCAGAAGGTTCAGGATTCTTGGCAGTGGGAGGAATTACTGGACGGAAAGGGACCATGGGCTCAAGCTGGGGAGTATCGCCGCCCGCGGTGGGAGATCGAGTCAGCGAAAGCTGAGAGGTGATGGTATGAGGCAAGGGAGCGCAACAGGCACGAGAGGCAGCCCCCCCCCCAAAATGGGGGGGGGGGGGGGGCACACGGGGAGTGTGGCAGAGCCAGGATCGAATTCTGGGCCAACTCCCCGTGCTTACCGGAAGCAACGTGGTACTGGTAAGGCACCGTGTTATGCTGTGAAGCGCACAGTGTCTCCAGTGCGTGCTCAGAGCCCGGTGCGCTATAGACAAGCCCCCCGCAAGTGCCATGCGAGTGTGGGCATCGAGCCAGGACGGATTGTGCCAGCTCAGCGCGTCTGGTCTCCAGTGCGCTGTTTCGGTCCAGGCTATCCTGCGCCGGCGCTGCGCACTGTGTCTCCGGGGCACTGGGAGGGTTCAGTTCGTCCTATGCCTGCGCTCCGCCCGTGCCGGGCAAGAGTGGGCATTCAGCCTGGAGTATGGGTGGCAAGCCTACGCACCAGAACTCCAGTGCTCCCCCACAGCCCGGTTTATCCTGTGCCTCCTCCTCGGACCAGGCCTCCAGTGGGTCTCTCCAGCCTGGTCTATCCTGTGCCTCCTCCCAGGACCAGGCCTCCAGGGGGTCTCTCCAGCCTGGTCTATCCTGTGCCTCCTCCCAGGACCAGGCCTTCAGTGGGTCTCCCCATCCTGGTACATCCTGTGCCTCCTCCTCGGACCAGGCCTCCTGTGGGTCTCCCCAGCCTGGTGAGTCCTGTGCCTGCGCCCAGAGCCAGGCCTCCTGCATGTCTCCCCAGCCTGGTGAATCCTGGGCCAGAGCCACCAGTCTGGAGCCGCCAGAGCCCGCCCGCCAGAGCCCGCCCGCCAGTCCGGAGCCGCCAGAGTCGCCGCCTGTCCGGAGCCGCCAGAGTCGCCCGCCTGTCCGGAGCCGCCCGCCTGTCCGAAGCAGCCAGAGTCGCCCGCCTGTCCGGAGCCGCCAGAGTCGCCCGCCAGCCGGGCACAGCCAGGCGCAGCCAGGGTTGCCCGCCAGTCCTCCGGCGCAGCCAGGGACGCCACCTAAGTGGGCTAAGCCGAGGGTGGAGCGGGGTCCACGTCCCGCACCAGAGCCGCCGCCGTAGGAAGGCCCACCCGGACCCTCCCCTTTATAGAGTCAGGTTTTGCAGCCGGAGTCCGCACCTTTGGGGGGTACTGTAATGCCCTGGCCATAGAGAGGGTTTTTTGTTCTCTATTTTATTTATTTTTTTGTATAGTGTTCATTCGTTTATTAAAATCCTTAATATGAACACATCCTCCACTGCACCTTGTTCTCAATCTGACGATGGCCGTTACAGATTGTTTGTCACTGGCCTACACACAATACCCCATAATGTCATTGTGAAATTGTGTTTTTTTACATTTTTACAAATTCATTAATAATGTAAAGCTGGGCAAGTATTCAACCCCTTTGTTATGGCAAGCCTAAATATGTTCAGGTGTAAGAATGCGCTTAACAAGTCACATAATAAGTTCCATGGACTCACTCTGTGTGAAATAACAGTGTTTAGCATGATTTTTAAATGACTACCTCATCTCTGTACACCAGACATACAATTATGTGTAAGGTCCCTCAGTCGAGCATTGACTTTCAAACACAGATTCAACCACAAAGACCAGGTTTTCCAATGCACCTATTGGTAGATGGATTTTTTTTTTAAAGCAAACATTGAATATCCCTTAGATCATGGTGAAGTTATTAGTTACACTTTGGATTGTGTATCAATACACCCAGTCACCACAAAGATACAGGTGTCCTTCCTAACTCAATTGCCGGAGAGGAAAGAAAAACGTTCAGGGATTTCACCATGAGGCCAATGGTGACTTTAAAACAGTTACAGAGTTTAATGGCTGAGATAGGAGAAAACTGAGGACGGATCAACGACATTGCAATTGCTCCACAATAATAACCTAATTGACAGAGTGAAAAGAAGGAAGCCTGTACAGAATAAAAATATTCCAAAACATGCATCCTGTTTGCAACAAGGCACTAAAGAAATACCGCAAAAAATGTGGTAAAGCAATTCACTTTTTGTCCTGAATACAAACTGTAATGTTTGGGGCAAATCCAATACAACAAGTTACTGAGAACCACTCTTGATATTTTCAAGCATACTGGTTATTATGGGTATACTTGTAATCGCTAAGGAATGGGGAGATTTTCAGGATAAAAAAGAAACAGAACGTAGCTAAGCACAGGCAAAATCCTTGAGGAAAACCGTGTTCAGTCTGCTTTCCACAAGACACTGGGAGTTGAATTCACCTTTCAGCGGGACAATAACCCAAAATACAAAGCCAAATCTAAACTGGAGCTGCTTACCAAGAACACAGTGAATGTTCCGGAGTCGCTAAGTTACAGTTTTTGCTTAAATCTACTTGAAAATCTATGGTAAGACCTGAAAATGGTTGTCTAGCAATGATCAACAACCAATTTGACAGATCTTGAAGATTTTGAAAAGAATAATGGGCAAATGTTGCACAGACTTACCCAGAGACTCACAGCTGTAATCGCTGTCAAAGGTGCTTCTACAAAGTAATGACTCAGGGGTGTGAATACTTAGGTAAATTAGATATTTCTGTATTTCATTTTCAGTAAATTTCCAAAAATGGCCTATACGTAAACAGGAAGTTACTGCATTGTTGGCATACAGTGCATTCAGAAAGTACTCAGATCCCTTGACTTTTTCCACGTTTTGTTACGTTACAGCCTTATTCAAAAATGTATTAAATTACATGTTTTCCTCATCAATTTACACACAATATACTATATTGACAAAATGAAAACAGGTTTTTAGATATTTTAGCAATTTTGTGTTCAGGCCCTTTGCTATGAGACTCGAAATTGACCTCAGGTGCATCCGGATTCCATTTATCATTCTTGAGATGTTTCTACAACTTGACTGGAGTCCAACTGTGGTAAATGCAATTGATTGGACATTATTTGGAAAGGCACACACCTGTCTATATAAGGTCCCACAGTTGACAGTGCATGTCAAAGTAAAAAAATCAAGTAATTAGGTTGAAGGAACAGTCCGTAGAGCTCCAAGTCAGGATTGTGCCGAGGCACAGATCTGGGGAAGGGTACCAGAACATTTCTGCAGCATTGAAGGTCCCCAAGAACACAGTGGCCTCCGTTATTCCTAAATGGAACAAGTATGGAACCACCAAGACTCTTCCTAGAGCTGGCTGCCCGGCCAAACTGAGCAATACGCGGAGAAGGGCATTTGTCAGGGAGGTGATGGTCACTCTGACTAAGCTCCAGAGTTCCTCTGTGGAGATGGGAGAACCTTCCAGAAGGACAACAATCTCTGTAGCATTCCAACAATCAGGCCTTTATGGTAGAGTGGCCAGACGGAAGCCACTCCTCAGTAAAAGGCACATGACAGCCCGCTTGGAGTTTGCCAAAAGGCACCTAAAGACTCTCAGACCATGAGAAACAAGATTCTCTGGTCTGATGAAACCAAGATTGAACTCTTTGGCCTGAATGCCAAGCGTCACGTCTGGAAGAAACCTGGCACCATACCTATGGTGAAGCATGGTAGTGGCAGCATCATGCTGTGGGGATGTTTTTCAGCGGCAGGGACTGGGAGACTAGTCGGGATCGAGGGAAAGATGAACGGAGCAAAGTACAAAGAGATCCTTGATGAAAACCCAGACAGAGCCCGGACTTGAACCCAATCGAACATCTCTGGAAAGACTTGAAAATAGCTGTGCAGAGATGCTCCCCATCCAACTTGACAGAGCTTGAGAGGATCTGCAGAAAAGAATGGGGGAAACTCCCCGAATACAGGTGTGCCAAGCTTGTAGCATCATACGCAAGAAGACTCGTGGCTGTAATCGCTGCCAAAGGTGCTTCAACAAAGTACTAAGTAAAGAGTCTGAATACTTATGTAAATGTGCAAACATTTCTAAAAACCTGTTTTTGCTTTGTCATAATGGGGTATTGTGTGTAGATTGATGAGGGAGAAAAAATGATTTAATCTATTTAAAATAACGTAACAAAATGTGGAGGGGTCTGAATACTTTCCGAATGCACTGTATGACTTTGGCAGGCCTTACTCTTCCCTCATCTAAAACAGGGTATATGTAAAACTCCTTTCAGTCACTCCTCTGAATATTATATAAACTATTACAAACGTAGTAACAGAGAGAGTATACAGAAATAGGAGTAACTGCTACAGTAGTAGCAAGCTTAACGTTAGTGTTACATGGTTTTATATCTGCCCCCTTTTCAACATGGTTTTATGGATTAAAGTAACATGGGTTTCTTTTAGGCTTAGTGAGCACTTTAAAATCCCCCTTTCTTTCTGTTTCTCTCCCTTTCTCCATCTCTCCACCTCCCCCTCTCCCTTTCACTCTCTCTCCCTGCCTCTCCCTTTCTCGCTCGCTCTCTCTCTCTCTCCCTCCCTCTCCCCCTCACTCTCTCTCTCTCTCTCTCTCTCCCTCACCCCTCTCTCGCACAGTCAAAAAACGACTGTATGCCACAGCGACATTTTAGATCTGACCAGCTGGCATGGATACACTGGAGGTGATTACAACCATAAGCTGGCACACACTGGGTGAGAAGAGAATGGATATCGCCTGGTTGACTGTCTGCCACCTTTCCTGCTGGCAACAGCAGCACGGCTGGCAAGCATATAGCATCACAACATAAAATAATATATTAGACATTTCACACAGAATTGTACTTTGACACACTAAGAATAGGAGATCCAGGGTGGAAGATACAAGTATGGAAGGGAAAGGAAAATGTTAATTCTAGAACCAACAAAAGCATGAGTTTCAAATTCCATTTTTGAATGGGTATTTCAGCCATTTGGTTATTTTGCGGTTTTGTTCGGAAAGCAATTACTCTTTGGAGGGAAATATTGTGTTATGGCTCTAGCCTGAGTCATTACATATTTGTATGGTTGAATTCTTGTGGATGTAGGACTTTGGTTGTCTCAACCTGGAGACCATCCAAGCTCACTCAGTATGGTTTGGATTGCTCAAAATAAAACTTAAAGACTGTTTATTTCTTATTATGATTCCTATAGGAGTAGAACCAAGTAGAGGTGTGAAGATAGTTTCAGAGAGCTCCATGGTGACCCTAGCAGCACTTTTAATGAGCACAGCACACTATACTGTGTGCTACTCTCTCCTGGGAGTTCTGATTATGTATGATTACCACAAGTGAAAACGGTAACACTTTAATTGGATAGTCCATCTGTAGATGCTCTAAAGACTATCTCCTAATCCTAACCCTAACCCTTATCCTAATCCATATATAGATGCTCTACAGACTATCTACAGACTATCTACTAACCCTAACCCTAATCCTAACCCTAGCCCCAGTCTTTACCTTTACCCTAACCCTTATTCTAAACCTAACCCTAACCATAACCTTAGCAAGCAGTTACTTATCAACAGATAGTTTGTTGATAGTATGACCATCTGTAGAGCATCTACAGATGGGAAATCCGGACTATCCAAATAAAGTGTGACCGTGAAAACGAACTGAAGAATGTTTACATAGGCCCAAATGAACCAGCTTCAAGTTCTGTAACAGTGAGGGAAGAATAGTGATTTGTTTTTCTGAAGGAGCAAGGTCTGTGTTTACGACTGTGTTTATAATGACGCACCTTGTTATTGGCCAAGTACAAGTAGGTCAGCTGTTCCAGCACTGTAAACCCTTCATCTTCAAGGCCTGAAAACACAAGCACACACACCACACACACCACACACACATAAACACACACACAAACAAAATGGAACATGAAATATAGAATATGTTATTCAGCCTTCAACCCATGCCTAAAAGCATATACAACATAGAAGATAAAGATCGGACTGCTTTGCTTAAGTGAAAAAAGCTGGACAGCAAATAAGAGAAAATAACACACATATGTTAATCATAATTCCAGCTAAGCATATATTATAAATGGGGAGGATCTAAAAGAACTGGAGCCCAGTCTGTAAACCAGACAGTCTGCCAAAGGCTGCGATTCCACATGGACCCAGACAGAGAAAGACAGAAAGAACAAGACAATAATAATAGACACAAACAGAGTTCTCACAGTTTGTTGTCAACAAATAAAAAAATGTCCAACCATACATAATGTCTGTCTGTCTGTATCTCCGCTAGCTACTTTCAGATCTCCGTCCCCTGATGTCATTCATTTGTTGTTTTCGTTTGATTCTTTCTCTCTTAGTCTCTGTGTCTGGTTTATCTTGCATGGTCAGACTAATGTCTGTCTGTCTGTCTGTCTCTTTCTCCCTTGGCTACTTTCAGACTAAATGTCTGTCTTTCTCACTGTCTGTCTGTCTGTCTGTCTGTCTGTCTGTCTGTCTCTTTCTCCCTTGGCTACTTTCAGACTAAATGTCTGTCTTTCTCACTGTCTGTCTGTCTGTCTGTCTGTCTGTCTGTCTGTCTGTCTCTTTCTCCCTTGGCTACTTTCAGACTAAATGTCTGTCTGTCTCTTGCTCCCATAGTAAACTTAATTAGCTGTTTGCTCTTGATTCTCTTTCAGTCTGTCTAGTTTTTACCTTGCTCTCTCTGTCTAGTTTTTACCTTGGACTCTCTCTCTCTGTGTCTAGTTTGTACCTTGCTCTCGCTCTGTCTCTGTCTAGTTTTTTTACCTTTACCTCTCTCTGTCTAGTTTTGACCTTGCTCTCTTTCTGTCTCTGTCTAGTTTTGACCTTGCTCTCTCTCTCTCCCTAGTTCTTACCTTGCTCTCTCTCTGTCTAGTTTTGACCTTGCTCTCTTTCTGTCTCTGTCTAGTTTTGACCTTGCTCTCTCTCTCTCCCTAGTTCTTACCTTGCTCTCTCTCTGTCTAGTTTTTACCTTGCTCTCTCTCTCTCGCTCTCTCTCGATCTCTCTGTCTAGTTTTTACCTTGCTCTCTCTCTCGATCTCTCTGTCTAGTTTTTACCTTGCTCTCTCTCTCGCTCTCTATGTCTAGTTTTTACCTTGCTCTCTCTCTCTCGCTCTCTCTCGATCTCTCTGTCTAGTTTTTACCTTGCTCTCTATTTCTGTCTCTGTCTAGTTCTTACCTTGATCTCTCTCCCTCTGTCTAGTTTTTACCTTGCTCTCTCTCTGACTAGTTTTACCTTGCTATCTCTCTGTCTAGTTTTACCTTGCTCTCTATTTATTTTTTAAATATTTATTTTACCCCTTTTTCTCTCCAATATCATGGTATACAATTGATAGGTACAGTCTTGTCTCATCGCTGCAACTCCCGTACGGACTTGGGAGAGACAAAGGTCGAGAGCCGAAACACGACCCTGCCAAGCCGCTCTGCTTCTTTGACACAATGCCCACTTAACCCTGAAGCCAGCGTACACTTGGAGACCGTGTCAGCGTGCATGCGCACCGCCTGCCACAGGAGTTGCTAGAGCACGATGGGACAAGGACATCCCAGCCAGCCAAATCCTTCCCTAACCCGGACGACGCTGGGCCAATTGTGCGCCGCCCCATTGGTCTCCCGGTCGCGACAGAGCCTAGACTCGAACCAGGATCTCTAGTAGCACAGCTATCACTGTGATGCAGTGTCTTAGACCACTGTGACAGAGCCTGGACTCGAACCCGGATCTCTAGTAGCACAGCTATCACTGTGACGCAGTGTCTTAGACCACTGTGACAGAGCCTAGACTCGAACCAGGATCTCTAGTAGCACAGCTAGCACTGTGATGCAGTGTCTTAGACCACTGCGCCACCCAGGAGGTCCCTATGTCTAGTTTTTACCTTGCTCTCTCTCTCCCGGCTCTGTCTAGTTTTTACCTTGCTCTCTGTCTCCCGGCTCTGTCTAGTTTTTACCTTGCTCTCTCTCTCCATGTCTAGTGTTTATCTTGCTCTCTCTGTCTAGTTTTTACTTTGCTCTCTCTCTGTCTAGTTTTTACTTTGCTCTCTCTGTCTAGTTTTTACTTTGCTCTCTCTCTGTCTAGTTTTTACTTTGCTCTCTCTCTGTCTAGTTTTTACTTTGCTCTCTCTCTGTCTAGTTTTTACTTTGCTCTCTCTCTGTCTAATTTTTACCTTGCGTGGTCAGACGGTTGTTTTGCAGGTTTAGTGTTTCCAGTTGCTGCAGACGTGCCAGGTCCTCAGTAGTTAATATTTCTATCCGGTTGTTCTAAGACAAAGAGGAGGCAAAGAGGAGACACAAATATTATTTGGCAGAACAGCAATGCCTCATTCATTCATTATTGATTGACTTAGACTAATTTGACTCAGACCTTGGAGAGCATTCACTAATGCTCTTAAAACCTTACATCAGTCCTATGAAGGAAGATCGATCAGGTTTTAGGTGTGTGTGACCCACTTGTGGTAAGATCTATCAGATATTGGGTATGTCTGTCAATGTCCAATTCACTAGTGCTAACTGACTGATATGTGACTAATGCAGGGGTGTCAAACACATTTCGCCCCGGGAGTCACAATCTTCAACAAAGTCCGGAGGGCGTCACTGAAAATTTGTTATATTTCCTTGCCATCACAATTTTCAAAAAATAGTCCTCTATCCATCCTTTTTGGATTTTTCAATGCTCCCTGACTATCTAGCTTTCATTTGGGTGATCATTAATGAGCTGGACACAGTCAAGAAACTGTATGAATACAGGTCCATTATCATTTCTATCCATTTTCAATTTAGTTTTAATAATTTTAAAGTACAGTACAGGTCAAAAGTTTGGATACACCTACTCATTCAAGGGTTTTTCTTTATTTTTTACTATTTTCTACACTGTAGAATAATAGTTCAAGACATCAAAACGATGAAATAACACATATGGAATCATGTAGTAACCAAAAAAGTATTAAACAAACCAAAATGTATTTTAGATTTTAGATTCTTCAACGTAGCCACCCTTTGCCTTGATGACAGCTTTGCACACTCTTGGCATTCTCTCAAACAGATTCATGAGGAATGCTTTTCCAACAGTCTGGAAGGAGTTCCCACATATGCTGAGCACTTGTTGGCTGCTTTTCCTTCACTCTGCGGTCCAACTCATCTCAAACCATCTCAATTGGGTTGAGGTCGGGTGATTGTGGAGGCCAGGTCATCTGATGCAGCACTCCATCACTCTCCTTCTTGGTCAAATAGCCCTTACACAGCCTGGAGGTTTGTTTTGGGTCACTGTCCTGTTGAAAAACAAATGACAGTCCCACAAATCGCAAACCAGATGGGATAGCGTATCACTGCAGAATGCTGTGGTAGCCATGCTGATTAAGTGTGTCTTGAATTCTAAATAAATCACTGACAGTGTCACCAGCAAAGCACCCCCACACCATCACACCTCCTCCATGCTTCATGGTGGGAACCACACATGTAGAGATCATCCGTTCACCTACTCTGTGTCTCACCAAAGGACAAAAGAACAGATTTCCACCGGTCTAATGTCCATTGCGCTTGTTTCTTGGCCCAAGTAAGTCTCTTCTTCTTATTGGTGTCCTTTAGTAGTGGTTTATTTGCTGCAATTTGACCATGAAGGCCTGATGTTGAGATGTGTCTGTTACTTGAACTCTGTGAAGCATTTATTTGGGCTGCAATCTGAGGTGCAGTTAACTCTAATGAACGTATCCGGTGCAGCAGATGTAACTCTGGGTCTTCCTTTCCTGTGGCGGTCATGACAGCCATTTTCATCATAGCGCTTAATGGTTTTTGAGATCGCACTTGAAACTTTCAAAGTTCTTGACATTTTCCGGATTGACTGACTTTCGTGTTTTAAAGTAATGACGGACTGTAGGTGGGTGCCGGTACAGAGTCAATGTGCAGGGGCACTGGTTAGCTGATGTAGTATGTACATGCAGGTAGAGTTAATTAAAGTGACTATGCATAGATGACAACAGAGAGTGGCAGTGGTGTGGAGAGGGGAAGGGGGAGGGGGCAATGCAAATAGTCTGGGTAGCCATTTGACTAGATGTTCAGGAGTCTGCAATAGAGACTGCATCATCTGTGGATCTGTTGGGGTGGTATGCAAATTGGAGTCGGTCTAGGGTTTCTGGGATGATGGTGTTGATGTGAGCCATGACCAGTCTTTCAAAGCACTTCATGGCTACAGACGTGAGTGCTACAGGTCGGTAATCATTTAGGCAGGTTACCTTAGTGTTCTTGGGCACAGGCACTATGGTGGTCTGCTTAAAACATGTTGGTATTACAGACTCGGACAGGGAGAGGTTGAAAATGTCAGTGAAGACACTTGCTAGTTGGTCAGCGCATGCTCGTAGTACACGTTCTGCAATCCGTCTGGCCCTGCAGCCTTGTGAATGTTGACCTGTCTAAAGGTCTTACTCACATCAGCTATGGAGAGCGTGATCACACAGTCTTCCGGTACAGCTGGTGCACTCATGCATGCTTCAGTGTTATTTGCCTCGAAGTGAGCATAGAAATAGTTCAGCTCGTCTTTTAGGCTCGTGTCACTGGGCAGTTCTCGGCTGTGTTTCCCTTTGTAGTCTGTAATGGTTTGCAGGCCATGCCACATCCGACAAGCCTCAGAGCCGGTGTAGTACGACTAGATCTTAGTCCTGTACATTTTTGCTTGTAAGCAGGAATCAGGGTGATGGAATTATGGTCAGATTTGCCAAATGGAGGGTGAGGGAGAGCTTTGTATGCGTCTCTGTGTGTGGAGTATAGGTGGTCCAGAGTTCTTTTCCCTCTGGTTGCACATTTAACATGCTGATAGAAATTTGTTAAAACTGATTTAAGTTTCCCTGTATTAAAGTCCCCGGCTAATAGGAGCGCCGACTCTGGGTGAGCGTTTTCTTGTTTGCTTATGGCGGAATACAGCTCATTCAATGCTATCTCAGTGCCAGCCTCTGACTGTGGTCGTATGCAAACAGCTACAAAGAATACAGATGAAAACTCTCTAGGTAGGTAGTGTGGTCTACAGCTTATCATAAGAAACTCAACCTCAGGTGAGTAATAGCATGAGACTTCCTTAGATATCGTGCACCAGCTGTTGTTTACAAAAATACATAGACCGCCGCCCCTTGTCTTACCAGACGCTGCTGTTCTATCCTGCCGGTACATCGTATAACCAGCCAGCTGTACATTGATGTTGTGGTCGTTCAGCCACAACTCCGTGAAGCATAAGATGTTACAGTTTTTAATGTTGCATTGGTAGTTTAATCCTAAGCGTAACTCGTCGATTTTATTGTCCAAAGATTGCACGTTTGCTAGCAGAACTGAGGGAACTGGGAGTTTATTCGATTGCCTTCAACTTCTCAGCTGGCAGCCCGCTCTCTGGCCTCTCTTTCTCAGCCTCCTCTTCACGCAGATCATGGGGCTCGGGGCCTGTTCCCGAGGGAGCCGTATATCCTTCGCCTCGGGCTCGTCAGAGTCATGAAAGACGAAAAAGGATTCTGCTAGTCCGTGGTGAGTAATCGCAGTCCTGATGTCTAGAAGTTATTTTCGGTCATAAGAGACGGTAGCGGCAACATTATGTACAAAATGAGTAAAAAAATAAGTCACAAACAACGCAGATAAACAAACAAACACATAACACAATAGGTTGGGAGCACGTAAAACGTCTGCCTTCTGCTCCGGCCCCATTTTAATTTACTATGGATTTGGTCTTTTACCACATAGGGGTCTCTTCTGTATACCACCTCTACCTTGTCACAACACAACTGATTGGCTCAAACGCATTAAGAAGGAAGGAAATTCCACAATATAACTTTTAACAAGGCACACCTGTTAATTGAAATGCATTCCAGGTGATTACCTCATGAAGCTGCTTGAGAGATTGCCAAGAGTGTGCAAAGCTGTCATCAAGGCAAAGGGTGACTACTTTGAAGAATCTCAAATATAAAATATATTTACACATTTTTGGTTACTAAATGATTCTATATGTGTTATTTCATAGTTTTGATGTCTTCACTATTATTCTATAATGTAAAAAATAGTAAACATAAAGAAAAATCATGGAATGAGTAGGTGTGTCCAAACTTTTGACTGGTACTGTATAGTTTGTTTCCAAGCCACCCCCGCACCCCCCCAAAAAGAACAATGTGTTTTGTTTAACTCAAATCACCCGAGGGGCGGATTGGACCCCCTCACAGACTGGATCGAGCTGGCAGGCCATATGTTAAACCCCCCGGTCTAATGGATGTGTGATTACCCACCTGTGGGAAGAGAATGTGGGTGTTGGGTGTGTATGACCCACCTGCAGCGAGAGAATGCGTGTGCTCTCAGACAGCTCACTAGGAAAATCCATGAGGTCAACCCCAGCACAGTCCACCGCTCCCTCCTCTGTACAGCTACACTCGCCAGGACACACCACCGGCTCCACCTTCGCCACGACCGGGACCAGGAAGGTTTCTATCTCTGTCTCCTCCATGGGATCATCCTCTTCCTCTTCCTCCTGGGGCTCCAGAGGGGCTTGGCAGTGCACCAGAGCCCAGGCCAGGAGCAACACAGTCAGGCCCTGCAGCAGAGATGTCCTGGCCATGTCTGCTGGTGGTGCCTGGTCGTCTCACTTCTTCAGCTACCTGACCTACCTGAGCTGCCCTGTACCACCGATGGTCAGATAGGTCTGGAAAACAGTTTAATAACAGTGTGTTACATCAAAGCATGGATATATTAAGTAGATATTGTGTAATCAGTGCCAATAGATAACATATCACAATTAATAAGAGGGACACATTTTTAATGTTGCCTTTATAGAGGTTTTCAACAGAAAATAAATGTTTACATTTACATTTTAGTCATTTAGCAGATGCTTTTATCCAGAGCGACTTACAGTAGTGAGTGCATACATTTTCATACTTTTTTCATACTGAGCAAATAGATCAATGGTCCTGCATAGCCAAATGATATTTTGACAGGAGAGATAAAATATAAAAGGATGTGTACTACAGAAGGTAGCTCATGTTGCTCACATTGTCAGAACAGCAGGCCTCCCGGCAGTGGTTTGGCGAAGGAGGACACGACGTGTATTATCTGTGACAATAAAAAACATCTTCAATTTTAGTTCCACTGCCCCAACAACCAACCCTCGAGTGCTGAGCAGGGCTGGCCACCCTCTGACCACCTGCAAGGACTGATAGGACAACAAACCGCCTGCTTTTTTGTTGAGGATTGTTAGACATTCTGTTCCTGTTTGGCTTATTTTTCAAATCTGTTCTCTCATACATTGTGTTGATTTTATGGGTAGACCTACAGCACCCAGCATTCATGTTCTCTTTTATTAAAATTTCTTGTCCAATTCAGGTTGACTACTTTCCATATAGTTGAGTGAAATATACACAAAGTCTGTTGTTATTTTTTTTACAATAAAGACAGTGCGGTGCTGCTATTCTTCTCCCAGAAGGCAGAAAGTAGGCTTCCATTGAGATCAGTGCTTTGGCACGGTGTACTACGGTCAGTCAGGAAAGAGAGCTGCAGTGTAGTTGCCTTCTCTTGTGCTGATGGACATGTTCCAAACAGGCACTCTGCTCTCCTGGCTAACCTTTAAAAAACATTCATCTACCAGAGCGCATAGCACCAGTCTTTCCAATCCTGCTGAGGGACTGGAGAGCCACTACTACTTCACCTCTCTCTCTGTGTGTGTGTGTGGTGTGTGTGTTAGTGTGTGTGTGCGTGGGTGCGTGCGTGCGTGACCTGAGTATAGTGCTGTATCAGAACCAGGGGAATCACATTGTGTCTGAACACCAGCCAAGTGTCTGTGTTCACGTCAGATGAGAAAAACATGTGACCCTGAGTATAGTGCTGTATCCCCCACACACATACCACCCACTCTGGCAATAACAAATGCACAACGCATATAGCAGGAACCCATTAAACCCCACATGCACTATGCTACTCATAAACAGACTGATCACATTCTCACACCAACCTAAATGATTAGTTCACACACTTAAAAACACAAGAACATTTAATCAATGACTCGAAAGCTGAGAAATTAAAATCTCAGCTACATAATCTATTTATACGTTTTACGTGATAGTCTGTAAAAGCTCATACACATCTGGACCGCTGTGCACTTGCACAGCTTACTATTATTCGCTAAGATAATGGTTGGCACTCTGCCACTCAGTCCATAAACAATCCAGTCATTCACTACTATAATGCTATATGATTGGTGGCACATTATCAATTCATACAGTCAGCCCATAATGCATTTGGAACATTAGACTCTGTCCACATGAGAGCCATATAACTTGAGCCAGTTTGCTACAGCAGGAAAATCATTCTGCAGCAACAGGAAATGTGAATTATTATGTGGATTATAATTAATGGACATTTTTGTATGGGCTGATACATTTTTCATTAGGGAAAATCAAGTCTGAAATTTCAAAGTAGATATAACAAACTTCAGAAACCTTTTTAAACCTCAAATATGCTATACGTTTAAAATTGCACCATTGCAGTTTTCCTGCAACAGGGTGATCAAATGAAGATCTTACATCTATATACAGAGCATCTATTTAAAGCTCTGGTCCACATGTTCAAAGTGCCATGAAAGAGTGACTATGGAACTGACAATCATATTCCACCGTAGCATTATCTAACAAGAGCCTAACGTATAAAGTAGCAAGGGTGCATGCATAAATACAAACTGAAATATTACAGAAGATCTCCAGTATACATGCATTCTTTACCTTCTCTGACAGAGGGAGGTTAGCAGAGACAGAGACAGAGGCAATGCAGTCTGGTTTCCAGTCCAGCCAGAGACAGTCCCATAGCAGGATAGAGAGGAGCCACAGTAACTACACAGTCACTCCCAGGGCCGGCCCTGGTCAGTTCAGATCCAGATCTCCACCAGATGTGACAGGAGAGTGGGAGTGAGAGAGGGAAAGTTCAGAGAAAGAAGGGGAGAAGGAAAGAGAGAAGAGAGAGAGGGAAAACAGTGAGAGTGAGAGTGGGAGAGGAAACTGAGCTGAAGGACAGCCAAAAGCCCAGAATTCTTTGCTTTCTTGCTTCTATTTTTTTAGTCGTCTGGGACAGGTTTTTACCAATCCCTATATGGTAATGAAAACATTTCATGTTGCAATTAGTTTTGTTCTGTAAAAAGAAAGAAAGAAAGAAAGAAAGAAAGAAAGAAAGAAAGAAAGAAAGAAAGAAAGAAAGAAAGAAAGAAAGAAAGAAAGAAAGAAAATGTATATACAGTACCTACAGTATATATACAGTATCAATCAAAAGTTTGGACACACCTACTCATTCAAGGGTTTTTCTTAATTCTTACTATTTTCTACATTGTAGAAGAATGAAGACATCACAACTACGAAATAACACATGGAATCATGTAGTAACCAAAAAAAGAGTTAAACAAATCACAATATATGTTATATTTGAGATTCTTCAAAGTAGCCACCCATTGCCTTGATGACAGCTTTGCACACTCTTGAAATTCGCTCAACCAGCTTCATGAAGTTGTCACCTGGAATGCATTTCAATTAACAGGTGTGCCTTGTTAAAAGTACATTTCTGGATTTTATTTCCTTCTTAATGTGTTTGAGCCAATCAGTTATATTGTGACAAGGTAGGGGTGGTATACAGAAGATAGTCCTATTTGATAAAAGACCAAGTCGATATTATGGCAAGAACTGCTCAAATAAGCAAAGAGAAACAACAGTCCCTCATTACTTTAAGACATGAAGGTCAGTCAATACGGAACATTTCAAGAACTTTGAACATTTCTTCAAGTGCAGTTGCAAAAACCATCAAGAGCTATGATTAAACTGGCTCTCATGAGGACCGCCACAGGAAAGGAAGACCCAGACACATCTCAACAACTGTTCAGAGGAGACTGGGTGAATCAGACCTTCATGGTCGAATTGCTGCAAAGAAACACCAATAAGAAGAAGAGACTTGCTTGGGCCAAGAAACATGAGCAATTGACATAAGACCGGTGGAAATCTGCCCTTTGGTCTGATGAGTCCAAATTTTAGATTTATGGTTCTGACCGCCGTGTCTTTGTGAGACGGAGAGTAGGTGAACGGATGATCTTCGCTTGTGTGGTTCCCACCATGAAGCATGGAGGAGGTGTGATGGTGTGGGGGTGCTTTGCTGGTGACACTGTTGATGATTTATTTAGAATTCATGGCACACTTAACTAGCATGGCTGCCACGGCATTCTGCAGCATTACGCCATCCCATCTGGTTTGCGCTTAGTGGGACTATTATTTGTTTTTCAACAGGACAATGACCCAACACACCTCCAGACTGTGTAAGGGCTATTTGACCAAGAAGGAGAGTGATGAAGTGCTGCTTCAGATGACCTGGCCTCCACAATCACCCAACCTCAACCCAATTGAGATGGTTTGGGATGGGCTGGACCACAGACTGAAGGAAAAGCAGCCAACAAGTGCTCAGCATATGTGGGAACTCCATCAAGACTGTTGGAAAAGCATTCCAGGTGAAGCTGGTTGAGAGAATGCCAAGAGTGTGCCAAGCTAAAGGTTGACTATTTAGAAGAATATAAAATATATTTTGATTTGTTTAACACTTTTTTGGTTACTACATGATTCGATATGTGTTATTTCATAATGTAATGTCTTCACTATTATTCTGCAATGTAGAAAACAGTAAAAATAAAGAAAAACCCTGGAATGAGTAGATGTGTCCAAACGTTTGACTGGTACTGTATATATTGCTCATGAATCAACAGAGATTAGTATCACAGCGAAACTGAGTGAATATATTGGACTGAAAGTATCTTGGATGAACTTAAAAGTAATTTTACTTCAAATAGATGATGTTGCTGAATCATACATTCCCTGTTTTTTCTTTGAGCCCGCTACAAAGAGAGAGTTATCATGAACCAGGGAGCCAGGAATGGCAGTAACATTGTGTTAGCAATTTGTTCCCTCAAAGGCCTAAACATTCTCTCCTGTTTTCTCATTATATCACATTGAACAACTGCAGTGCTTGAGATTAAAGAAATAATCGCTTTAGTAAAGATGAACAAAAATTGCAACCAATATGAGCCTATAAACTGATCAGTATTAGAAAACAAGTATTTATAGAGAACTCATGTAATCCACATTTATCTTGAAAGGGCATTTATTTTGAAGATGACATTTCATATAGACAGGAAACAAGAGTCTGCCAGAAAGAGGCGACAGACAGGATATGGCCTAATAACTCACACGCTGTGTAGAAGGGTCTCTGTCTACATAGTCTATACCTCCCATTAAGCGTTATGGTGTTTGTACATCTGCTTTCAGTGAAAATGTCTTTGTATCGCAAATTATGTTAATTCCACTATCAGCAGGCCTATTTTTCCATATTCCCTAAGACACTTCTCAAAGGACATTCCGCCCGAGTTATGTCACATAAATTATAGGACTAAACCTGGATCAAAAATAAATTATAAAGTATGACACAGTGGCTTCCTTCATGATTCCTATGGCTGTCCATAGGGCTGTAAACTGTGAATTTAGATAGATAGAAGTAATTATCAACTTTATTATCACTTTGGGGCAGTTTCCCAGACAGATATTAAGCCTAGTCCTGGACTAAAAAACACTTTCAATGGGGGGGGGGGGGGGGGAGGGGAGAGAAGGAGTGTTATGTGTTGTGGGTTCGATTCCCACGGGGAGCCAGCACAGAAAAATAAAAAATAAAATGTATGAAATGTATGCATTCACTACTGTAAGTCGCTCTGAATAAGAGCGTCTGCTAAATGACTAAAATGTAACAAATTTAAATGTGTTAAAGGGGAACTCCACTCAAAAACTATCTTTTAGCATTGTTTTCATTAGTCCACTGTTGATAGAGTCACAAAATGTTTTGCATGTCAGCAGTCAAGTTTTCAAGATATTGGACATTCAAGAAGCAAAGTGTCACTGGCCACATCATCATGATGATGTAACATGTATCCACTTTAAAGTCAAGTGAAGAGAGAGTCTGACTAGACTGGCCGTGCACGTCTGCAGAGCCACATTCCCATCTGGGGCTATGAGGCCTTGATTTGGGCCTGTATGCAGGGGTGGAAGTAACAAATTACAAATAATCTTGTTACTGTAATTGAGTAGCCAATCAAATCAAGCTGTACACACAAACTGAACGATGATGGCCGGAGTATGAGACATGTCGTGAAAGATAAAAAACGTTCCTATCAAAGCAGTATTTGTGAAAACAATGGAGATGGAGGAGACTGTTTAGTTTAAATGAGTTTAATTTATTTGCACCAAAGAAAACAAGTGATTAACAACAATACAGATAAAAACAACAACAACAACAAAAAGTGGTGTGCAGGTGTGGTTGGAAGCCCAAGGGCTTATATGAAAACCACAACACAAAAAAATATATACAATACATAAGTACAAAAATAAAAACGGGTTGTTAAAACAGATAACAAAACTATTAATTATAAATGTATAAATTAACTGATCAGTAATCACAAACATTTTAAAAAGTATTTGTTTTGTTTAAATGTGTGTGTGTAGGTATGCATGTGAGTGTGTGAAAGTTAGGCTATATGGAGGAGATTACTGAGTAGTTTGGTTCATCAGGCTGACCCCCAGTCTTCGCTTTAAGTTATTGAGGAATGATGATGTTTTAGCAATGTGAAGATAATAATTCCTGAGTATGGTGGTATCTGATAGAGAAGGTTATCGCAGTGTCTTGTGTTGTAACGATGGATTTCAGAATTAACCTGGAAGAATCCATTGAAGGGTTTAGGTAGACTTCTGGGAGGTATGAGTATTTGTAGATGAAAGTGCATAATTGGCGTACATTAATGTTGTAAATAGACAAGATATTGAGTTTCTTAAACAAAGGTGCAGTTGGAGCCAGGTAATTAGAGGAGATGGCTAGTCTTGAACAATTATTTTGTATGATGAGTAATTTGTGTAGGTAGGAGGCATATGTACTGGCCCCGACAATATTACATTAAATGAGATACAGGTAAATTAAGCTATTGTATAGAGTTTGGAAGCAAGCCTGATGAGCCAAACCACTAATATTTCTGATGATACCAACCATCACTTTGTTGCAGACAAATTAAATATGATCTTTCCAGGATAACTTTAAATCAATTAGAACTCAGAGGAAGTGGGTGTGACTTGTTCCATTTCATTCCCACCAAATGAGATTCTGGCTCTTCTTTTTACTATGTTTATTTTTCTTCCTAGTGAATACAATACATTTAGATTGTTATACATATAAAGATAAATCATTTATCTGGAACCATTCAGACAATCTGGCCATGCCTGAGTTAGCTTCACTAATTTGTTCATAAAAATTATCGTGTGATCAAATCAAATTGGTGTCAAAAGCTTTCGATAAATCTAAAAACATGCCAAGAGCGTATTCATTGTTGTTAAGGGCTGTAAAGATTTGATCCACAAGTTGCAAAAGAGCAATATCTGTGGAGTAGTTTTTACAAAAAACATATTTGTGCTCATATAGAATACAGTGTTGATTTAAATGTTTAAACATACTATTATAAACCAATTTTTCTAGGATTTTAGAAAAACATGGTAGTACAGATATTGGGCGATAATTTGTAAAAGATCTTGGATCCCCAGATTTATAGAGGGGGATAACTTTGGCAATTTTAAAATCTTTAACCTCTCTGGGCTAGGCGGGACGAATTCGTCCCACCTATGTAACAGCCACTTGCAGCCTGTGGCGCGATTTTCAAAACCTTAAAAATCCTATTACTTCAATTTCTCAAACATATGACTATTTTACAGCTATTTAAAGACAAGACTCTCGTTAATCTAACCACACTGTCCGATTTCAAAAAGGCTTTACAACGAAAGCAAAACATTAGATTATGTCAGCAGAGTACCAAGCCAGAAATAATCAGACACCCATTTTTCAAGCCAGCATATAATGTCACCAAAACCCAGAAGACAGCTAAATGCAGCACTCACCTTTGATGATCTTCATCAGATGACAACCCTAGGACATTATGTTATACAATACATGCATGTTTTGTTCAATCAAGTTCATATTTATATCAAAAACCAGCTTTTTACATTAGCATGTGACGTTCAGAACAAGCATACCCCCCGCAAACTTCCGGGGAATTCGCTAACATTTTACTAAATTACTCACGATAAACGTTCACAAAAAGCATAACAATTATTTTAAGAATTATAGATACAGACCTCCTCTATGCACTCGATATGTCCGATTTTAAAATAGCTTTTTGGTGAAAGCACATTTTGCAATATTTTAAGTACATAGCCCAGGCATCACGGGCTCGCTATTTAGACACCCGGCAAGTTTAGCACTCACCATAATCATATTTACTATTCTAAAAGTTTCATTACCTTTTGTTGTCTTCGTCAGAATGCACACCCAGGACTGCTACTTCAATAACAAATGTTGGTTTGGTCCAAAATAATCCATCGTTATATCCGAATAGCGCCGTTTTGTTCCTGCGTTCCAGACACTATCCGAAATGGTAAAGAAGTGTCGCGCGCATGGCGCAATTCGTGACAATAAAATTCTAAATATTCCATTACCGTACTTCGAAGCATGTCAACCGCTGTTTAAAATCAATTTTTACGCCATTTTTCTCGTAGAAAAGCGATAATATTCCGACAGGGAATCTCCTTTTCGGCAAACAGAGGAAAAAATCACAAAGGCGGGGGCGGTCGGGTCACGCGCATAAGCCCAGAGTCCCTTGATCGGCCACTTGAGAAAGGCGATAATGTGTTTCAGCCTGGGGCTGGAATGACGACATTCTGTTTTTTCCCGGGCTCTGAGCGCCTATGGACGACGTGGGAAGTGTCACGTTAGAGCAGAGATCCTTAGTAAAAGATAGAGATGGAAAAGAAGTTCAAGAAATGGTCAGACAGGCCACTTCCTGTAAAGGAATCTCTCAGGTTTTGACCTGCCATTTGAGTTCTGTTATACTCACAGACACCATTCAAACAGTTTTAGAAACTTTAGGGTGTTTTCTATCCATATGTAATAAGTATATGCATATTCTAGTTACTGGGTAGGAGTGGTAACCAGATTAAATTGGGTATGTTTTTTATCCAGCCGTGTCAATACTGCCCCCTAGCCCTAACAGGCTAAGAACAGTACCAGTTTGCTGTGACCAGTTCTCTTTCAAGCACAGTAGAGGCGATGTAATGCAAGCTTTGCTTACCCACGATGGCGAAGGTGGCAGCCTACAATAACTGCCTCAAACTTGAGAAAACATTGTAGAGGTAAGATAACTAGCTAGCTATGAATGACGAAAACTGTGTTTTATGGATGGCTTTGGAGCCTGGCTATCTAATAGTCTAACTTATGTAAGTTAGCGTTAGCTTAGTTGTCAAGAATACTAAAGTTAGCAAGCTATCCTTGCAGCCAGAGGCGCAACTTTGGTTTTAGAAGTGGGGGGGGGACATAATCGTTTTTTAATCCAGTCGGATAAACACTCGAAACCGCTCAGAGGCGTCCGTGTGGCCCTAAAGCAGACCGTTGCATCGTTTTGTATCACATTACAATTACAAAACTGGGGGGGTGCAATTTCATAATGTGGGGGGACATGTCTCCCCCGTCCCCAGTGAAAGTTGCGCCCCTGCTTGCAGCTAAGTTAGCTGGCTAGCTACATGGCTAACTAACACTTAATGATGATAGCCATTATGGCTAGCACTTCAATGTCACTATGTGTGGTGGTGGCTAGCTAGCTAGCCATGTAAGTTATCTGGACGAGCTAACAACATTAGGCTAACATCAGCAAGCGAATTAGCTAGGTAGCTAGCTGATGTTAGCTTGCTTGGTCATGACATACTGTATTTAGAGAGACATTAGCTGACTAAACTCCACTCCATAGTGAAGTAAGTTTTTGATGAAATCCACCAACGTAGTGGAGCAGAGACATAGGCTTTGTGGTAATTCATTTCAGACTACATCAATTCACCCAAGGTCAATACTTTAAAAAAATTATTATTATTAAACACTTACCTTGTACCTATTATTGTCCTCTGTAATTTTTTTAGGGGGTAGATAAGCTTAAATATTGCAGATAGATTGTGGGTTCTATCACCATAATGGTCTGCATAATTTCCAATCCGCCATATATATATATTTTTGTAAATATATATATTATTTAAAATATATATTTGTTTTAATATATTTTCCTTCTTTATTATTTTCCCCCTAACCCTACCACCCCTCTAGTTGCGTGCCTTTCTTTGTTTGCTGAAATTCATATTTGTTTTTATAAACGTTAATCAAATACAACCAGTGTTTCCTTGTTGAGATTAATTGAGCTGCCATCTTAGAGCAACAGGAATGAGAAACAGTCAGTGGTTGTATTTGATTAACGTTTATTGAAAAAGTATGGATTTCAGAAAACAAAGAAAGGCACGCAACTACTGTGGACAAACATAGGTACAAGTGAAAAGTTTCATAATCAGGGTGAATCAATGGAATCGGAGCTGAATTTCACAAAGCCTGGTCTCTGCTCTACTCCATTGGTGGAGTTAATAAGAAACTTCCTTCACCATGGAGTGGAGTTTAGTCAGCTAGAGAGACCTAGGATTTTTAGCTATGTACTGTAATCTAAAAGACAGAGACTAACTGTGCACATAACTGTGCATATAACTGTGTGAGTGCACACAATAGGTACAGCTAAACATCGACTCTTATGTGACCCGATTTAGGAAACTAGGCGTATGTCGCAAGTCACGACTTCACAGGAGAGCCGTTTGAACGTAAAAAAAACAAAAAACATTTTATCAAAATGCGTTTTTTGGCAGAAGTGTCTTCTTGAACATGTGAACTTTCATGTGCCTTAATAACAAACTTGTATGCCATCTGTAAAAATGAATAAAATTGTTAAATTACGAGCCTAGTTGGTTAATTAAGCCGCAGAAAAAGATAGCAACCTTCCCACTAGCCATGATTGGCTGAGATAATGAGTGGGCTGGACATGCCAAGAGAGGAGTTTGGATTGGTTTGCCATAGAAGCTTGTCAGTCTGTGTTGGTAATCCTGTCGAACGGGGCTTATTTTAAATTATATTGTGTAGTGGACCTGCATAAATGTTGCTCTCCACTTTCTGGAGGATCAAATTTTGAAATCAGTAGAAATCAGTGGAGTATGATAGCTACAGAAAACACCTGTCTCCGGATTACATCTTCAAGCTAAGGGCAACCGTGGCATGGCATTCCTGACAGGGAGACACGTCCATGCACAATGATGTATACAGGTAAGATAGTCTAGTGTTAGCTAGCTACATTTTCAGATATTACACGTTTTCTAATTTTGACAGAAAGGGGTTTCATTTCAAGCTAAAGTGAACTATTAGCTAGCTAGCTAACTTTAGCTGGCTGGCTCCCTAGCTGATGCTATTACTCGTATCTCCAAGCACTGTGGCATTGTTGGCACTGTTCATTGTTGTTTAACTAGCTACTGTAACGTTAGCTGGCTGGCTTGTTAGCTAACGTGACGTGTGTGAACTTACACTTTGTTAACCTAGCTAGGTACATTGTTTACCTAGTTAGCTTATAAGTCATAAGCTAAAGTGTACTGTCAACCAGCTAGCGAACGTTAGCTGGCTAGCTCCATAGCTGACATTATTAATTTCCCAGAGCCGTGTGCTGTTCTAGTTAGAGCCTAATGTTACCTAGCTAACATTGAACATGGTTGGTTAGCTTCCAGCACTGTGGCATTGTTGTGTAAGTTACAGTAGCTAGCGTTGTCTGGCTGGCTTGTTAGCTAACGTTACGTGACGTGTGTACAACACCCGTTGAATATAGCCGGTGTCAGTAAACGTCTGCAAAAAAGCGGTTAGAAATTGTTGCCAGCAGAGCTGGTTAGGCTATTTTCATGTTATCCAGAGGTAAACAAATCATCGGCCAGAGCATCAAGTGTGCACTTCGAAAGCAAAACGAGATGGGTGAGGCTAAAGCTTAGGGTGAGGGTGTGAATGATGCTGAATGGATGTAGACAAAGAAGAGCTCTTCACTAGATAGCAAAACACTCAAAGGCAATTTTCTCAAAAGTGAGTTTACAAGTTGATCAACTTTCAAAGCGGAATTACTTTCCCATTGTTCCTCAAATGCAGTGTATGACATACCATTTGGTAGTTCTGAGTCTCTACTTTTATCTAATGTAAAAAACGCCATGTCAAATTTTGCCACATAAGACCGAATCCAGGTGGTGAGTCACATATCAAGATTAGACAACTTTTTAGGTCTGAGAACATCTGAAAAACTCCCTACAGTCTCAATATCTGAGATAATAAGTATGGAAAGTGTTTGGGCTATTGTAATGTGAGTGATATGATGAACTAAATTTCCACATAAAGAAGAATTTGCCAAAATAACTCTGGCTTCCTGTTAAGGCAAGGGCTGATTTCAAGGTTTTACTGCTAAACTACAAAGCATTAAATGGGCATGCTCCTACCTATCTTTCCGATTTGGTCCTGCCGTACATACCTACACGTACGCTACAGTCACAAGACGCAGGCCTCCTAATTGTCCCTAGAATTTCTAAGCAAACAGCTGGAGGCAGGGCTTTCTCCTATAGAGCTCCATTTTTATGGAATGGTCTGCCTACCCATGTGAGAGACGCAGACTCGGTCTCAACCTTTAAGTCTTTACTGAAGACTCATCTCTTCAGTAGGTCCTATGATTGAGTGTAGTCTGGCCCAGGAGTGTGAAGGTGAACGGAAAGGCTCTGGAGCAACGAACCGCCCTTGCTGTCTCTGCCTGGCCGGTTCCCCTCTCTCCACTGGGATTCTCTGCCTCTAACCCTATTACAGGGGCTGAGTCACTGGCTTACTGGTGTTCTTCCATGCCGTCCCTAGGAGGGGTGCGTCACTTGAGTGGGTTGAGTCACTGACGTGGTCTTCCTGTCTGGGTTGACGCCCCCCCCCCCCCCCCCCCCCCCCCCCCCGGGGGTGTGCCATGGCGGAGATCTTTGTGGGCTATACTCGGCCTTGTCTCAGGATGGTAAGTTGGTGGTTGAAGACATCCCTCTAGTGGTGTGGGGGCTGTGCTTTGGCAAAGTGGGTGGGGTTATATCCTGCCTGTTTGGCCCTGTCCGGGGGTATTATCAGATGGGGCCACAGTGTCTCCTGACCCCCCTGTCTCAGCCTAGGGTCAGTCTGTTATATCTGGAGTATTTCTCCTGTCTTATCCGGTGTCCTGTGTGAATTTAAGTATGCTCTCTCTAATTCTTTCTTTCTTTCTCTCTCTTGGAGGACCTGAGCCCTAGGAACATGCCTCAGGACTACCTGGCATGATGACTCCTTGCTGTCCCCAGTCCACCTGGCCGTGCTGCTGCTCCAGTTTCAACTGTTCTGCCTGCGGCTATGGAACCCTGACCTGTTCACCGGACATGCTACCTGTCCCAGACCTGCTGTTTTCAACTCTCTAGAGACAGAAGGAGCGGTAGAGATACTCTCAATGATCGGCTATGAAAAGCCAACTGACATTTACTCTTGAAGTGCTGACTTGTTGCACCCTCGACAACTACTGTGATTATTATTATTTGACCCTGCTGGTCATTTATGAACATTTGAACATTTTGGCCATGTTCTGTTATAATCTCCAACCGGCACAGCGAGAAGAGGACTCGCCACCCCTCATAGCGTGGTTCCTCTCTAGGTTTCTTCCTAGGTTTTGGCATTTCTAGGGAGTTTTTCGTAGCCACCGTGCTTCTACACCTGCATTACTTGCTGTTTGGGGTTTTAGGCTGGGTTTCTGTACAGCACTTTGAGATATAAGCTGATGTAAGAAGGGCTATATAAATACATTTGATTTGATATTGCCTGGAATTTGGACAAGATAGCCCCCATGGCTATCCAACTCAATGGATTCTCCATTCACTGAGCAGACAGGACATTGGATTCAGGGAAATTGAAAGGGGGATTGAAAGGGGATGCATGAAATGAAATGAAATGTATGCATTCACTACTGTAAGTCGCTCTGGATAAGAGCGTCTGCTAAATGACTAAAATATAAATGAAAATGTAAATGGGAGGGGTTTGCCTCTTCATCAACAGCACATGGTGTGCTGACTCTGGCACAGTGGAAGTTTCGACCCATTGTTCACCCATCTTGGAATACTTGATGGTCAAATGCCGACCCTTCTACCTCCCGAGAGTTTTCATCTTTTATCATGACTGCTGTATATATTCCACCTCAGGACAATAAAAACAACAAGCTGGCACTTAACAAACTCTACGAGGCTATAAACAAGCAGCAAACCGTGCACCCGGAGGCTGCTTTACCAGTGATTTCAATTCTGCGTCATTAAGACACATATTGCCCAACTTCAATCAACACTTCTCCTTCGCCACCAGGGGCAATAAAGTCCTAGACCACTGTTACTCTACCCACAAGCAAGCATACAAGGCCCTCCCTCGTCCCCCCTTTGGCAAATCAGATCATGACTCTATACTCCTGCTTCCTGTTTACAAGTAGAAGCTCAAACAGTGATGCGGTCCTCCGTTTTGGAGGCTATGCTACAAGACTGCTTTGATGACTCTCTCCGAGGCCAAAGTAAGGTATTTATTTTGTGTATTTTACCCCCTTTTTCGATCTTGTCTCATCACTGAAACTCCCCAAAGGGCTCGGGAGGTGATGGTCGAGTCATGCGTCCTCAAAAACATGACCCGCCAAACCGCACTTCTTAACACCCACCCGCTTAACCTAGAACCACCCGCTGCAATGTGTTGGAGGAAACACCGTTTACCTGACGACCGAGGTCAACCTGCAGGCGCCCGGCCCACCACAAGGAGTCCCTAGAGTGCGATGAGCCAAGTAAAGCCCTCCTGGCAAAACCCTCCCTTAACCCGGATGACACTGGGCCAATTGTGCAGCGCCCTATGGGACTCTAGATCACGGCCAGTTGTGATACAGCCCGGGAGCAAACCAGGGTCTGTTGTGACGCCTCTAACTCTGCGATACAGTGCCTTAGACCGCTGCGCCACTCGGGAGCCCCAAAAGTAACGATTTTAATCAGGTCAAAACTCATAAGGCCGTGGGGCCGGACAGCATTCCAGGGCGCGTTCTCAGAGCATGCGCAGAACAGCTGGCAGGCATATTCACGGTCATTTTCAACCTTTCCTTGTCCCAGTCTGTGATCCCCACATGCCTCAAGCTGACCACCATAATTTCTGTTCCCAAGAACTCTAAGGCTACCTGCCACAATGACTACCACTCTGTAGCACTCACATCTGTAATCATGAAGTGCTTTGAAAGACTGGTTATGGCACACATTGACTCCATCATTCCAGACACCCTAGAACCACTGACTGTAATTTTCATACTGCCCCAACAGATCCATAGACAATGCAATCTCAATTGCACTCCATACTGTCCTCATCCAACTAGATAAGAGGAATACCCATGTGAGAATGCTGTTTATTGACTACAGCTCACCGTTCAACACCAGAGTCTCCTCCGAGTTCGTCAGCAAGCTTGAGACCCTGGGACTGAACATTTCCCGCTGCAACTGGATCCTGGAATTCCTGACGGGCCGACCCCAGGTGGTGAGGGTAGGAAACATTAACTCAGCCATGCTGTCGCTGAATGCGGGGCCCCCACAGGGGTGTGTGCTTAGTCCCCTCCTGTACTCCCTGTTCATCCATGACTGTGTGGCCATGCACGACTCCAACACCATCACCAGAAACAGCGCCTCTTCAACCTCAGGAGGCTAAAGAAATTGAGCTTGGTCCTAAGACCCTCACAAACTTCTACAGATGCACCATTGAGAGCATCCTGTCGGGCTATGTCACTGCCTGGTACAGCAATTGCACAGTCCGCAACTGCAGGGCTCTCCAGTTGGTGGTGCGGTCACACTGCCTGCCCTCCAGGACATCTAAAGCACCCAGTGTCATGGTGTCATAGCAAGTCCAAGAAGATCATCAAGGACCTCACCCACCTGAGCCATGGCCCGTTCACCCCGCTACCATCTAGAAGGCGGAGACAGTACAGGTGCATGGTAGCTGGGACCGAAAGACTGATATCTCCAGGTTGTTATACAGTCACCACTATCACCACTAGCCGGCCTACGCCCAGAACCCTGCCCTGAACCTTAGTCACTCGTACAAGCCGGCTACCACTTGGTACTCTACCTTGCACCTTAAAGACTGCTGCTCTATGTACATAGAGTCATTGAACACTGATCATTTTAATAATGTTTACATACTGTATTCTAGTCATGGCTTAACCTACTGCTGTACACACCTTTTCTATTCATATACTGTCTATACACACCATTATATACACTGAGCATACCAAACATTAGGAACACCTTAATAATAATGACTTGCACACTTTTAACAAGTGACATCAACAAGGGAGCATAGCTTTTACCTGGTCAGCCTATCTATGTAATGGGAAGAGCATGTGTTTTAATGTTTTGTACACTCAGTGTATACAGAACCAGTCAAAAGTTTGGACACACCTACTCATTCCCAGTGGCGATTTAGCATGTAAATCTTGGTGTTGCAAAAAATAAATAAAGTGGGATGCATACCAGCAAAGCCACTACACAACATTATACAGTAGATGAATTGCACTATAACAGTGACAAACGGTGCCCACAAACTGTTAGGGAATCATGTAGAAACCAAAAAAGTTTTAAACAAATCTAAATATATTTTACATTTGAGATTATTCAAAGTAGCCCCCCTTTGCCTTGATGACAGCTTTGCACACTCTTGGCATTCTCTCAACCAGCTTCATGAGGTAGTCACCTGGAATGCATTTCAATTAATAGGTGTGCCTTGAATCTCAAATATAAAATATATTTTGATTTGTTTAACACTTTTTTCGTTACTACATGATTCCATATGTGTTATTTCAAAGTTTTGATGTCTTCACTATTAAAATCAAATCAAATTTTATTGGTCACATACACATGGTTAGCAGATGTTATTGCGAGTGTAGCGAAATGCTTGTGCTTCTAGTTCCGACCATGCATTAATATCTAACAAGTAATCTTACAATTTCACAACAACTACCTTTTACACACAAGTGTAAAGGAATGAATAAGAATATGTACATATAAAAATATATGGATGAGCGATGGCCGAACGGCATAGGCAAGATGCAGTAGATGGTATAGAGTACAGTATATACATATGAGATGTAAAAAAATATATATATACTTTATTTCACCTTTATTTAACCAGGTAGGCAAGTTGAGAACATGTTCTCATTTACAATTGCGACCTGGCCAAGATAAAGCAAAGCAGTTCGACACATACAACAACACAGAGTTACACATGGAGTAAAACAAACATACTTACATAATACAGTAGAAAAATAACTCTATATACAATGTGAGCAAATGAGGTGAGATAAGGGAGGTAAAGGCAAAAAGGCCATGGCGGAAAAGTAAATACAATATAGCAAGTAAACACTGGAATGGTAGATTTGCAGTGGAAGAAAGTGCAAAGTAGAAATAGAAATAATGGGGTGCAAAGGAGCAAAATAAATAACTAACTAACTACAGTAGGGGAAGAGGTAGTTGTTTAGGCTAAATTATAGATGGGCTATGTACAGGTGCAGTGATCTGTGAGCTGCTCTGACAGCTGGTGCTTAAAGCTAGTGAGGGAGATAAGTGTTTCCAGTTTCAGAGATTTTTGCAGTTCGTTCCAGTAATTTGCAGCAGAGAACTGGAAGGAGAGACGGCCAAAGGAAGAATTGGCTTTGGGGGTGACCAGAAAGATATACCTGCTGGAGCGCGTGCTACAGGTGGGTGCTGCTATGGTGACCAGTGAGCTGAGATAAGGGGGGACTTTACCTAGCAGGGTCTTGTAGATGACCTGGAGCCAGTGGGTTTGGCGACGAGTATGAAGCGAGGGCCAGCCAACAAGAGCGTACAGGTCGCAGTGGTGGGTAGTATATGGGGCTTTGGTGACAAAACAGATGGCACTGTGATAGACTGCATCCAGTTTATTGAGTACGGTATTGGAGGCTATTTTGTAAATGACATTGCCGAAGTCGAGGATCGGTAGGATGGTCAGTTTTACAAGGGTATGTTTGGCAGCATGAGTGAAGGATGCTTTGTTGCGAAATAGGAAGCCGATTCTAGATTTAACTTTGGATTGGAGATGTTTGATGTGAGTCTGGAAGGAGAGTTTACAGTCTAACCAGACACCTAGGTATTTGTAGTTGTCCACATATTCTAAGTCAGGACCATCCAGAGTAGTGATGCTGGACGGGCGGGCAGGTGCAGGCAGCGATCGGTTGAAGAGCATGCATTTAGTTTTACTTGTATTTAAGAGCAGTTGGAGGCCACGGAAGGAGAGTTGTATGGCATTGAAGCTCGTCTGGAAGGTTGTTAACATAGTGTCCAAAGAAGTGCCAGAAGTATACAGAATGGTGTCATCTGCGTAGAGGTGGATCAGAGACTCACCAGCAGCAAGAGCGACATCATTGATGTATACAGAGAAAAGAGTTGGTCAGAGAATTGAACCCTGTGGCACCCCCATAGAGACTGCAAGAGGCCCGGACAACAGGCCATCCGATTTGACACATTGAACTCTATCAGAGAAGAAGTTGGTGAACCAGGCGAGGCAATCATTTGAGAAACCAAGGCTATTGAGTCTGCCGATGAGGATGTGGTGATTGACAGTCGAAAGCCTTGGCCAGGTCAATGAATACAGCAGCATAGTATTGTTTCTTATCGATGGCGGTTATGATATCGTTTAAGACCTTGAGCGTGGCTGAGGTGCACCCATGACCAGCTCTGAAACCAGATTGCATAGCGGAGAAGGTGCGGTGGGATTCGAAATGGTCGGTAATCTGTTTGTTGACTTGGCTTTCGAAGACCTTATAAAGGCAGGGCAGGATAGATATAGGTCTGTAGCAGTTTGGGTCAAGAGTGTCCCCCCCTTTGAAGAGGGGGTTGACCGCAGCTGCTTTCCAATCTTTGGGAATCTCAGACGACACGAAAGAGAGGTTGAACAGGCTAGTAATAGGGGTTGCAACAATTTCGGTAGATAATTTAAGAACGAAAGGGTCCAGATTGTCTAATCCGGCTGATTTGTAGGGGTCCAGATTTTGCAGCTCTTTCAGAACATCAGCTGACTGGATTTGGGAGAAGGAGAAATGGGGAAGGCTTGGGCGTATAGCTGTGGGGGGTGCAGTGCTATTGACCGCGGTAGGAGTAGCCAGGTGGAAAGCATGGCTAGCCGTAGAAAAATGCTTATTGAAATTCTCAATTATAGTGGATTTATCGGTGGTGACACAGTTTCCTATACTCAGTGCAGTGGGCAGCTGGGAGGAGGTGTTCTTATTCTCCATGGACTTTACAGTGTCCCAGAACTTTTTTGAGTTTGTGTTGCAGGAAGCAAATTTCTGCTTGAAAAAGCTAGCCTTGGCTTTTCTAACTGCCTGTGTATATTGGTTTCTAACTTCCCTGAAAAGTTGCATATCACGGGGGCTGTTCGATGCTAATGCAGAACGCCACAGGATATTTTTGTGTTGGTTAAGGGCAGTCAGGTCTGGAGAGAACCAAGGGCTATATCTGTTCCTGGTTCTAAATTTATTTCTTATTTAAGATGGTGAGGAAGGCATTTAAAAAAAATAACCAGGCATCCTCTACTGACAGGATGAGGTCAATATCCTTCCAGGATACCCGGGCCAGGTCGATTAGAAAGGCTTGCTCGCTGAAGTGTTTCAGGGAGCGTTTGACAGTGATGAGTGGAGGTCGTTTGACCGCTGAGATCTTGGTTGAAAACAGCAGAGGTGTATTTAGAGGGCAAGTTGGTTAGGATGATATCTATGAGGGTGCCCGTGTTTACAGCTTTGGGGTGGTACCTGGTAGGTTCATTGATAATTTGTGTAAGATTGAGGGCATCAAGCTTAGATTGTAGGATGGCTGGGGTGTTAAGCATGTCCCAGTTTAGGTCAACTAGCAGCACGAGCTCATGAAGATAGATGGGGGGGCAATCAGTTCACATATGGTGTCCAGGGCACACCTGGGGGCAGAGGGTGGTCTATAGCAGGGGGCAATGGTGAGAGACTTGTTTTTAGAGAGGTGGATTTTTAAAAGTAGAAGTTCAAATTGTTTGGGTACAGACCTGGATAGTAGGACAGAACTCTGCAGGCTATCTCTGCAGTAGATTGCAACACTGCCCCCTTTGGCCATTCTATCTTGTCTGAAAATGTTGTAGTTTGGGATGGAAGATTTCAGAGTTTTTGGTGGTCTTCCTAAGCCAGGATTCAGACACGACTAGGACATCCGGGTTGGCAGAGTGTGCTAAAGCAGTGAATAAAACTAATTTAGGGAGGAGGCTTCTAATGTTAACATGCATGAAACCAAGGCTATTACGGTTACAGAAGTCATCAAAAGAGAACGCCTGGGGGATAGGAGTGGAGCTAGGCACTGCAGGACCTGGATTCACCTCTACGTCACCAGAGGAACAGAGGAGGAGTAGGATAAGGGTACGGTTAAAAGCTATGAGAATTGGTCGTCTATGACATCCAGAATAGAGAGTAAAAGGAGCAGGTTTCTGGGGGCGATAAAATAGCTATGTGAATACAGTGGAGGTAAACCTAGGCATTGAGTGATGAGAGAGATATTGTCTCTAGAAACATCATTGAAACCAGGTGATGTCATAGCATGTGTGGGTGGTGGAACTGAAAGGTTGGATAAGGTATAATGAGCAGGGCTAGAGGCTCTACAGTGAAATAAGCCAATAAACACTAACCAGAACAGTAATGGACAAGGCATATTGACATTAAGAAGAGGCATGCTTAGCCGAGTGATCATAAGGGTCCAAAGAGATTCAGACAGCTAGCCGGGTCATAGGTAACAAGCTGGCAGAAGATGGAGGGAGGTCAGTTTTAGCCACCTCGTGCGTTTCCGTCTGTAGATTAGTGGGGTTCCGTGTGGTAGAGGGGACCAATCCAGTTGGCAAAATAGTTATAGTGGCCCAAGAAAATTGTCCGATAGACCTATTCAAATAGCAGCCGATAAGACAGCTAACGATTAGCGGGCCGCAGATGGGCGTTCAGGTTACGTCGCGACGGAGGGTCCAAGTTGGATAACTCCCTCGGGCAGATAACGTCGGTAGTCCAGTCGTGGAGGCCCGGTGGGGCTCCGCATCGGCAGTAAAACGGGTCCGGATAGGTGATTGTAGCCCAGGAGTGGCTGATGGAACTCTTCAGCTGGCTAGCTCCGGAAATAATTGATGTTTGCTCTGGGACCGACGTTAGCCAATAGTCACTCGGATAGCAGCTAGCTAGCTGCAAGATCCAGGTATAAATGTCCAGAGCTTGCAATAGAAATCCGGGGATATGGAGAGAAAAATAGGTTCGGTATGCTTTGGCCTGAGTCGCGTTGTACAAAACTGCCGATAGCTATTCGAGCTAAGGGATAGCTGATGACTGCCAACCATGGTTAGCTGAATACTAACGCTAGCTTCTGGCTAGCTACTGGCTAGCTTCTGTTGTGGATTTCAGATTTGAGGTGAATAATACTTTTTTTTAAATTGGAGAGGCGGGTTGTAGGAGAGTGTTTTGAAATTGAGTTTTTAGAAAAAAATATATAAAAAGATATGCGAAGAAAATAAGTAAATATATATACACGGGACACGACAAGACGAGGACAAAGGACGTCTGACTGCTATGCCATCTTGGGTTATGATGAGTAATGTAGGGTATGTAAACATTATATAAAGTGGCATTGTTTAAAGTGACTAGTGATACATTTATTACATCCAATTTTTAATTACTAAAGTGGCTAGAGATTTGAGTCAGTATGTTGGCAGCAGCCACTCAATGTTAGTGATGGCTGTTTAACAGTCTGATGGCCTTGAGATAGAAGCTGTTTTTCAGTCTCACGGTCCCAGCTTTGATGCACCTGTAGTGACCTCGCCTTCTGGATGATAGCGGGGTGAACAGGCAGTGGCTCGGGTGGTTGTTGTTCTTGATGATCCTTTTTGGCCTTCCTGTGACATCGGGTGGTGTAGGTGTCCTGGAGGGCAGGTAGTTTTCCCCAGGTGATGCGTTGTGCAGACCTCACTACCCTCTGGAGAGCCTTACGGTTGTGGGTGGAGCAGTTGCCGTACCAAGAGGTGATACAGCCCGACAGGATGCTCTCGATTGTGCATCTGTAAAAGTGTGTGAGTGTTTTTGGTGACAAGCCAAATTTCTTCAGCCTCCTGAGGTTGAAGAGGTGCTGTTGCGCCTTCTTCACCACGCTGTCTGTGTGGGTGGACCATTTCAGTTTGTCCGTGATGTGTACGCCGAGGAACTTAAAACTTTCCACCTTCTCCACTACTGTCCCATCGATGTGGATAGGGGATAGGGGGGTGCTCCCTCTGTTCCCTGAAGTCCACGATCATCTCCATTGTTTTGTTGACATTGAGTGTGAGGTTATTTTCCTGACACCACACTCCGAGGGCCCTCACCTCCTCCCTGTAGGCCGTCTCGTCGTTGTTGGTAATCAAGCCTACCACTGTAGTGTCGTCTGCAAACTTGATGATTGAGTTGGAGGTGTGCATGGCCACGCAGTCATGGATGAACAGGAAGTACAGGAGAGGGCTGAGAACGCACCCTTTTGGGGCCCCAGTGTTGAGGATCAGCGAGGTGGAGATGTTGCTTCCTACCCTCACCACCTGGGGGCGTCCCGTCAGAAAGTCCAGGACCCAGTTGCACTGGGCGGGTTCGAGACCCAGGGTACTATGGTGTTAAATGCTGAGCTGTAGTCAATGAACAGCATTCTTACATAGGTATTCCTCTTGTCCAGATGGGTTAGGGTAGTGTGCAGTGTGATTGCGATTGCGTCGTCTGTGGACCTATTGGGGCGGTAAGCAAATTGGAGTGGGTCTAGGGTGTCAGGTAGGGTGGAGGTGATATGATCCTTAACTAGTCTCTCAAAGCACTTCATGATTACGGAAGTGAGAGCTACGGGGCGATAGTCATTTAGCTCAGTTACCTTAGCTTTCTTGGGAACAGGAACAATGGTGGCCCTCTTGAAGCATGTGGGAACAGCAGACTGGAATAGGGATTGATTGAATATGTCCGTAAACACACCAGCCAGGTGGTCTGCGCATGCTCTGAGGACGCAGCTAGGGATGCCGTCTGGGCCGGCAGCCTTGCAAGGGTTAACACGTTTAAATGTTTTACTCACGTTGTCTGCGGTGAAGGAGAGCCTGCAGGTTTTGGTAGCGGGCCGTGTCGGTAGCACTGTATTGTCCTCAAAGTGAGCAAAGAAGTTGTTTAGTTTGTCTGGGAGCAAGACATCGGGGTCCGCGACAGGGCTGGTTTTCTTTTTGTAGTCCGTGATTGACTGTAGACCCTGCCGCATACCTCTCGTGTCTGAGCCGTTGAATTGCGACTCTACTTTGTCTCTATACTGACGCTTAGCTTGTTTGATTGCCTTGCGGAGGGAATAGCTACACTGTTTGTATTCGGTCATGTTTCCGGTCGCCTTGCCCTGATTAAAAGCAGTGGTTCGCGCTTTCAGTTTTGCGTGAATGCTGCCATCAATCCACGGTTTCTGGTTGGGGAAGGTTAAGGCTAGAGGTTTTAATAGTCGCCGTGGGTACATCACCACCAATGCACTTGCTAATAAACTCACTCACTGAATCAGCGAATAGATCAACATTGTTGTTCTACGCTATCCGGAACATATCCCAGTCCACGTGATCGAAGCAATCTTGAAGCGTGGAATCAGATTTCAACGCTGGTCCGACCAGAGACCTGAGCATGGGCGTTTCCTGTTTTAGTTTCTGTCTATAGGCTGGGAGCAACAAAATGGAGTCGTGGCCAGATTTTCCGAAAGGAGGGCGAGGGAGGGCTGTGTATGCGTCGCGAAAGTTAGAGTAACAATGATCCAGAATTTTAACAGCCCGGGTCGTGCATTCGATATGCTGATCAAATTTAGGGAGCCTTGTTTTAAGATTAGCCTTGTTATAATCCCCAGCTACAATAAATGCAGCCTCAGGATATGTGGTTTCCAGTTTACATGGAGTCCAATGAAGTTCTTTCAGGGCCGTCGAGGTGTCTTGCTTGGGGGGGGGGGGGATATACATGACTGTGATTATAATCGAAGAGAATTCTCTTGATAGATAATGCGGTCGGCATTTGATTGTAAGGAATTCTAGGTCAGGTAAACAAAATGACTTGAGTTCCTGTATGTTGTTATGATCACACCACAACTCGTTAATCGTAAGGCATACACCCCCGGCCTTCTTCTTACCAGAGAGATGTTTGTTTCTGTCGGCATATCCCGAGTGAGCCATGTTTCCGTGAAACAGAGAATGTTACAATCTCTGATGTCTCTCTGGATTTCTGCTCGGATTTCATCTACCTTGTTGTCAAGAGACTGGACATTGGCGAGTAGTATACTCGGGAGCGGTGTGCGATGTGCCCGTCTATGGAGCCCGACCAGAAGACCGCTCGGTCTGCCCCTTCTGCGGCGCCGTTGTTTTGGGTCGCCTGCTGGGATCCGATCCATTGTCCTGGGTGGTGGACCAAACAGAGGATCCGCTTCGGGAAAGTCATATTCCTGGTCATAATGTTGGTAAGTTGCTCTTCCATCCAATAGTTCCTCCCAGCTGTATGTAATAAGACTTAAGATTTCCTGGGGTAACAGTGTAAGAAATAATACATAAAAAAACGAAATACTGCATAGTTTCCTAAGAACGCGAAGCGAGGCGGCCATCTCTGTTCTACAATGTAAAAAATAGTACAAATAAAAGAAAAACCCTGGAATGAGTAGGTGTGTCCAAACTTTTGACTGGTACAGTATATACTCTACATATACAGTATATTTATATTCTGGACTCTGACATTGCTTGTTCTGATATTTCTTAATTTCTTAATTTTTACTTTTTGGATTATGAGTGTATTGTTTTGTATTGTTAAGTGTTACTGTTGGAACTCAATACACAAGCATTTCGCCGCACCTGCAATAACATCTGCAAATCTGTGTACTCGACCAATAAACTTGGATTTTATCATTTTGCTGACGACACGACTGTAGTAGGCCTTATCACCGGCGACAATGAGACAGTCTACAGGGAGGAGGTCAGTGACCTGGCAGTGTGGTGCCAGAACAACAACCTCTCCCTCAACGTAAGAAAGACCAAGGAGCTGATCATGGACTACAGGAAGGGGGGGGGGGCGAGCACCCCCCCATCCACATCAATAGGGCTACAGCGAAGTGGGTCAAGAGCTTCAAGTTCCTCAGTGTCCAAATCACTAAAGACTTAAAATGGTCCAAACGCATGCAAAGTGTCGTGACGAAGGCACGACAGCGACACTTCCCCCTCAGGAGATTGAAAAGATTTGGCATGGGCCCTGAAATCCTCCAAAAGTTTTGAGAGCATCTTGACTGGCTGCATCACTGCTTGGTATGGCAACTGCACCACCCCGATGGCATGGAGCTACAGAGGGTGGTACGGACAGCCCAGTACATCACTGGAGCCGAGCTCCCTGCCATCCAGGACCTCTACAGTGCATTTGGAAAGTATTCAGGCCCCTTCCCTTTTCCACATTTTGTTACACTACAGCCTTGTTCTACATTTTTCCCCCCTCCTCAATCTACACACAATACCCCAAAATGATACCTCGAAAACAGATTGACATTTTAGCAAAAAAATATAATAATTAAAAAAAAAACGTATTTACATAAGTATTCAGACTCTTTGCTATGAGACTTGAAATTGAAATTGATCAGGTGCATCCTGTTTCCATTAATCATCCTTTAGATGTTTTTCTACAACTTGATTGAAGTCCACCTGTTGTAAATTCAATTGATTGAACATGATTTATGGGCTCCCAAGTGGTGCAGTGGTCTAACACACCACATTTCAATGCAAGAGGTGATACTGCAGTACCTGGATCGAATCCAGGCTGCATCACATCTGGCCGTGATTGGGAGTCCCATAGGGCGACGCACAATTGACCCAGCGTCGCCGGGGTAGGCTGTCATTGTAAATAAGAATTTGTTATTAACTGACTTGTCTAGTTAAATAAAGGTTACATTTTTAAATAGAATTGGGAAAGGAGCACAATGAGAACTTGTTCTCAACTGGCCTACCTGGTTAAATAAAGGTGAAATGTAAAATAAAACACACCTGTCTATACAGTGCACTTGGAAAGTATTCCAACTGGGGCGAAGGTTCACCTTCTAACAGAACAACGACCTTAAGCATACAGTCAAAACAATGCAGGAGTGGCTTCGTGATAAGTTTCTGAACGTCCTTGAGTGGCCCAGCCAGAGCCAGGACTTGAACCCGATTGAACATCTCTGGAGAGACCTGAAAATAGCTGTGCAGCAACTCTCCCCATCCAACCTGACAGAGCTTGAGAGGATAGAAACTCCCCAAATACAGGTGTGCCAACCTTGTAGCGTCATACCCAAGAAGACTTGAGGCTGTAATCGCGGCCAAAGGTGCTTCAACAAAGTACTGAATAAAGGGCCTGAATACTTATGTACAGTGGGGGGAAAAAGTATTTAGTCAGCCACCAATTGTGCAAGTTCTCCCACTTAAAAAGATGAGAGAGGCCTGTAATTTTCATCATAGGTACACGTCAACAATGACAGACAAAATTAGAAGAAAAAAATTCCAGAAAATCACATTGTAGGATTTTTTATGAATTTATTTGCAAATTATGGTGGAAAATAAGTATTTGGTCAATAACAAAAGTTTATCTCAATACTTTGTTATATACCCTTTGTTGGCAATGACACAGGTCAAACGTTTTCTGTAAGTCTTCACAAGGTTTTCACACACTGTTGCTGGTATTTTGGCCCATTCCTCCATGCAGATCTCCTCTAGAGCAGTGATGTTTTGGGGCTGTCGCTGGGCAACACAGACTTTCAACTCCCTCCAAAGATTTTCTATGGGGTTGAGATCTGGAGACTGGCTAGGCCACTCCAGGACCTTGAAATGCTTCTTACGAAGCCACTCCTTCATTGCCCGGGCGGTGTGTTTGGGATCATTGTCATGCTGAAAGACCCAGCCACATTTCATCTTCAATGCCCTTGCTGATGGAAGGGGGTTTTCACTCAAAATCTCACAATACATGGCCCCATTCATTCTTTCCTTTACACGGATCAGTCGTCCTGGTCCCTTTGCAGAAAAACAGCCCCAAAGCATGATGTTTCCACCCCCATGCTTCACAGTAGGTATGGTGTTCTTTGGATGCAACTCAGCATTCTTTGTCCTCCAAACACGACGAGTTGAGATTTTACCAAAAAGTTCTATTTTGGTTTCATCTGACATTCTCCCAATTCTCTTCTGGATCATCCAAATGCTCTCTAGCAAACTTCAGACGGGCCTGGACATGTACTGGCTTAAGCAGGGGGACACGTCTGGCACTGCAGGATTTGAGTCCCTGGCGGCATAGTGTGTTACTGATGGTAGGCTTTGTTACTTTGGTCCCAGCTCTCTGCAGGTCATTCACTAGGTCCCCCCGTGTGGTTCTGGGATTTTTGCTCACCGTTCTTGTGATCATTTTGACCCCACGGGGTGAGATCTTGCGTGGAGCCCCAGATCGAGGGAGATTATCAGTGGTCTTGTATGTCTTCCATTTCCTAATAATTGCTCCCACAGTTGATTTCTTCAAACCAAGCTGCTTACCTATTGCAGATTCAGTCTTCCCAGCCTGGTGCAGGTCTACAATTTTGTTTCTGGTGTCCTTTGACAGCTCTTTGGTATTGGCCATAGTGGAGTTTGTAGTGTGACTGTTTGAGGTTGTGGACAGGTGTCTTTTATACTGATAACAAGTTCAAACAGGTGCCATTAATACAGGTAACAAGTGGAGGACAGAGGAGCCTCTTAAAGAAGAAGTTACAGGTCTGTGAGAGCCAGAAATCTTGCTTGTTTGTAGGTGACCAAATACTTATTTTCCACCATAATTTGCAAATAAATTCATTAAAAATCCTACAATGTGATTTTCTGGAAAAAAAAATCTAATTTTGCCTGTCATAGTTGACATGTACCTATGACGAAAATTACAGGCCTCTCTCATCTTTTTAAGTGGGAGAACTTGCACAATTGGTGGCTGACTAAATACTTTTTTCCCCCACTGTAAATGTGATATTTCTGGGGGGGGGTTATACAACTGCACACATTTCTAAAAGCATTTGTCATTATTGGGTATTGTGTGTAGATTGATGCGGATAAAATCTATTTAATCAATTTTAGAATAAGGTTGTAAAGTAACCAAATGTGGAAACAGTCAAGGGGTCTGAATACTTTCAGAATGCATTGTATATCAAGCAGTGTGAAAGGAAGACCCAGAAAATTGTTAAAGACTCCAGCCACCCAAGCCATAGGCTGTTCTCTCTGCTTCCACACAGAAAGCCGTACCGGAGCATCAAGTCTGACACCAACAGGTTCCTGAACAGCTTCTATCCCGAAGCCATAAGACTGCTAAATAGCTAACAAAATGGCTACACAGACTATCTGCTTTGACCCTTCTATTTTATGTTTGCACTATCTCTATGCACACTCACTCTATGCACATGCTACACTCCAACACAAACACACATTTAATTTGCTCTCTCTCTCTCACACACACACACACACACACACACACACACACACACACACACACACACACACACACACACACACACACACACACACACACACACACACACACACACACACACACACACACCTACCTGCTACTCTGTTTATCATATATCTTGATGCCTAGTCATCTTACCCCTATACATATCTAACCCTACCACTCCAGTATCCCTACACATTGTAAAGATGGTACTGGAACTGACCCTGGAACTGACCCTGTATGTAGCTCACTTAATTTATCATGTTCTTCTATTTATTGTGTGTTTTGTTGTACTTGACTTTTTAATTAAATTTTTTTATAGTACTACTGCATTGTTGGGAAAGAGTAAACAAAAAGGCATTTCACTTTTTTAGTGCACGTGACAATAAAAACTTAACTTGTTGGACTGCTTTTCACTGCAAAGCAAGCCAGGATAGACTCGATTCACTTTGAAAATCAGCGCCTGCTAAAACTGAACAGCAAGTTCTGAGAAGTGAAGGCGTTTGAACAGAACTGCTTTGTTTTTCCTCAAGGATCACTACATAACCTAATGTAGTCTACATGTTTATCAATCTAATGCATCATCTATAGCCCTTTTTCTATTTTAGGTGGGTTTGCACATTCATTTTGTGTTTCCATGATGTTCACAGTACTTCTACTTGAGTCAGATAGAACAGTTTCCACCCCTGCCCATATTTATGAAGAGCCTCAGAGCGTTGATACAGGATCATTTTCACCTTTCATAAGAAATAATAATATATGAACAGGGGGATCTGATCCTAGATCTGCACTTCTACTCTGAGACGTTCTCGGATCAGAAAAGACAACACGCAGCAGAACACCTCTCTTAACTTTCTATGATTCACCATCCTCTTATCACAATTCTGCTCTTCGGTTTTCTCAAGGTCATATCGTGTGTTCACTAGAATTCATAATAGGAATAGTAACCATTTCTGAGTGCTTGGGGAGACTAAAATGTATGCATGTGTTATTGTGTTGAGTTATTAGTGTGACAGGGGGAGTCCATATACCATGTTAGAGAGGTTTTATGAGATACAGTGATAGCGAGGGGATTGGTACTGACCGAGGCATCTCGAGATAGACAATAATGAATGAGGACACAGGGAAATAACATTGCCTCACCGTATAATAACCCCTGGTCTGTTTCACACTTTTACCACATGAACTTTAATATCACATCTTTAATGGAGTGCTTACTTGCGAAGCTCTCAGTCAGACAGAATGTGGGGGGAAACTTTGTGAACTTCATAACTCATAATCAATTGCTTGCAAATCCTTCTTTCCTGGAAGGTCCTCAGTGAAATTGGATCCAGTCTTAAAAATGGCTTTTTAACCAAAACATCTCAGATTGGCTGTCGCGCCTCGTTTACACCCACACTGAAGCTGAGGCTCCAAGTTCCACCGCCTGTGTGTGTGTCTGTGTGAAGACGCTTTTCAGCTGCGCTGCTGTACTTCCCATCTTATTCCTCCATGTTAAACCAATCTCCCACACAGCTCCCAGCACAGATTGGATACAAGTACCAGCCTATTAAACTGTTTGGCAGGGAGAAACCTACATTGGCAATGGTAGTGAATTACATCATCTGGCAGGGTCAATGAGAGGGCTGGCCAATGCTTAGAAAGATTGACATCATAAAGACAAAGGCATTTTATAAAGTTATAGGCAAAATAAGATAATATTCTGTGTGTTGTTTATGCACCTTCAATATGAGTGGTGCAGCGGTCTAAGGCACTGCATCTCAGTGCTAGAGGCGTCACTACAGACCCTGGTTCGATTCCAGGCTGTATCACAACCGGCCGTGATTGGGAGTCTTACAGGGCGGCGAACAATTGGCCCAGCGTCGTCCGGGTTAGGGTTTGGCCGGGGTAGGCCGTCATTTTAAATAAGAATTTGTTCTTAACTGGCTTGCCTAGTTAAATAAAGGTTACATTTAAATACAAATAATAATATTAAGATGATAATTAGGGGAAATCTGATAACCCCCTACAACAAATCTTCAAGAAGGCAATTTGGCTAAAAAATGTACCATCCATCTTTATGTTAAAAGGTGATTTCTCCTTTTTACATTCTAGCATATGTAACCTTTATTTAACTAGGCAAGTCAGTTAAAAACAAATTCTTATTTACAATGACGGCCTACACCGACTAGACATAGCTAGTCTCTTTATTTATTGGTACAATGTTACAGGGAGAATTTAAATTAAAAAACACTTGAAAAGAAAAGTATGTGACTCAAGAGTGAACAAAGAGGTTAGAGTTTCAATTTGGAGCACAAAAATGCCAGTTCATTCTTGTAATCAGACTAACATTTCACTCTTTCAAAGTCTCTCTATTCAAGACCACTGAATAGGCAAACTAGATGACTGAGATAAATTACACCCATGCTTATTAAAACACATTTTATACATCTATTAAATCAACATAATATATGCACAATATCCTTTCAAATCTCATGGATATGGAACATAACAGAGTGGGACTAGTGGTCACGACTACCATAAATCTAAATAATAACCTTATACCACATACTGTAATTGCTATAGAGGTCACACACTATATACTTAACATTTCCTAATATTCACCTGTCCACACAGATTTTGCAAATTTGCATAACATTTCGATTTTGGTGTGGGCATGAGTACAATTTCTGTAATTACTACATTATTTAAACAGTAAACAATATTAAAGTAGCATTGTTTATGCAAATAGAAATGTTTGAGTACATAAAAGTTGACATTTTAAATATTTAATTGTTGTCCAACACCACTTCACAACTTCACAACTTTTCTAAAATGAAAGAGCAAAGTAAGCTGTTTTTCATTTCATATTTTCCTAATCACTCAAACAAAATATCAAAACAATTTCAAAAACAGGTGGGTTACAGTTAACCCTGAAAAATGAATGTTACAAAATGTACACAATTGTTACTGTACCTAAAGGATCATGCTTTATCAATTTCACTCAGGGGGAGGGTTTAGTATTATTCTTATTTTAGTCCAGGGCAGGGTCTTGCAATCTGTAACTGATTGTCGTATTGCTCAGGGTTTGAGAATTAGTTGCTTATTATAGTATCTCGATGTGTGCCCCTCATCCCTGATTCTCTGCTGGGTGAGCAATATCAAGTGTGCCTAGTGTGGTTTCAATCAAATGATCCATAGCCTATACTACAGGCTATATGAAGAGCATTCTGGGAGAAGCAAAAGGCAAAGTTATATTCCTAAGAAATGTTCTTCCTTCCCAAACATTTTTGTGCTGCTGGGATGGTGTATATAAAACTAGGCTACACTGCATTACACACCACAATGGAAAAGCGTTCCCAATCATGAGCACTGGCCTGCCCTGCTCTTGCTGATGTAAACCTTTTTGTGCTGCCTAACCTGACTGTGCTGTGTGCAGTGGCACTTCAGGAGGTGAGTCAAAGGCTTCTTCAAACAATACAAAAACTATTTGTCAAAGATATTTAATATCTGTGCGCACGGACTAGGCCTACTGATGTCCTGTCCAGTTTGAGAGGGACAGCGTGAAGATGGGAAGGAGGACCGGAGGTAAGCTTGCTACTGCTATAATTGATTTTAATAAACAATATGTTTCGTTGCCCATAATGAAGCTACTTATCAGAGTTATTGACCTCACAATAAGCCATATTCTAGTAATTTACATAACTGACATTACTATGAAGTGACAACTGCAGAGATGGACAGCGCATGGGTGCTTGGGAAGTAATGTTTGATTCTGTCACTATCAATTGGCGTTCGACATTTCAACAGGCTGTTAAACAACATACTAACTCTAAATCAGTCATGAGCAAGCCAGGAAGCCCAAGAAGGAACAAAAATGAATTATTTAGGCTATATTATTATTATTTCAAGGCTATAGCCTGACATTTAAGAAATCAATTGTGAAGCATTTGTGACACTACAGGCTGGCAGGAGCGCTCAGCATTTCAACAACACAACAGCCCCTCAACAACACACCTATACATTTCGCATTTGCCCTCTATATTTATATATTTTTTAAATAGTTAATTCGAATTAAATAATAATGAAACAAAAAATGCCTTACAGTCATTATATAGTGCCATTGAATTCACTTTTAGAAACACGAATTTGGCCAGTCTAGTTTGAACAGCATGCAGTGAGCTATGCATGCCTAGTTTGTTCATTTAGTCTAGCAGATGCTCTTATATTCCCATGCTCTTATCACAGTCAACACAAATACATTTTGTAACAACAATATCATGGAATAAAATCAATTTGAAAATTACAGTTTCCCAAATTCCAAAAAGTTACAAGTGTATGTAGGCCTACCTGATGATATGCGGCTGCTGTGTTAAACAACAAATGGCTTTTTCTCGAATTCAATGATGATCAGATGCTTCAGTTGTAACTGGTTCTGTTGTTCTACATTTTTACAGTTGATAGACAACTTCAGCACTGTTCCAAACTTAGACTATCCTCTTTTTTAACAATAGCCTGTAAAAAATCTAAACGTGTCCGGTGTTGCTCTGTTGTGGTATTAAAATACATTCTGCTTGTCTACAGTCATGTGAAATTATGTAGAATTGCATGAAATGCATTCATAAAAGGCTCGTTTTTTGCAGACTGCAAATAAGATGATAGATTCATGGAGTGCCTTTATTAAAATTGATATCTTTTCACCCCTACCATTGTCCGCAGTAGTGTGCGAATCCACAACTTTCTGGCTACTTTGCCATGTAATGCTTACGAAATGAATAACAATTTCTAAAATTGCATATCTAAGGCTCTGGTCTGTCTTAGGAGTGAGGGTAAACAGTAGGCATGTTCTCCGCTCTCCACTTTATGTTTCAATTATTATTTTGGGTATAGGGGAGGGTCTATCTTAATGCTACGTCATGCCAGACAAATTTCTGCCTGCTTCAACAGCATGAAAACATGAAAGGACCCAGGGAATCGATAGAACATCGCTCAGAGATGCACAAAAATAACCTAACATTCAAAATTGGTGAATCTTTACTTTAAGACATCTGATCAATGTTTCCCCTTCCTTAACCTCTACCGTGTGCGTCCCCAACAACCAGATATTCCAGTTTTCAGGGGAAATGTAAAGAGCCTATGGATGTTTTGGACGTTAACAAGGCGACACTCCATCTTAACTCCTCCTCCACAATTACTGGATTGGTTGAACAGCGTGGAAGAGGACCTCCCCTGACAGTTTTTTTTCTTCTCGTCAAGACCAGTATGTAGGTGATCTAGTTTCAGGCGTTTCTTTTACTCCTGCTACGTTAGCTTACCCCTTCCTCAACATAAATCTCCGGACTATGCATGGTCCCAGTTGGTTGGAATTATGCAACTTTGTAATCAGTAGCTCTATCTATCTATCCCCCTCCAACCCTTCATGCCTATCTAGGAGTAAACCGATTCTAAAGAGGGAGAATCAAACTTATTTCAGTGTTTATTAGTAAGAGAGTTTATTTAGTAGAAATCACTTTAGCATCATCAGTGGGTCAGATGGTGAGAGTCACAACAACATGGCTGAAAGTAACACAGTAACAGAGTACAGAAATGTATGCACTCACTACTGTAAGTCGCTCTGGATAAGAGTGTCTGCTAAATGACTAAAATGTAAATGTAATATTCAATGGTCCATCCATTCAGTCCTGTTTTAGATATTATGAAGCTGATATTATGAGACCGTATCAATGTTTTTACACTTGTTCATGACACCAGGGAATATTCCACACCTGAGAGGCACTTCACTGTTTTATCCATTCATCTCTCATAAAGGCTGAATAGGGAGAAATTACTGTGTAGCACAGCACTGAGACCATACAAGACATGATTCATCCTGTCCCAATTGTCAAGAGCAATTGTATTTCCATTAACAATACACACATGAAACTTAAAAGGGGAAAAAGGTCAGAAATCGCCAGATGAGGGGCATGATTCAATTAATGACATCAGACAAACAGATATTGTGAGTCATTATAAATCAGTCTGAATAAATATAAAATTACACAGTTGGAGAGAGAGTAGACTACACCCCTACGGTATATCTCTAGTCTAATGTGTTCTGGTCCTTAATATATTAGAAAAAGACAGAGGTGGTCAGAGAAAGAGAGGTAGATGTTGAAAACAGTATTTCTCTCCATCCATCATTCCATCTCTACTCCCATCGTTTCCTCCTACAGTGCGTGCCCCCCCTCCTCACACTACTAGTTGGATGGTGGTGGCTGCTGTTGAGCTACAGAAAATGTAGAAGTTACCCCTTAGTGCAGGTCTTGGACCAGATTTGTTGTTGTAACCCCTAGTGGTTAAGGTTAGGATTGTGATATGAAGCACTGATCCTAGACCAGCGCTAGGGCGGTAACCTCTGCCTCACCCCAGGTTCTACCTCACAGTTTGGCTTTGCCTGGCTGCAGCTGCAGACTCTGGAGCTTCATGGCCATTCCCATGTTCCCTGTGATCTTCAGCTTGCCCTGGAAGAACGCCTGAGGATCAGAAGAGAGAGTCAGTCATTAGAACCAGAACAGAGAGAGAGGGAGACACTTGCCCTGACAGTAAATCTCTGTAAGACAAAAATAATGGTGTTCCAAAAAAGGTCCAGTTGTCAGGACCACAAATACAAATTCCATTTAGACACCGTTGCCCTCGAGCACAGAAAAAACTATACAGTGCATTCAGAAAGTATTCAGACTCCTTAACATTTTACATTTACATTTTAGTCATTTAGCAGACGCTCTTATCCAGAGCGACTTACAAATTGGTGCATTCACCTATAATATCCAGTGGAACAACCACTTTACAATAGTGCATCTTTTTTCACATTTTGTAAAGTTACATCCTTATCCTAAAATGGATCAAATAGTTTTTTCCCCCTCATCAATACACACACAATACCCCATAATGACAAAGCAAAAACAGGTTGAGACATTCTTGCAAATGTATAAAAAAAAAAATGAAAAAAAAATGAAATATGACATTTACATAAGGATTCAGACCCTTTACTCAGTAATTTGTTGAAGCACCAGTGTGCGATTGCATCGTCTGTGGACCTGTTGGGGCGGTATGGAAACTGAAGTGGGTCTAGGGTGGCGGGTAAGGTCGGGGTGATATGATCCTTGACTAGTCTCTCAAAGCACTTCATGATGACAGAAGTGAGTGCTACGGGGCGGTAGTCATTTAGTTCAGTTATCTTTGCCTTCTTGGGTCGTGGAAAAATGGTAGCCATCTTGAAGCATGTGGGGACAACAGACTGGGATAGGGAGCAGTTGTATATGTGCATAAACACACCAGCCAGCTGGTCTGCACATACTCTTAGGACATGGCTAGGGATGTCGTCTGGGCCAGCAGCCTTGCGAGGGTTAACAGGAGGGGGGGGGGGGGGGGGGGGGGGGGCGCGCAGTCCTTGTTAGCGGACTGCGACGGTGGCACTGTATTATCCTCAAAGCAGGCAAAGAAGGTGTTTAGTTTGTCTGGAAGTGTGACGCTCGGTGTCCGTGACGTGGCTGGTTATCTTTTTGTAGTCTGTGATTTCCTGTAGACCCTGCCAAATGTATCAGAAATACAGCGTAGACATTGTTAATGTTGCAAATGACTATTGTAGCTGGAAACAGCAGATTTTTAGTGGAATATCTACATAGGCGTACAGAGGCCCAATATCAGCAACCATCACTCCTGTGTTCCAATGGCACATTGTGTTAGGTAATCCAAGTTTATCATTTTAAAAGGCTAATTGATCATTAGAAAACCCTTTTGAAATTATGTTAGCACAGCTGAAAACTGTTGTTCTGATTTAAGAAGCAATAAAACTGGCCTTCTTTAGACTAGTTGAGTATCTGGAGCATCAGCATTTGTGGGTTCGATTACAGGCTCAAAATGGCCAGAAACAAAGGACTTTCTTTTGAAACTCGTCAGTCTATTCTTGTTCTGAGAAACTGAAGATCTCGTACAACGCTGTGTACTACTCCCTTCACAGAACAGCGCAAACTGGCTCTAACCAGAATAGAAACAGGAGTGAGAGGACCCGGTGCTCAACTAGTCTAAAGAAGGGCAGTTTTATTGCTTATTTAATCAGAACTACAGTTTTCAGCTATGTCGGCCTTCCGCATCGGACCATGTCGGCCTTCTGCATCGGACCATGTCGGCCTTCCGCATCTGCGGTGGAAGGTGACTGAGCTACAGCGGTATTTGTCAGATCATGAGAGATCCTATCCGAACGGTTTGGCTTACAAACTAATATGAACACAATGGAAAGATGACTCTCACAAACCCGATGGTGTTCACCCACAAGTGTCACGGGACTCGTCTGATGGTAACCCATACAAATTAATGGAAATATGGAGGTAGTTTTGTGGCAACAAAAATAAGCGGTTAAATGTGTCCAAAAAAACAAAAATATTTCCTGAGCTTTCTTATATCTCCTACATATAGGACAGACACTTCAAAACATTATGATTTCTTTTAATAGTGTCGTTTTTGCCATTTATGAATGCGGTATTCAATGCATTTCTATGGGAACTTCAATACTTAAAAAATAAATATATATACAGTACCAGTCAACATTTTAGACACACTTACTCATTCAAGGGTTTTTCATTATTTTTACTATTTTCTACATTGTAGAATAATAGTGAAGACATCAAAACTATGAAATAACACATATGGAATCATGTAGTTAAATGAATCAAAATATATTTGAGATTCTTCAAAGTACACGCTTGGCATTCTCTCAACCAGCTTCATGAGGTAGTCACCTGGAATGCTTTTCCAACAGTCTTGAAGGAGTACCCACATATGCTGAGCACTTGTTGGCTGCTTTTCCTTCACTCTGCAGTCCAACTCATCCCAAACCATCTCAATTGGGTTGAGGTCGGGTGATTGTGGAGGCCAGGTCATCTGATGCAGCACCATCACTCTCCTTCTTAGTCAAATAGCCCTTACACAGGCTAGAGGTGTGTTTTTGGGTCATTGTCCTGCTGAAAAACAAATGATAGTCCCTCTAAGCGCAAACCAGACAGGGTGGCGTATCGCTGCAGAATGCTGTGGTAGCCATGCTGATTAAGTGTGCCTTGAATTCTAAATAAATCAGTGTCACCAGCAAAGCACCCCCACACCATCACACCTCCTCCATGCCTCACAGTGGGAACCACACATGCGGAGATCATCCGTTCACCTACTCTGCGTCTCACAAAGACACGGCGGTTGGAACTACTATCAAATTTGGACTTATCAGACCCAAAGACAGATTTTCATCGATCTAATGTTCATTGCTCGTGTTTCTTGGCCCAAGCATGTCTCTTATTATTGGTGTCCTTTAATAGTGGTTTCTTTGCAGCAATTCAACCATGAAGGCCTGATTCACGCAGTCTCTGAAAAGTTGATTTTGAGATGTGTCTGTTACTTGAACTCTGTGAAGCATTTATTCGGGCTGCAATCTAAGGTAAAGTTAAGTCTAATGAACAATTCCTCTGCAGCACAGGTAACTCTGGGTCTTCCTTTCCTGTGGCGGTCCTCATGAGAGTCAGTTTCACCACAGAGCTTGACGCTTTTTGCAACTGCACTTGAAGAAACTTTCAAAGTTATTGAAATTTTCCAGATTGACTGACCTTTATGTCTATAAGTAATGAGGGACTGTCGTTTCTCTTTGCTTATTTGAGCTGTTCTTGCGATAATATGGACTTGGTCTATTACCAAATAGGGCCATCTTCTGTATACCACCTCTACCTTCTCACAACACAACTGACTGGCTTAAACACATTAAGGAAAGAAATTCCACAAATTAACAAGGCACACCTGTTCATTGAAATGCATTCCAGGTGACTACCTCATGAAGCTGGTTGAGAGAATGCCAAGAGTGTGCAACGCTGTCGTCAAGGCAAAGGGTGGCTACATTGAAGAATCTCAATTATAAAATATATTTTGGTTTGTTTAACACTTTTGGTTACTACAAGATTCCTATTGCATTATTGCTTAGTTTTTATGTCTTCACTATTATTCTACAATGTAGAAAATAGTAAAAAAGAAAGAAAAACTCTGGAATGAGTAGGTGTGTCCAAACGTTTGACTGGGACTGTATATGTTATACCTAAAGGGGACCTAATATTCTAAATCAATTAGCTAAATGATCCAGGGTATGAACATTTAAAATAATTCATTATGTTAGCTTAGTAGAACTCCCCCAACGACTTACACAGAAAAAATATATACAGTTGAAGTCAGAAGTTTACATACACCTTAGCCAAATACAATAAACTCAGTTTTACACAATTCCTGACATTTAATCCTAGTAAAAATTCCCTGTCTTAGGTCAGTTAGGATCACCACTTTATTTTAAGAATGTGAAATGTCAGAATAATAGTAGAGAGAATCATTTATTTCAGCTTGTATTTCTTTCATCACATTCTCAGTGGGTCAGAAGTTTAAATACACTCAATTAGTATTTGGTAGCATTGCCTTTAAATTGTTTAACTTGGGTCAAATGTTTTGGGTAGCCTTCCACAAGCTTCCCACAATAAGTTGGGTGAATTTTGGCCCATTCCTCCTGACAGAGCTGGTGTAACTGAGTCAGGTTTGTACGCCTCCTTGCTCGCACACGCTTTTTCAGTTCTGCCCACAAATTGTCTATGTGTTTGAGGTCAGGGCTTTGTGATGGCCACTCCAATACCTTGACTTTGTTGTCCTTAAGCGAATTTGCCACAACTTTGGAAGTACGCTTGTAGTCATTGTCCATTTGGAAGACCCATTTGCGACCAAGCTTTAACTTCCTGACTGATGTCTTGAGATGTTGCTTCAATATATCCGCATAATTTTCCTTCCTCATGATGCCATCTATTTTGTGAAGTGCACCAGTACCTCCTGCAGCAAAGCACCCCAACAACATGATGCTGCCACCCCCATGCTTCACATTTGGGATGGTGTTCTTCGACTTGCAAGCGTAACCGATGTGAAATGGCTGGTTAGTTAGCGGTGGTGCGCGCTAATAGCGTTTCAATCGGGTGACGTCACTCGCTCTGAGACCTGAAGTAGTTCTTCACAAACACGAAATTTGTGGAGTAGTTGAAAAACAAGTTTTAATGACTCCAACCTAAGTGTATGTAAACTTTCAACTGTATCTTGCACACACAATTCATCTCTCCAAACTATTCTTTGTCAAAGTGCAGCCCCTTCGTCAAAGTGCAGCCCCTCCATTTTGTGGAAAGTAAATCCCCCTGCAGTCAACAAAGCAGGGAAATATTATTCTTGAGCTGGTTGGAAAACAACACGAATGGAAATGATTCCTGACCTGCTCTTCACTCCAGTAGTGTGTGCTCCTGCCTGGTTTAAAGAGTTAAAGTGGAGAGATTCATGTCAGAGTGGAAAGTGGGCCAGCAGGAGGAGGAGCAGGAAGAGGAGGCTCTACAGACCAGAGGGGCTTATAGGAGGGCTGGGGACTGTCATGTGTGGCAGGCGGCAGTGGCACAGTGACTCTGTCCCCTGCATTCCGCTTGTAGGACAGAAATTATGACTGAGTCTTTAAATTTGTATGAAAAGAAACTTAAGCGAGTACAGAACTCAACGGACACATGGTAACAAAAACCTTGGAGGTGTCCTTAGTTCCAAAGACACCTATCCTCTGTTATAAAAGAGGCTTTGTATAAACCGAGCGTAGAAGAAATAGACTCATGGTCAAAACAACCTTCTGGAAAAGAATAATACAGAATATTACTTCTAGTTATTAGGTCAACAAGTATTACATCATTGTACAATGAAGGTCACTATGAACTGACCATACATACAGCGCAAGGCAACACAAAATAAGAGCTGAGTTTGTATACTACAACATGGTAAAAGAAATTCCACTCAATAACACATACCTACACACCGAGCAAATTAAAAGTAAAATAACACGGACATTAACCAGACGTTGACCCCATTATTTTTTTATTACAGAAGATGTTCCAACTACCGAAACAATAAGGGTAATAGGCTCTTAAGTTGAGCACTTGTCAGGAGGCTAATGCCCTGTCTGTTCCTCTGGGAACCCAGTAGAACAGAGGGTGTTCTTTTGTGTCTTTGTATGCGGATGACTCAACACTATTCATGTCAGCTACTACACTTAAAGAGTTGCAGTTAGTTTCAGAGTGGACTGCAAGGAGTAAGTTAGTCCTAAATATTTCTAAAACTAAAGGTATTGTATTTGGGACAAACATTCACTAAACCATAAACCTGAACTAAATCTTCAAATAAATAATGTGGAAATTGAGCAAGTTGAGATGACTAAACTGCTTGGAGTAACCCTGGATTGTAAACTGTCATGGTCAAAACATATTGATTTAACAGTAGCTAAGGTGTGGAGAAGTGTGTCCATAATAAAGCGATGCTCTGCCTTCTTAACAACACTATCAACAAGGCAGGTCCTACAGGCCTTAGTTTTGTCGCACCTGGACTACCGTTCAGTCATGTGGTCAGGTGCCACAAAAAGGAATAAGGAAAATTGCAATTGGCTCAGAACAGGGCAGCGTGGCAGGCCCTTGGATGTACACAGAGAGCTAATATTAATAATATGCATGTCAATCTCTCCTGGCTGAAAGTGGAGGAGAGATTGACTTCATCACTGCTTGTATTTATGAGAGGTATTGACATGTTGAATGCACCGAGCTGTCTGTTTGAACTACTGGCGCACAGCTCGGACACCCATGCATACCCCACAAGAGGTCTCTTCACAGTCCCCAACTCGATGACAGACTATGGGAGTTCTATGCACAGTACTACATAGAGCCATGACTACATGGAACTCTATTCCACATCAAATAATCGATGCAATCAGTAGAATTAGATTTTTTAAAAACAGATAAAAGTACACCTTATGGAACAGCGGGGACTGTGAAGCAACACAAACATAGGCACAGACATATACAGACAAATACACACACGATAACATACGCACACATGGATTTTGTACTGTAGATATGTGGTAGTGGTGGAGTAGGGGCCTGAGGGCACACAGTGTGTTGTGAAATCTGTGAACGTAATGATTTAAAAATTGTATAAACTGCCTTAATTTTGCTGGACCCCAGGAAGAGTAGCTGCTGCCTTGGCAGGAACTAATGGGGATCCATAATAAATACCTTTGCGTTTCCCCCCCAGGTCCCTTTAATGGACGGACAAACAGGTGTGCATGGGGGCCAAGGAAGAAGGAAGCCACTTCTAAAGGAGCCATGAAGACTTAACCTGTTCCCAGATCTGTTTGTGCTGTCTGGCCAAGTCCTATATATGGTGGTTGTCATGACAAACAGCACAAGCAGGTCTGGGACCAGGATAATAAAGATCTGCTGGGCTCCATAGCAAGAGTCTAGGCTGTGTCGATGAAGTCAGTCAATCAGTGAAGCTTGTTACCTAGCATACCTTATTTCACAATTAACCATTGACTGACCTATGGTGGACTCCGAGTACACGAGAGAAAAAAAGCTACATTTCAGCACAATCATCCTAAATTGTCATAAGAAATGACGTGGTGTTTTTGGTCTAACAGTAGCCTAACATTATCTATGCTAATATATTTGGTTTGCTGTGTAGAATACTAATTAATCATTAAGTGATCTTATGAGACACCGCACCATTCTGAGAAGTGGCAGAGCGTCCCTCCGCTGCTCACCGGCAGCACTACACCCTTGTTTATAATGGTTGGATGACTTCGGGAGTTTCACGTTACCACAGCTCTACAAACTAAAATGGTGCATTCAGTTGACAACAAATGTTGTTTTTTTTACACCATCGCAGCAGAGCAAGTTTCGTGGCTGACCCAAAATCATTTGGGCTAAAGCCCCAAAAGTCAGGTCCTGGTGACGTCCATGTGTAAGGTTATAACCATGAGACTGACTGAAATACAGAGTATTAACTCCCTCAAATCAAGGCCAATACTTACTGTCTGTGGGTTCATTTTCCCCGTCATCAAGGCCAGCAGGTCTGCATCTGACATGGAAATGGTGCAGTCTGATTTCTTTGCTAGAAGGGGGTCGAAGGATAGGAAGGGTAGATGAAGGAAGAGAGAATTACAGCAAGAGAGAGAAAAAACACTTGTTTATTGATCATAAAATACTGTCAATTGAAAACCACAAAAATCATGATACAGCCTGTGAAAATACAACTAGATATTTTTCCCTCCACACGTTTCTTTGTGAATTCAGCTAATTTACATTCTCACTCTCAATGTGGACCAAACCGCTAATTCTGACCTGTCGTTGTGGATGCAGCCCTTGCTGTTCTTACCTGTGTCATTGTGAATGCAACCCTTGCCATTCTTCACGTCCACTATCCAGGTCGCTTCCTGACCATCCGGACCATCCTTCACCTTAAAGGAAAACACCCCTCCAATCTTCTTCACAAATGACTCCCCATCCTACAGAGAAATACAAGGTAGTACAAGGTAGTCATAACAATTAGGATAATAAGTACTGTGTTCATCAATAACAAAAGCTGTTTCTATTGTCATGTCCAAAGACGAAGAAAGGACATAAAATATTTTTCTTATTCACCTAAACAAAACATTTCACATCCAGTTAAACAATCTTGTTTATCCATGTGCTTTATAAAATCAATAAAATAACAAAGCATTCACTGAAACCACACTGAAAACACAAGACATGCTACTCTTACATTAACGATCAATTAGGCTACTGGACAACTATTTTCTGAACATGTCTAACAAGGAATTGCTTTTTATTTCCTGTAATATTGTATTATTCTGTGGATAATCAGATACATAGCAGTGGAATAACATAATACCAAAACACAGAGAGAGATCCTAATGGGAACCAGAGAGCACCGCTCCACTGCTGCCAGACAGACTTACACAAGGATGGAAAATCTAAAAGTAGGACAACAGAGGAAAACCTCCTTGAGTGGAGATGATGTCACACATCCAGAGTCAAAAGAGTTGCAGACTAGTTTAGTTACATTTAATTCTGTCTATATACAGTATCAGTCAAAAGTTGACACACCTACTCATTCAAGGGTTTTTCTTTATTTTTACTATTTTCTACATTGTAGAATAATAGTAAAGACATCAAAACTATGAAATAACACATATGGAATCATGTAGTAATCAAAAAAAGTGTTAAATAAATCTAAATATATTTGATATTCATCAAAGTAGCCACCATTTACTTGATGACAGCTTTGCACACTCTCGGTATTCTCTCAACCAGCTTCATGAGGTAGTCACCTGGAATGCATTTAAATTAACAGGTGTGCCTTGTTAGAAGTTAATATGTGGAATTTCTTTCCTTCTTAATGCGTTTGAGCCAATCAGTAGTGTTGTGACAAGGTATGGGTGGTACACAGAAGATAGCCCTATTTGGTAATAGACCAAGTCCATATTATGGCAAGAACAGCTCAAATAAGCAAACAAAAACAACAGTCCATCATTACTTTAAGACATGAAGGTCAGTCAATCTGGAAAATTTCAATAACTTTAAAAGTTTCTTCAAGTGCATTTGCAAAAACCAGCAAGCACTAAGAATGAAACTGGCTCTCATGAGGACCGCCACAGGAAAGGAAGACCCAGAGTTACGTCTGCTGCAGAGGAATTGTTCATTAGAGTTACCAGCCTCAGAAACTGCCAGCCAAATAAATGCTTCACACATCTCAACATCAACTGTTCAGAGGAGACTGTGTGAATCAGGCCTTCATGGTTGAATTGCTGCAAAGAAACTACTACTAAAGGACACCAATAATAAGAAGAGACTGGCTTAGGCCAAGAAACACGAGCAATGGACATTAGACCGGTGAAAATCAGTCCTTTGGTCTGATGAGTCGAAATGTGAGATTTTTGGATCCAACACCCGTGTCTTTGTGAGACGCAGAGTAGGTGAACGGATGATCTCCACATGTGTGGTTCCCACTGTGAAGCATGAAGGAGGTGGTGTGATGGTGTGGGGGTGCTGGTGACACTGTCTGTGATTTATTTAGAATTCAAGGCAATCTTAACCAGCATGGCTACCACAGCATTCTGCAGTGATACACCATCCGATCTGGTTTGCGCTTAGCGGGACTATCATTTGTCTTTCAACAGGACAATGACCCAAAACGCACCTCCAGGCTGTGTAAGGGCTATTTGACCAAGAAGGAGGGTGATGGAGTGCTGCATCAGATGACTTGGCCTCCACAATCACCTGACCTCAACCCAATGAGATGGTTTGGGATAAGTTGGACCGCCGAGTGAAAGAAAAGCAGCCAACAAGTGCTCAGCATATGTGGGAACTCCTTCAAGACTGTTGGAAAAGCATTCCAGATGACTACCTCATGAAGCTGGTTGAGAGAATGCAAAGCTGTTATCAAGGCAAAGGGGTGGCTACTTTGAAGAATCTCAAATATAAAATATATTTGGATTTGTTTAACACTTTTTTGGTTACTACATGATTCCATGTGTATAAGTAGGTGTGTCCAAACCTTTATCTGGTACTCTATGTATAATAGACATCTAGTTGTGTATTTTGGACCTAACAGACTGCTGTTCACTGCTGGCTAGGCTGAGTTAAGGTGAGAGAGAGAGAGTGACAAAGAGAGAGAGAAAGAGAAGAAAGAAAAAGAGAGAAAAGTGAAAGAGTGACAGAGGGAAAGAGAGTTCTGTCATCATCCAGCTTGTGATGTTTATAGTAGTGAGGTCAGAAGCAGAGCAGCTGCAAATGAACACACAACTTTAGAGTGCAGAACCATTTATCTGATTAATTCAAACAGCATAACAACTTATATCATGAGCTAGGTTTCCATCCAATTGGTGACAGATTGAGAGTATTCTAAAATCTGCAAAAAAACAATGTGCATTTTCCCACCAGAGATTTGTTTCCATCAAATTGACTTGTTGCAGATGAGACTGTGCTTGATGATGTAGTGCACATAAAAATACCTTTTGTGGGTAAACTCCCATGTACCGATTAAAAAAAGACTAGTTAAATGGGTTTCCATCACATTTTCAACTCTATGTTGCGTTTTATAGCAAGTGTGCCCACTCCGGTATTGGCATGTGCGTTCTAGCCAAGAGCGCTGTTGGCTAGAGCGCAAGTATAACATCCATGATGAGATTATTATGGACAAAAGAGCAATATTATTTTGTCATATGGCAGCCAAGCGTCGAAGATCATGTCACCAGAATAAGACCCTCGATATTTATTGGAAAGGAGTATCAAGCCCATCGCTTTGCACTTTATTTAAACATTGAGTCACCATTGAGACCAGGGTCTCTTTCTGCTGCAATCTGGTAAATGGTGTCACCATAATCAAGAACTGGCAGGAATGCTGACTGTACAATCTGCTTCCTGCTATTTATGGAGAGTAAAGATCCATTTCTAAAAAAGAAGGCCCCTTTAAATCTTATCTTGTTAACTAGCTCATCCATATGTTTTTAAACATTACCTTTGTCAATCTAAATGCCCAGATATTTGTAGGTGGGAACCTGATCAATGGGAGAACCATCCAATGAATAAATATGTAGTCCATCTGAAACAATTTAGCGATAGAAAATAAAAGTGAACTATACCTGACAACTATGAGTGGTTTAGGTTAATTTCTCATATTTTGTGGGCTCTGCCTGTCTAACAGCAGAAGGGCGCATTTGCCGTGGTACTGTTAGCTGATAATGTTTTCCTTCGCAATCTTCCGAAATCTCTGATGAAACAAGCTAAATGATGTTTGCTTAACTAGCTACATGTCAAACGGATAGGTACCTTCACATATCTGAAATTACATGATTATTGATGTTTACTGGTCATGAAAAGCATGTATATTGAACAAAAACATAAAAGCAACATGCAACAACTTCAAATATTTTACTAAGTTACGGTTCATAGAAGGAAATCATTCAATTGAAATAAATTAATTTGGCCCTAATCTTTGGATTTCACATGACTGGGATGGGGCGCAGCACTACTCCTTCTCAGACGATTCCTCAGGTGAAGAAGATGGATGTGGAGGTCCTGGGCTAAAGTGGTTACACGTGGTCTGCGGTTGTGAGGCCGGTTGGATGTACTGCCAAATTCTCTAAAATGACTTGAAAATGACATGTAGCTGGTCTACTTGCCCCCCAGCAGCCAAATTGAACGTATTGTGATGTTTTATTGAAAACAACCTATATAATTAACCCTCATTCTTTGGCTGTACTGTGGAGGAAATGGTTAGAGGTCACAATATGCACATTTTCTGTGAAAAGGATCAAAAAAGAGGTCTAAGCATTTTGATGTGAAAACAGGATGTGGGTTTGTAGCATAAACTGCAATACATGACACCTGAAACAGATAACACACAGTAATGAATGAAGATACCTCCTCCAACTTCTTGTTGATCTCCTGGAAGACTGCATGGGCCTTGAACCCCTCCAGGCTGCGCTCTACATTGGTGTTAACTGACTGGATCCTCTGAGAGCTGAGAGACACACACAGAGAAACCCCACACAATTGACAGCATAACAGGAGGCATGCCATATATAGCCTGTGAGGCACAACTATAACAAAACAATTAGGATTATTCAGCAGGAGAAATGAGAAATAGCATGATAGTCTTAAACACGACGCTAGGCAACAGACTAATAGGATGGGGGTAGATCACACAGGCTTACTAAGAGTCCTCATAAGGCTCTTGCCTCAGTCACAACATGATGGTGTTGTCTTTCAACTAGTCTAATTATCAGTGAGCGCAGTTCAAATGCAGAGAGCAGAAAGCATGTTTGGTGTAAATTGTAGAAAAGGGTTGGCTCTAATTTGATTACATAATTAGACTTATCTGAAGCTTTAGACATTAATTTGATGAACGTAATGCCAGTGTGTTAAAATGAATAACCTGCAAGCAAATGGATGAATAAAGATGTATTATATTCCTATTGAATCCATGTCAGTTTGGCAGGAGTTTCTCGGTCGGTGTCATTTTCCGGTAAGTATTGCACAAGTCAGGTGTTAGCACAGCAGTAAGTTAGCTGCTAACAGTTATGTCATTGTTTTGAATAAGCTGGCGATCAAGCTAACTTTACATCCTTGCATTTCACAAGGGTGACCAAACCCAGATGAATAATTCGAGGTAACGAGTGGTAATTAAAGGGCTGTGATAATTTTACTAACCCCAAGTATCTCACCTTACAACCTGCGATTCGCGCATTTTGTTATGTGAAACAACCATTGTTCAGAGGCCGAAACAGCTGGTGTGCAACTCTGAGTGCTGTTGTGAACATAGAGATAGATAGAGGACTCATTTTTGTGTCTGTGAAATCGTTGCCTCAATGGCGCTGGCAATCTCCATTTTATTTGGCTTTCTTCTTCACGATTAGCTGATCCCTGCTGATGACCCGGTTGGACATGACCCCACCAGGAGGGGTCAGCCAATGAAGTTGGAAGTCTCATCCGGTTAACTACATTAAAACGGCGGAAGCCCTCAATAGCGCTGCCCGTGCTAAAACGCCTTTTGGCCACTAGCGGCCTCTACCATTCTCTATGGTTGTGAAACCACTATATAGCTACCCGAAATTCCTTCTTTATGCTACTCCGCAAGACCCTACATGACGAGAGCAGAGAGGGTGATGATTTGATCTCTAGTGCAGCACTCTACAGTTCCTTGGAGGCAAAGATTTTTTTATCTACAAAAATTGGGCTATTCAAATCACACATGTTCAATATTATTCTGGCGTAAAGCCCTAATTTAACCAATGATAAGCCTTACTATGTTTAAGATAGATGCATTATTTATTTCACTATTGTGATGTGTCTGATGAACTAATGTATATTGTATCTGAATGTGTGCTTATTACAAAAGGCACCGATTTTTTTTAAATGTAACCTTTATTTGATCAGGGAGTCACATTGAGATTAAAACTCGATTTCACAAGAGAGCCCTGTACACAATAACAATTTTTTTTAAAGAATATTAAAACAACATACACGTGCATAAAACAATAATTCAGCACAATAAACAAAAATAAACATTTAATAAAAGCAACCACATTCATCTACATAGAGGTCCTCAATCAATAATTTTAACTGCCTGAGTGGCACCAGCACATCTAACTGCAGTGAACTCTGCAGATTGTTCCACAAATTAGGGGCAAAAAACTAAACGCAGATTTTCCAAAATCTCTAGTGTTATCCATTCTTGTGAACGGGTTTGGTAACTTATGACTCTTATCTTAATTAGTCATGTTACATATAGAGGGAGTTTCTGTAAGATTGCTTTGTAAATAAATAAAAGAGAATGCACCTCACCAAAAACACTCACAAACTTTTACAGATGCACAATCGAGAGCATCCTGTCGGGCTGTATCTCCGCCTGGTACGGCAGCTGCTCCGCCCATAACCCGGAAGGCTCTTCAGAGGGTAGTGAGGTCTGCACAACGCATCACCGGGTGCAAACTACCTGCCCCCCAGGACTCCTACACCACCCGATGTCACAAGAAGGCCAAAAAGATCATCAAGGACAGCAACCACCCGAGCCACTGCCTGTTTACCCCGCTAACATCCAGAAGGCGAGGTCAGTACACGTGCATCAAAGCTGGAACCGAGAGACTGAAAAACAGCTTCTATCTCAAGGCCATCAGACTGTTAAACAGCCATCACTAACATTGAGTGGCTGCTGCCAACATACTGACTCAACTCAAGCCACTTTAATAATGGGAAAATAGATGTAATCAATTTATCACTTGCCACTTTATATTATTTATATTAGATAATGTTTACATAACCTACATCATTAATCTCATATGTATATACTGTACGCCATACCATCTACTGCATCTTGCCATCTTGATGTAATTAGATGTATCACTAGCCACTTTAAACAATGCCACTTTATATAATATTTTCATAACCTACATTACTCATCTCATATGTATATACTGTACTCTATACCATCTACTGCATCTTGCCATCCTGATGTAATGTATCACTAGCCACCTTAAACAATGCTGCTTTATATGTTTCCATACCCTACAATACTCATCTCATATATACTGTACTCCATACCATCTATTACATCTTGCCTATGCCGTTCGGCCATCACTCATTTATATATTTTTATGTACATATTCATATTCATTCCTTTACACTTGTGTGTACAAGGTAGTTGTTGTGGAATTGGTAGATTACTTGTTAGATATTACTGCATGGTCGGAACTAGAAGCACAAGCATTTCGCTACACTTGCATTAACACCTGCTAACCATGTGTATGTGACAAATAAATTTGATTTGATTTGATCCCACATTTTTATACAGACTGCAATGATGAGTCCTAAAATTGTCCCCTGTGATAAAACGTATTGCTGGATGGTAGACTGTGTCCAAGGGTTTTAAAGCAGAGGTTGCCGCATGCATGTAAACAATATCACCAACATCCAATACAGGGAGAAGTGTTGTTTGAACAACCTTTCTCCTATTTGTATTACTAAGGCATGATTTATTTCTATATAAATAACAATCTTGGATCCTAGCTTCTTAGTCAGATTTTGTATGTGTTACGAAGGATAACTTGTCATCAGTCCAGACACCCAGGTACTTTGTGGTGGTTAATTTCTTTACTATCAAATAAGGAGAGACAAACTTTACACACAAGTCAGAGTTATACTTAAACTACATCTTTAATAATAAGAGCTTTGCAATAGCAATGACTTTCAACAATTCACTATTTCTAATGATCCGTTGAGTGGCAAAACAAAAGTACAGAGATCTTTTATAGCCAAGATACACCCCTTTCAACCTACATGACGAACAACAGATACATAGAATATGTCACAAGGTTAAGACTCCAAACTGGATAGCCATCTCTCCCTGGTACGGTATAGAACAAAACATTAACTCATGTTCTCTGGAATGTTCTTTAGGTTTTATCACCCAAAGACATCGTAAATCTCCTCTGTCAGTGTTATCTCATAGAGACCCATCCTCAGTAGAACACACACACACAATAGTTAACAGAATACTCTATTCTGTCGAATAAAACAACCATTATAATGCAATACAAGCATTATAACATAATCTTGCAATTTCCCTGACAACTTATATTGAGAAGCAAGCTCAATTTGGGCTCCATTTATAGCGCAAATATGCAGGTACTCAGGGTCAACATTTTGTGACCTAGAGAACAGCATGAGCTTGGTTTACTTGTATTTAACACTCATTTAAGATCTGTAAGTGATTTCGGAATTGAATCAAATTCATGCTGAAGTTCACGAATGGCCCGCTGCGCTGAGGTGGCACAGGAAAACAAAACTGTGTCATCTGTATAGACATGAATGTTACAAGTATTAACAGTGTTTCCTATGTCATGAATATACAAAGTGAACAATAATTTACCCAAAATCGAACCCTGAGGAATACCTTTTTGAATCTCAAGAAATTCAGATTAATCTGTCGAGATGGTCTGAGTTCTGTCGCTAAGATCATGTTGAAACCATAAACAGGCTGTATATTCCAGGTCTATTCTGGATAATTTCTTCACGCTTTTGACAGGTCAATGAACAAGGCAGCACAGCTCTTTTTAGCATCCAAGGCATTGACAAGATAATTAACAACTAGTGTGGTTGCTGTGGTAGTACTATGCGCAGGACTAAACTCTGATTGGTTTATATTAAGAATACAATTATCTGAAAAAAGGAACAAAATTGTACATTAACCAAGGTTTCAAGAATCTTACCAAAAGAAAATAGTCTTGAAATGGGGCGATGGTTGTCAACCTCATTTGTATCCCCCCAAGAAGTTCTGGAAAGTTAAAGACCTGGAGAATAAACCCTCCTCCTCACAGCTGCCCATGTCCCTTAATGTTGATGATCTGGTTGTTACTGACAATAAGCACATGGCTGAGCTCTTTAATCACCACTTCATTAAGTCAGGATTCCTATTTAACTCAGCCATGCCTCCTTGCCCGTCCAACATTTCCTCATCTCCCACCCCTTCTAATGCGACTATCCCCGATGCTTCTCCCTCTTTTTCCCCTGCCCCGCTTCAATGTTTCTCCCTGCAGGCAGTCACTGAGTCCGAGGTACTAAAGGAGCTCCTGAAACTTGACCCCAAAAAAACATCTGGGTCAGGTGGTTTAGACCCTTTCTTCTTTAAGGTTGCTGCCCCTATCATTGCCAAGCCTGTCTCTCCTTTCTGAGGAGGTTCCCATTGCTTGGAAGGCAGCCACGGTTCGTCCTTTATTTAAAAAGGGGGAGATCAAGCTGATCCTAACTGTTATAGGCCTATTTCTATTTTGCCCTGTTTATCAAAAGTGTTGGAAAAACTTGTCAATAATTAACTGACTGGCTTTCTTGATGTCTATAGTATTCTCTCTGGTATGCAATCTGGTTTCCACTTAGGTTATGGATGTGTCACTGCAACCTTAAAGGTCCTCAATGATGTCACCATTGCCCTTGATTCTATGCAATGTTGTGCTGCTATTTTTATTGACTTGGCCAAAGCTTTTGATACGGTAGACCATTCCATTCTTGTGGGCCGGCTAAGGAGTATTGGTTTCTCTGAGGGGTCTTTGGCCTGGTTTGATAACTACCTCTCTCAAAGAGTGCAGTGTATAAAGTCAGAAAATCTGCTGTCTCAGCCATTGCCTGTCATCAAGGGAGTACCCCAAGGCTCAATCCCAGGCCCCACACTCTTCTCAATTTACATCAACAACATAGATCAGGCAGTAGGAAGCTCTCTCATCCATTTATATGCAGATGATACAGTCTTATACTCAGCTGGCACCTCCCCGGATTTTGTGTGAAATGTTCTACAACAAAGCTTTCTTAGTGTCCAACAAGCTTTCTCTGCCCTTAACCTTGTTCGGAACACCTCCAAAACAAAGGTAATGTGGTTTGGTAAGAAGAATGCCCCTCTCCCCACAGGTGTGATTACTACCTCTGAGGGTTTAGAGCTTGAGGTAGTCACCTCATACAAGTACTTGGGAGTATGGCTAGACGGTACACTGTCCTTCTCTCAGCACATGTCAAAGCTGCAGGCTAAGGTCAAATCTAGACATGGTTTCCTGTATCGTAATCACTCCTCTTTCACCCCAGTTGCCAAACTAACCCTGATTCAGATGACCATCCTACCCATGCTAGATTACGGAGACATAATTTATAGATTGGCAGGTAAGGGTGCTCTTGAGCGGCTAGATGTTCTTTACAATTCGGCCATCAGATTTGCCACCAATACTCCTTATAGGACACATCACAACACTCTATAATCCTCTGTAAACTGGTCATCTCTGTATACCCGTCGCAAGACCCACTGGTTGATGCTTATTTTTTATTTTTTTTAACTCTTAGGCCTCACTCCCCCTTATCTGACATATCTACTGTAGCCCTCATCCTCCACATACAACACCCATTCTGCCAGTCACATTCGGTTAAAAGTCCCCAAAGCACACACATCCCTGGGTCACTCATCTTTTCAGTTTGCTGCAGCTAACGACTGGAATGAGCTGCAAAAAACATTAAAAATGGACAGTTTTATCTCAATCTCTTCATTCAAAAACTCAATCATGGGCACTCTTACTGAGTTGTGGCTGCTTTGCGTGATGTATTGTTGTCTCTACCTTCTTGCCATTGTGCTGTTGTCTGTGCCCAATAATGTTTGTACCATGTTTTGTGCTCCTACCATGTTGTGTTGCTACCATGTTGTTGTCATGTTGTGTTTCTACCATGCTGTGTTGTCATGTGTTGCTGCCTTGATATGTTGTTGTCTTAGGTCTCTCTTTATGTAGTGTTGTGTTGTCTCTAGTCGTGATGTGTGTTGTCCTATATTTATATTTATATACACCACCGTTCAAAAGTTTGGGGTCAATTAGAAATGTCCTTTCCTTGTTTTTGAAGTAAAAGCACATTTTTTATCCATTAAAATAACATGAAATGTATCAGAAATACAGTGTAGACATTGTTAATGTTGTAAATGACTATTGTAGCTGGAAACGGCTGATTTGTAATGGCATATCAACATATGCGTATAGAGGCCCATTATCAGCAACCATCACTCCTGTTTTCCAATGGCACGTTGTGTTAGCTAATCCAAATGTATCATTTTAAAAGGCTAATTGATCATTAAAAAACCCTTTTGCAATTATGTTAGCACAGCTGAAAACTGTTGATTTGATTAAAGAAGTAATAAAACTGGCCTTCTTTAGACTAGTTGAGTATCTGGAGCATCAGCATTTGTGGGTTTGATTACAGGCTCAAAATGGCCAGAAACAAATTACTTTCTTCTGACACTCGTCAGTCTATTCTTGTTCTGAGAAATTAAGGCTATTCCATGCGAGAAATTGCCAAGAAACTGAAGATCTCGTACAACGCTATGTACTACTCCCTTCACAGAACTGCGCAAACTGGCTCTAACCAGAATAGAAACAGGAGTGGGAGGACCCGGTGCACAACTGAGCAAGAGGACAAGTACATTAGAGTGTCTAGTTTCAGAAACACACGGCTCACAAGTCCTCAACTGGCAGCTTCATTAAATAGTACCCGCCAAACACCAGTCTCAACGTCAACAGTGAAGAGGCGACTCCGGGATGCTGGCTTCTAGGCAGAGTTCCTCTGTCCATTGTCTGTGTTCTTTTGCCCAGCTTAATCTTTTCTTCTTATTGGCCAGTCTGAGATATGACTTTTTCATTGTAACTCTGCCTAAAAGGCCAGCATCCCGGAGTCGCCAGATGGTTTTTGGGGGTCAAATTTAAAGAGATCCTTTAGCACTTCAGAGTCAGTGACTGCCTGCAGGGAGAAACTTTGTAGCGGGGCAGGGGAAAAAGAGATAGGAGCATCGGGGTTAGTCGCATTAGAAGGAATGGGAGATTAGGAAATGTTGGAAGGGCAATGAGGCATGGCTGACTCAAATAGGAATCCTATGGGAATAAACTAAAGAACCCTATATAGTTCTGCAGAGCACCTTTTTTCTAAGAGTGTTGGGATCGAGAGGCTATGTGAGAGTATGTGGGGGTGGGGGTGTTAGCAAATGACACTGCTGTTTATGCACAGGCCAGGCCGGGTCGACCCGTTTGCACTCTGCAGAATGGAGGCAAACATAACAGCAGAAAATCGCATCAGTCTAATGGGGGCTATGAACTGTCACACTCTGAGGGCAGGGAGCTAGGTTGAGGGATGGATCCAGGGAGGGGAAATTGATGGATGCTGTGGCTGCTGCTGGGGGCAGGTGGGGGAGGATTTAAGGCAGAGCGTCAAACTCAAGCTGGCTTGATTACTCTCTCGCCCAACAGAAATGATAGGCTAACAGTTTTCCAAGCCGAGGTAAGCCAGACAATGTTTTGCTACTGCCGACTGCTTACTGCTGCGAGTGACAGTCTGTTGTTTTAGATAGGGGAGCACAGCAGGACAGCATTGAGCGAACGCTTGCCGTGGCCAGACCAAACCATTCACTGATCAAGCATATGCTGCCCTCTTCTGGTATAGTATAAGTATTGTACTAAAACTGAACGTTGTCTTTTTTCGTTTCAGAAAATAGTAACAAAAAACATTTGTTTCAACCCTTTCTATTTGTCACATTGTGGTCAAGCAGAGATCTACAATATCCCCGAATTTTTTAAAAGAAAAACATATTATTATTATTAGGAAATAATCACCTTGAGTAGCAAACATGTACACTATTTATCATTATGTTGTGTGTGAGAGTAATCATGTATACGAAACTTACTTTGTCAAAGTACATTAAATGTAAACAGAGGTCTGCAGTGCGCCATAGGAAACAAACTATAGTGGGTAATGTTCCCCCGCTGACGTACCACAAAGTGTCAATATCCTGTAAAACACTTCCTCCTTCCGCTGTTACAAATTCTTGTCAATGTATTTCTGTCTGTCTCTATTGTCATCCTATTAGGCAGTAAGAGGGGAAGCTTTAGAAGAAGGACGTATCTACTGGGCAGTCGGGAGAGCTAACTTATTCATTGATTGAATAAGCTTGTAATCAAGGAAATTATAGAGCACTTAGCTGATAACAATTCCAATTTAATTGCCATACCCAGCTAGTTTAGCTATCTAGCAAGCAAGTAGGTCGGTCACTGCAAGTTCTCCCTATCCAAGCCTTCCCTTTCTGTGAGAATAGGAACTAAGATTACTAGTAGACATTATGGCGAATTTGCTCACCATGCAATTTTGTGCCACACTCAGAAAACCTGGGAATCTGAAGCCTCTGAGAAGCACTTCTACAGCACTAACAAGCAAACGAAGCTACAGCAGCGAAGATAGAGAGTACCTGCATAAAAGCATCGTGCCTACAATGCACTACCAGAAGAGTTTACCCAGGTATGTAAACAAATGTGAATTTCATTTATAGCATATTTTGGTTATTTAGTTACTTCTTACCTCCTAATACATTGTCAATCGTTGTTAGTATCACACCTTAGACAATATATTTTCTCTGAAATATATCAAGTGTGCTAAAACCAGTTCTAATTCTGTAAGTAGGTGACTGTTCATGGCACGAAAGGGAATGTAGGTGAAAGTGCACATAGATCTGAATGAGATACAGGATAGCCACTGGGGGGAGCTGTTTGTAAATATGTACCATGCACTGCCGTAGTTAAGCATTTATTTCAGATAAAATAACGATCCAAAATGCTACAGGCTACCAGTTCCAAAACTGGAGGATACAATCAAAAGGTATCTGGCTGCTCAGCGGCCTCTTCTCGATGACGACCAGTTCAGGTAAGCACCAGTCACCTTCCAGTTACTCACACTTAACACTTGAGGTGGTGCCTTGTAAATGATTTGTCACCCACACATTCAATATGTTTTTAGTACCACAGAGAAACTGGCCCGTGACTTTGAGAATGGCGTGGGGAAACAAATGCATGAGGAGCTGGTAGCGCAAGACAAGCGGAACAAGCACACCAGCTACATATCGGGTATGATTTTCCCATTTTAACAGAAACCTCACAATATTAACCTATGTAACTTTTGAAATAACCATTGTTCGTACATAGAACCCTGTATTTTCTAATGAAATTGTATTTGTCACATGCGCCGAATTCCAGTTGTGTAAACTGCTTAAGTAAAAATACCCCCAAAATACTACTTAAGTAGTACTTGAAAGTATCTGCTATTTAAATTTTTGATAACTTTTACTTCACAACATTCCTAAAGAAAATAGTGTACTTTTTACTCCATACATTTTCCCTGACACCCTAAAGTACTCGACAGGAAAATTGTCAAATTCACGCCCTTATCAAGAGAACATCCCTGGTCTACCCTACTGGCTCTCATCTGGCAGACTCACTAAATATAAATGCATTGTTTGTAAATTGTGTGTTTGTGTGCCCCTGGATATCCATTAAAACATTTTTTAAATGAAATTATTTATACTTTTACTTTTGATGCAAAAATATACCTATGTAATTACATTTACATTTTAGACTTAAGTATATTTAGACTTACTCAAGTAGTATTTTACTGGGTGACTTTCACTTTTACTTGAATCATTTTCTATTAAGGTATCTTTACTTTTACTCAAGTATGACAATTGGGTACTTTTTTTCACCACTGACGAACACAACAGGTGTAGACCTTACCGTGAATTGCTTACTTACAATCCCTTAACCAACAATGCAGTTAAGAAAATATTTACTAAATAAACTAAAGTTGAAGAAAAAAATTACACAAAATAACAATAACAAGGCTATATATACAGAGGTTACCGGTACCGAGTCAATGTGCGGGGGTACAGGTTAGTCGAGGTAATATGAGCATGTAGATAGGGGTAAAGTGACTTATGGCTTGGGGGTAGATGCTGTTAAGGAGCCTTTTGGACCTGGACTTGGCGCTCCCGTACCACTTGCCGTGCAGTATGACTAGGGTGGCTGGAGTCTTTGGCAATTTTTAGGGCCTTCCTATTTTAATTAGTCATCGCATCCTCCTAGCCCCATGGTTCGACATGTACCTGTCAGCGCGGGACTCCGTAGTGCTGAACTTCAACCCCTTCATGTCCTTCAACCCGGACCCCAAGACAGAGTACAACAACCAGCTAGTGCGAGCAACCAACATGGTGGCTTCCGCTGTGCGCTTCATGAAGACTCTCCGCGCTGGACTCCTGGAACCCGAGGTGTTCCACCTGAACCCAGCTAAGAGCGACACGGACAGCTTCAAGAAACTCATCCGCTGGGTCCCCTCCTCCCTGTCCTGGTAATGAAATGTACAGATAAAATGTAAATATTGTTCACATTGAATCATCAACAGCAAGATGCACCATCATGCTTTAGCTTGCACTAATATACAGCATCAGTTCCTAGATGGGCTTTACAATAAGTGAAAAAGGAGACCAAGAAAATACAGTACATATCTAATCCAAACATTACAAAATGGTTCACAAATGGTTACATTCTTGATGTTCTTTGATTTACAGGTATGGAGCCTTCATGGTGAATGCCTACCCTCTGGACATGTCTCAGTACTTCCGCCTCTTCAATGCGACCCGCATCCCCAAGCAAGGGAAAGACGAGCTCTTCACCGACCCAAAAGGACGCCACCTACTAGTTATGAGGGGAGGCAACATGTACGTGTTTGACGTGATGGACCGCGATGGGAACCTGGTTAAGCCAGCGGAGATCCAAGCCCACCTGAAGCACATCCTGTCAGACCCGACCCCGGCCGCGGCCCACCCCCTGGGGCTGCTGACCAGCGAGAACAGGGACACATGGGCCCGGCTGCGGGAGAAGCTCCTGGCCACTGGGAACGGAGAGGTAAATATTTTGATATCCTTCAAATGTTTGTCTTTTACCATTAAGGACCACTTTGGAAATATATATTTTTTCAAATTATGTCTTCTGGGATCTAATGCTTGTTGTTAATGTAATATTTTTTCAAAAAATATATATATATTCAATTCAGGTGCTAGGTCTGGTGGACAGTGCCCTCTTCTGTCTGTGTCTGGACGACGAGAGCATGAATGACCACATCCACATCTCCCACAACATGCTGCACGGGGACGGCACCAACCGCTGGTATGACAAGTCCTTCAGCATCATCATGGCCAAATGCGGAAACGCCGCCATCAACTTCGAGCACTCGTGGGGCGACGGCGTAGCTGTTCTCCGCTTCCAGAACGAGGTGTTCAAGGACTCTACGGAGAACCCACTGGTGAACCCTGGCTCTCAGCCTGCAGCCGTGGACTCAGCCTCAGCCGTGAGGAGACTCCAGTTCAACCTAGACGCAGAGCTGGAGAACGGGGTCATCAAGGCCAAAGAGAACTTCCACGCAGCTGTATCCAAGCTCACCATAGACGCCATGCAGTTCATGAAGGTAGATGGATCGTTTGCACTGAACCTGACCATTGTTGCAACCATTTTGCACTTTGATGTTTATTGTTGCTGTCACCCCCTGTCCTTTGTATGTTTTGGATATATTGCTGCTGCTGACAAATCAATTTTCCCTTGGGGATTAAGTTATCATCCATCTATCTAAGGGCGGGAAGGAGCAGTTGAAGAAGAAGAAGCTGAGTCCGGATGCCATTGCTCAGCTAGCGTTCCAGATGGGATTCCTGAGGCAGTATGGGCAGACAGTGGCCACATACGAGTCCTGCAGCACTGCAGCATTCAGACATGGTCGTACAGAGACCATCCGGCCTGCTACAATACACACACAGCGCTGTGCTCAGGCCTTCGTGCAACAGCCAGGAAAACACAGCGTTGAGCAACTGATAGGCATGCTCAGCGAATGCTCCAAATATCACGGGCAGCTCACCAAAGAGGCAGCTATGGGTCAGTCCACTTTATTTCTAGATTATATTATATTTTATCATTGAGTTGAATAGAATGTAGTTGAGTGAAATGTTTTTGTAATGGTCTCAAATTTGATCAGTCATTTCAAATATTACATTTTTGTGTTTTTCTGAATGTTTCCCCCACAAGCCCAAGGCTTTGACCGGCATCTGTTTGCCATGAAGTACTTGGCCAACTCAAAGGGCCAAGACCTACACAGCCTGTACCAGGACCCAGCCTACGCCGCCATCAACCACAACATCCTCTCCACCAGCACCCTCACCAGCCCTGCCGTTAACCTGGGAGGCTTTGCCCCTGTGGTGCCCGATGGATTCGGGGTGGGCTACGGTGTCCATGATGAGTGGATTGGCTGCAATGTGTCTAGTTATCCAGAGCGTAATGTTCATGAGTTCCTGCAGTGTGTTCATAAGTCTCTAGAGGACATTTTCTCTGTTCTGGAAGGAAAGCCTCTCAGCTAAAGAAAAGTTTTACCGCAAATCCTAACTTCCACTTCAGTTGAATTTTCACCGTCAGGCATTGACATCAAGTGAAAATTCTAAATTTGTTGTAGTTCGGCTGATTTCGACTACAGTTATATAGTACAGTGAGATGAATGTCGGCTTGAAAAGTCACATTTCCTGAGGTGTGGGTTGGAAGTACTGGTATAGGTTAATAAAGAGGGAATATCAAACAAGCTCTGCATGGTTCAGTAGAGGTCATATTCATATACTGTAAAGTAGCTAACTGACTACACAGATTCATAATGCCCAAGGAAATACCAAATACACTAGTGTCATGAAGGCAAAAACAATGAAAGCTTCAGGTGTTTGTTTGATCCAATGTTTGTTCCTTTTCTAACTAGCATTGCAATGTATTTATCTAGAGCCTAGTAAATTAAGTCTCACATTTTATAGTACTAACCTTTACAGATAAAGGCCAGTGCTTTTGAATGAATGTCCTCATGTAAAGGCCAGTTTGATAGGGAAATTAAATCTAGTAATATTGATATATTCAGAGTAGCACTTCATTTTTCGTTGCTGTAGCAAGCCTTGTATGACAATTTACAGATTGCTTCTTAAGCAAGAATTTTACTAGGACTGTCTTTGCGGGGTGGGGAAAATGGAAAATTTGCGGTGTATTAATCAAATTACCGCATTGGGGATATCACCATGGAAGGTCAAAACTCCATCCCACCAACAGGCTGAAATCCAGTCTTTTCAAACAGCGCTTACACTAAAAGGGCATTATCATTTTCACAGTATTATTCCAACTTCGATGTGGAAATATAAAACGCAGGACAATCCCATTTGACTGCACTGGGGCAGACTGTTTTCCTTCTGGAATGTTCACCTCACACACAGCTTTACTTAAGTAGTGTAAAGAACAAACTAAATGTGGCCTGGAATGATGAATATATTTTGCTCGACTAATTAACTTTGTTGATCTGTGTACTGAGTTGGGTGCTGGAATAAAATAGACTGACCTCTGTACGGAGAGACTCCTATTTCTTTGTCTCAAAACCGACAGGACTGAGTAGTGTAGTGTGCAATTCTCCAACCTTTTTCATACTATCAAAATGGACTAAACCACAGCTATGGCTTCAAGTAAGTAACACTTAAATGTATAGAAAAGCAAGGCTATTAAAACATTTGGAATTTTTCCAATCATTTATTTAAAATAAAAAAGACTGATCAATCAAAAGCAAATGTACATTTGTAATCATACATGAATCAAAAAATGAAATTAAAACATTTCCCAACAGAAAAAAAACATCCCCTCTTAGATGGGCTTGATCTTGAAGTGTAATCCAATGAGACTGAAGACGAGACATTTCAAATCCTGAACCAGGTAGTAGAACACACGGAGGCCTTCTGGGTCCCTGGAAAACACAATGGCATTTACTTTAGAAGCTGGCACCTAATTCCACCTCAACCTAACTATGCACTTGTGGAGATCTGAGTTCCATTGGGAACTTTGAGGGATATATACATTTGAGAGAGTATTATTGTACTTACTTTGACTGGTTGACGTCAATCAAGGAACCGATCTTGGAAGTTGTGAAGGAAATGTGCTCGTCGCCAATGACGATCTCCAGCTCCTAAAAGAGTTAAGAAGTTAAGACACTCCTCAGACACTATTAGTAATTCAAGCCATAAAAAAAAACGTTTACTAAATCATTGTAACTTTATGGGGTTGTGCCCGGAGTCCCGTCTTGTGCTGAAAGGGTCAGACTTGAACACTGGTTAAAATTCTTTCATTGGACAGATGTCTGATGTGGACAGCAGAGGTCACAACCCCTAGAAGACTACCATCACTAAGTAAACAATGGACTTGACTTTCATGGCCAGCCCTTCCCAAAAGCACAATAAGTTAGAGACTCGTTGCCTCAGTCAACCTCCATGCTTTGTAAGTTTCCGTATTTAGAAGTGGTGTGCACCAATATTGATAATTGGATAGAATATAATTTGATATCGATATGAGCAAGACATATCGGTTTATTTTTTCTGTTAATTGCAAGGACTAAGGTTAACTGAATTTGTTTATTTTAATTTTTTTAATAACTAATTGACCACCGTTGGTTCAATTATTTGAATTCCACTTTCAGTTTTTTTTCTTCCTGTCACTCAACACAGAAGCTCTTTAGAGATCTCTCTTCGGGACATGATATTTAACTACAATGACTAGAATCCATTGCACCTACAGCTGCCTGTTCTCATTGGTTCCTCCATCAGACAAACACAGAGAGGAAGAGCAGTTGCTACAGTCTCTACATCTAATTGATTGCTAGTTATTATTTAGCAATGTTAAAAGTATGCCTGATCTACTTTGAAGAACTACTGAAATAGTGATTGTTAGGCAGCTAGGCTAACCTGAAGGATGACTCTTTGGGGAGAACAGAGAGAATGCTGGCTGCTAATATTTGAGTAAATATGAGATGACTTGGAATGAAATAATACACAATTGAAATATTTTATTAAAGTGAATAAAGGATGGTTCATTAATAAGTGATACGCAGTAATAGGCAGTCACCAGTGTTGTCACAAATCAGGATTTTGACTTCGATACCACAAAGAAAAAGGCATATTAGCCAGTCACAGAATGGCACTTGATCCTGACAAACTCAGCTACTGCTCTGTTCAATAATTGGGCATCTTTTGAGTTCAAATTCATTACATTTGAGACATTTGATACAGTCATGTATGCATTAATTAATAAATTATACAACCAATTTGACTTTGGTAAAAACAAACTACAAAACATTATGGTAATCATTTATTTGAATGAAATCTCTACTGAAACTGGGTAAATCAAGATGTAGCCTAGGTCTATTCACCATACAGGTGAATGCATATTATTCAATAAGAGTGTGTGCATGTTATTGAACTTGTTTTAGCTGATTTCATGGGCTACAGATGACAAACAATCCCTTCCATTCAATAATTATTTTTATTGGCAACTGCTAGGAGAACATATTTTATATTAATGGATCAACATTTGCATAGAAGCAATCTCTTTTATAAAAGTGTGCACTGCCTCTAAGAAACTAATGACATTCACAAAGCAGAACGTAGCTGTGGAATCTGACTTTGTGGCTATGCAATCTAGAAACCAGACAGGAGGCAAGGGAGACGAAGAACAATACATTTTTGGTGGCGAGGGAGACAAAGTTAATTAATAATATTGTTGGTCACAAACAGTTTTGAAATCAGCATATTTTGAGTTACGGTTTGCTTATTATCACACAATGTACTAAGGTAGTGAATTATGCTGTAAGCTAGCTGGAAAGTTAGCCTACAATTAAAGCTGGAAACATCTGTGCAGCATGAGTGGGGAGCTAACAATGAACCCCAAACAGCTCTAGCAATGAATGAGTATGTGACACTTTGCGCTATCAAGGGGCTGCGCTGATACAGACTTGATCCTCTCATTCACGTGACACACATTTGACAGAAGTACCTAACATTACAAAATTTTTAGTAACAAACTTTTTTTTAAATCATCAAACAAGTACACAAGTTTCAGTAATCAGTATACCGTGCAGCAATAGCAGTCACCACCATCATTGGGGTTTAATTAAATAATGTCATCATCATACTAAAAACAAATATGTAATATACACAAGCAAAATATTGTATTTATGTAATGTGAATAAATGGTTAAAGCCTAATAAGTGATAGTAGTGGACTGTCCAGCATCTGTTTTATTATGCATTGTTACCGTATTGAACCCACATAAGGCATTTATTGTTAAAATATATATAAAAAATAATTGAAAACCGCAAATCGTTTATTTTTATTTTTATGAACCAGACCTCAAAAAGCAATAATCGCTAGGCACTAATTAACCTACAATATTCTGCAGGAGAAAAAAAAAGTTAAAGCATACATGGCTGTTCCTACTAGCACAAAACTTGAGTTAGCCTATTTAAATTCCTCCCGATGGACCATCAACTGGATGGACTTCCCATTGTATTCGAACTGGTTAGGTAGCTTTATGCTACCAGAACATTCACACCTTGCCCAATGGGCAATCTGCAAGCAGTTGTCTAGACTTCACAGAAAAGTGAACATTCACACAGTTGCAACTCATACACAGGAGGTACTAAAACTAACAGACCATCAGGCTGCTCAATAAGCACCACTAGTCAGCTTCCTGAAATCAAATCCAATGTATTTTCTACAAACCAATATGATATCAAATAGATTTTCCATATCGGTGTCCATCACTAGTATTTAGGTAGGTGTGAGTGGGTGAACCGACCTGTCTGCCCACTCTGTCTGGGGGCGGCCACAATGCATCATCTTCCTTGGTGATCTCACTGTCATCTATGATCCTCTTCAGTTCCTCCATCACACTCTTGTGTACATAGGCCTGTATTGGAGAACAATCACAATAAGGTTTCTATGGCATATTCAATTGCTGCAGCAGAATCTCACACAGAACTTGGATTGATGGGCAATACACAGATTGATGTAACAAAGTAGCCCTTTGTAAATTTGTAAAGTTACCTCTTTTCTGATCATGACGTCATTCTTGTAGTTGCTGTTGTTCGCGTACCTCAGTTTACCTGAAAATACAATCAATACATTCATTGTGTTATCTTCACGTTCGTTATGAATGTTGTTACATTGTTGACACACTGCACTGTTACACAGTAGTCTTTTCTTGTAGCTAGTTCACATTTAACCGTTTTAAAACCTGCTGTAAAACCTTCTAGGATATTTGTCAAAATCTGTTGGCTAACTAGTTAAAGAAATAGCTCCATAGCCAAGTTAGCTAGTTGTATAGCTAGTTAGCGCCTACCTAAGTTAGTACTGTAATTAACTAACGTTAGTTAGCTGGCCAGAATAGATGAATGAGGTTATGGTACAGAAATAAGCACTGACTAAGACGTAACGACGCAATTATAGTATTTCTGAGGCCATGATTTTATAACAGAAAACAAGACAAGCTATAAAAGCTAATTCCGCTAAAAGCAATGAGGAAATGCTGCTAGCAAGCCATCGTTTGCGTACTTTGCTAGCTAGCTAATGCTAATTGGCAGGCAAAAATTGCCGCCTAACTTACCGTCCGGTCTAAACTCGAATTCCAAGAACTCGTGTCCAAACTTGCCCTTGTGCCCGACATAATATCTCAAATAAAAGTCAGTTGTTGACATTATAAACCGCAAATGCAGTGTTTACGGAGTCTGTGAAAATCAGAATCAACGAAAGCACACCTCCAACTAAATCGTCTTTCGCACAACACGCATGCGTGCTGTGGCGCTTTTTTGTTATAGCATATGAATGGTCGCATTGCATTGATGTAAGAACAAACCGGCTGTGCTTTAGCGTGTATTTTAACCGGCAGATGTCAATAAAACACCATATTATTTAATGATTGGGTCCCAAAGATTGTGCCTCACTGATCTGTTCATATTACTTGCAATCCATTTATATGGTTTTCTCCATCTGTGAATCTTGTAAAGGAAACATTCACACAGCATACATAGTACAAAAACTTTATTTCCTTGTTTGATTGCAGATTGTTTGCATTATATTTACATTATAATACAATTATGAAGGCTCTTGTAGTCATATCCTGGTGTGTGTCAACCAGAAAATGAATCCCTACATAAAATAATATTACTATTTTATAATTCCAACTTTGAGGCAAAGCAGTTAGGTCATGGTTATCACAATTTGATGGGTAACTTGGTTTTCTGTTTTACTTGTGGTCTGGTAACAGTTTTGGTTAATCGTACTATTTCTTTCTCTCTTATCACAGGTCTCTTGTGTGCAAAAGTCATGTACAACAATGCCTGAGCTGTGTCAAAGGACTCATTCTTCACACATACTGTATAGCACATGACTATTTTCAAAGTTATAGTGTTCGCACTGACACTGTTGACATTACTTACTCATGGGTCCACTGTTACACCCTGATCATGGAACAAATGTAGTTCAGTAGCTAGCTAGCTCTTGCAAGTAAGTAACTCATATCATGTCATTGAGTTGAATTGCAAGACAAAACGTGTTTTATGTACAGCAGATTACATCACCAACATCGAAGCTAAATTTATACAATTATACACAAAGCAACATTTTAATTATTGAAATAAATACAGATAATCATCATCAACAGCCTTTGGATCATAATACATTTTGAGAAAAGGAATGCATTTGTTACTGAATGTTTGCAAGATGGCTGCCTATGATAGGCATTGCTTGACTGACTTTTTGAAGGCCGTTGAAATGAAAGGTCATGTACATTGAATTCAAGTTAGGACATTTCCTCTACATTTTAGACAGGCATGGTATTGCTAGTGTTCATGGTTATATTCATATTCAAAATCTCTCAAGTTCCTGAGCTGACATTTGAATGATCACTTTCTCTAGTTCTACATCTCACAAAGTAGATAGCCTAATCATGGAGTCAACATTCATGCCTTTATGTAAGGCAATTGCAGAAATCCCATTGTATGCTCATACAGTACTTTAGAAACCATTTCTCATTTCAATAATCGATCAATCCGAAGCCAATATACAAAGGGTATGATGATGCACGGATGGACTGCAGACGACACTCATGTGGCTGGCTGTCTCAACATTGTGACATGCCCATCATTGGCCCTCGAAATGTAAACAAAACTACAGTATACACTTTGCATACAGGTACCATAAAGAGGTAGGAAACATAGCACAGCAGTCAGGAGTTTTTTAGTACCTATATTTTTCTGAAAGCAAAACAATCTATTGTGATTGTAGGCTGCTACCCTATGCAATGCAGTACAACCTTGAGTATAACACTAATAGCATGTCATTCAGTGAGTGAATGTTAATAAGATCCTAATCTCACCCTTCTAATCAGCCTGGAAATATTGCAGTATATTTTTTATTTATGTGTATAAACAAACACATGGAGCAATTGACTGAGAATAAAACTATATTAATGACCGGAGAGCTTAATACCAATGGAAAATGTTCTGGGTACATGTTAAATTCATGCAAAATTGTAGAAAATAAGAATAGAAAGAAAATACCGTTTTAAATAGTTTTACATTGATGAACTACACTGTTTAATAGCAGCGGTAAAGAGCAATGAAAGATACTAATGCTTGAAGGGTGAATTGTTACTAACATAGAAAATAAGATGGAGATCATGTCCTATTTAAGTTAAAATTAATCTCAAATTAACCTGCAATTCAGAACAACCTACAGTATATATAGCCTTGGCCTAAACATTGCTATCAAATGTTAGATGTTCAAAAAGAGGCAGTTGCAGTGATCTCATCCTTCAAGAGCATTAGCTTTTATTAATGAAAAAAAGTTGAGATGGAACCACAAAGAATTCAATAGACATGGGGGCTTCACAAACTCCCCTGTCTAGGGCTTTAAAAGAAGGGCCATGGGCACAAGTACAAAACACTTCATTTTTTGGTGGGGTTGTCAGTCCCCATACACAAAACTGGCCGAGGTAAAGATTGATTGACGAAAAAGACAGTCTCAGTTTTGATGTTCTCAAATTCAGGTTGTTTGTTCAAGATGAATGGTAACAAGCAAATACTGTGAAACTCAAATGACTGAAAAAGAGCAACATCAATAGAGTAAATAATACTAAATACATTATGTACAAACTCTAAGAACACCATTTTCATTTGTAAAGTCAAGTAGTTCAGTATTTTTTTTAGATTGAGACAACAAAGTTGCATTGACCCACTGGATTGGTCAGCAAAGGCAGATAATCTGTGTAGGGCCTGAGAATATGTTCCCTTTCACTAACTCAATAAGAGCATGCTTGTAGCAAATAGCAGTTACTAACACTTCACCTCATACGGAGTATCTCTATGGTGCGTCAGAATGTGTATCGAGGGACTACAGTACCTTGACAAGTGATAAGATCTCTATCTATACATAGAGCAGGCTCAGTACTAGGTATGGCAGGCACCTGACCTGTATTTAGTTTTGCATCTTGGTTCTTGGATAGTTTCCAAAATAATGGTGTGTGTGTGTATGTGTGTGTGTGTGAGAGAGATAGTTCTCTCTGTAACATATCAAATCTGTCACGCATCCTCCCTTCCATTCCAATACAACAACAGTAAAGACAGACATGACAAATCAAAAATGCACTGACCACTGAACGCACACCAACGGCTCAAGCTCAACCCAGATGAACCATCTTCCTCCTTATTTATTCACATCTGTAAACTCAAATTTAACCCAGAAGTTCAAATAAAAATAGATAAATAAAATAACTGCTGCACCTTTGACCTGAAACAGTTCCAAAACAAACAGCTAATCCTCTTCCTCCCTTTTAAAAAATGTCATCCTCCAGTACAAAAAAAACTATATCAAATGAAGGTCTTGCAGCTTCTTGCTAGAGAAATAAATCATTCTCGTTTTTAAATACAGTGTTGCGGACAGGCAGTAGGTAGGTATGTACAGGTGAGCCCTCCTCTCCTCTACCATTGATCCCTCGCTCCCTGGCGCTGAGAGAGGGACGGTGCGGTCAGTGGGGCCGACTGCTGGACTCAGACACCTGCCGTTTACGGGGAGTACCGTAACCGTTAAGGCTGCTGTTCAGGCGTTTGGTCAGACCACCGTTCAGAATGTCCTGGATGTGCTGAACTATAAGGTTTATGGCAACTGTAAGGAGAGGGAAGAAAGCATTCAGAGGGCATTGAAGGATAATCTCAAAAGGTTTTCCATTCCGCTCTTATCCAGATAAAATGAAAGCAGAACAAGTTCCAGAATTTAAAAGCATCACAATTTCACTAATAAGGCCTGCAAATAAGTGAGAAATCTACAATTGACCTTGCCATTCCAAAACAGAGACAGTCAAACATTCCCAGGACAAAACAGTCAATCTAGTCTGATTTCCATAGCATGTCACACCATCTATCACACCATCTATCTCAGAACAGAAGAGCCATCACTTACAGTCACATCAGCCTTTAGTAAGTTTACTATCGTAGGGTAAGAGACTGCACTGATTACCAACGTAAATGACGGACTATGGGGAGCCGTGTTCCAATAATGAGTCAGTAGTGTTTGTCACATACCAGCATACTCGCTTGCTTACATAAGGTAGCCATCTTGAGAAACAAAGTCAAAAAGTCACCAAGATTATCTGCTCCTCTGGGAATGATCACGTCAGCGCACTTCTTGGTCTACAGATGGTGAAGAAATAAATATGATTAGCAATACGATCTGAACCAGGGCCAGGGGGTTCAATACCTTTCAAGAGGAGGTCCATCCGTGCAACAACTAACAATGACACAAATAGATTGATCCAAAGTTGTTAAAATATTTGTTGTGGCAGTATCATAGCTAGGTACTCACTGGCAGACAGAACTCCTCAAAGGCAGGCTTAACAAAGGTGATGTATTGCGTTAGCACCTGCTCCAGATCCCTACCTCGCTCGCCGATGTCTCTGAGCACTGGAGAGGGAACACAGAACAGGAGTGGAGCTGTCAGTATGATTTTTCCGGGATTCTTACAAAGCTAGTAGGCGTCTACATCTTTTGTCTGTAATGTCTTTTCAATATATGTTGGACCCCAGTAAGACTAGCTGTTGCCATTGGCGTCAGCTAATGAAGATTGTGATGAATCAAAATCATTCATGTCCTCCAGGCCCTATATTGGAAGTCCACTGCTGTCTTTTTACAATTCACAAGTGTCATGTTTGATGCATTTCACCCAATGAAATGGGAAATATATATGTCTAGCGTTTTACCTCTGCGTGAGAGCCTTGTGTCTGCATCTGTGTCCACAAACAGCTTCATCTGGAACAGGTCCCTGATCTCCTGAGAGTAGAACATCAAGATGCCCTCGAACAGCACCACGTCTGCTGGGTACACCATCACCACCTCCTCCTTCCTGATACACACACCCACCGGGGAGAGGACAATGTGTATGAGGTGTGTGTGTGTGTGTGGTGTGTGTGTCCGGACCACTAACCTGGAATGGGTGACAAAGTCATACACTGGGATTTGCACTGTTTTGCCCTCCAAGATGTCCCACAACGTTTTCACGATGAGCTCGTTGTCAAATGCATCTGAGAAGAGGACGAGAGAGGACAAAGGAACTCAGAACCATGGTGTGTCTGTGTCTCCATGTCTGCTGGTGCCACCGTGCCAGACCATAGGATATAGATCTAATCCCCACAAGGAGATGACATGTGGGATAGAATATATGCTTATATGGCTGGCAGATGCATGCTGGCCAGCCAACCCTTACACTATATGCCAGAATCAGAGCTAGCCAGCCAGCCCAGACTGGCTAAGATATATCACACACAGCCAGTCAGTCAGTCAGCCAACCAGTCAGTCAGCCCAGACTGACTAAGATATCACAGCCAGCCAAACACAAAGCCAGACTGCAATGACTAAGACGTAGGTTGTGTCCGAAATAGCAAACTATTCCCTATTTAGTGCACTGCTTTTGACCAGGGCCAGGGCCCATACAGTATCTACCACACTGTCTGAGACAGACTGCTGAGTATCTACTCTGAGACAGACTTTCAACACAGCAGTCTATCGCTGGCCATCAGGGGACGCAAGGCAGGACATTCAGAAACCTTTGGTTCTCCCCTGGAATTCTGATCATTCTACTTCTAAGAACTGGAAGGGAAAGCCAAACAGAAGTATTACACATTATGAAACTCATTTGAATAGAAACAAAATCATGCAACCATTTGTTTTCAATGAGAGAAGAGCAAGGGGAAGTGAGAGTGGAGTCATCTATTACACTGGAAACCAAGAGATACAGTACCAGTCAAAAGTTTGGACACACCTACTTATTCAAGGCTTTTGCGCTTAGCGGTCATCAAGGCAAAGAGTGGCTACTTTGAATAATCTCAAACCTGAAATATATTTTGATTTGTTTAACACTTTTTTGGTTACTACATGATTCCATATGTGTTATTTCATAGTTTTGATGTCTTCACTATTATTCTACAACGTAGAAAATAGTAAAAAATAAAGAAAAACCCTTGAATGAGCAGGTGTGTAAACTTTTGACTGGTGCTGTAGCTACATTTGATAGTTGGTAAAATATTCCGTACATAAAAAAAATAAAAGAAAGAGTAACTATTTAGCAACTGACACACTGTAATGTATCCAGATGTATAGATAAATAAATAGATGAGCTAAATACCTGGGTGGTCGAAGTTGAACTGTCCCTTCAGTGCCTTGGCCTTCTGGTCTGGTGTAAGGACCCTGTAGAAGCTGTCTTGGCTGAGGATAGCCACCTGGCGCTGGTGATGGTCAATCTTGTTCTGGCCAAGCAGCTCCATGATCTTACCGCAGACAGAACTCTGGCCGGGGGAGGAGGAGGATGAGGAGAAGAAACAGAGAGGATATCAAGTTATTAACAGTCTGTCTGGTTGTGATCTGAAGTAAGTGTGATGTGGTTTTGATGTGTTAATTGAGATCTGGAGATAAAAGCATGTCAAAAATATGAATGTGTCATATAACATACATTGATATACCAGACTATGACAGAGATGGATGCAGTATATTAGAAGACACATTTGCAGCTATGCACAATAGCTCAACGTGTGGTCACCTTGCCTGGTTGCCAGCTTACTACAATATGCACGGTTAAGACTGTAACATACATTTTAACACATGAAGTCCAAACCAGACATTAACATGTGTTTGCTTTGTAGTAATTTCTTGTAGATAAATGTAGAAAATTTGTGCAGATAAAAAAAAGCAGATAAGAAATTATTTAACTCTTTCACATGTAGAGCCTCTAGCCCTGCTCAAAATGCCTTAACCAACCATTTAGTTTCACATCCCACATATGCGGTGACATCACCTGGTTTAAACGTCTCTAGAGACAATATCTCTCTCATCATCACTCAATGCCTAGGTTTACCTCCAATGTACTCACATCCTACCATTACTTTGTCTGTACATTATGCCTTGAACCTATTCTATCACGCCCAGAAACCTGCTCCTTTTACTCTCTGTTCCGAACGTACTAGACGACCAGTTCTGTTAGCTTTTAGCCGTACCCTTACCCTACTCCTCCTCTGTTCCTCTGGTGATGTAGAGGTTAATCCAGGCCCTGCAGTGCCTAGCTCCACTCCTACTCCCCAGGTGCTCTCATTTGCTGACTTCTGTAACCGTAAAAGCCTTGGTTTCATGCATGTTAACATTAGAAGCCTCCTCCCTAAGTTTGTTTTATTCACTGCTTTAGCACACTCTGCCAACCCGGATGTCCTAGCCGTGTCTGAATCCTGGCTTAGGAAGACCACCAAAAACCCTGAAATTTCCATCCCTAACTACAACATCTTCCGACAAAATAGAACTGCCAAAGGGGACGGTGTTGCAATCTACTGCAGAGATAGCCTGCAGAGTTCTGTCTTACTATCCAGGGCTGTACCCAAACAATGAGCTTCTACTTTTAAAAGTTCACCTTTCCAGAAACAAGTCTCTCACCGATGCCGCTTGCTATAGACCACCCTCTGCCCCAGGTGTGCCCTGGACACCATATGTGAATTGATTGCCCCCCCATCTATCTTCAGACTTTGTGCTGCTAGGTGACCTAAACTGGGACATGCTTAATGCCCCGGCCATCCTACCATCTAAGCTTGATGCCCTCAATCTCACACAAATTATCAATGAACCCACTAGGTACAACCCCAAATCCGTAAACACGGGCACCCTCATAGATATCATCCTAACTAACTCGCCCTCCAAATACACCTCTGCTGTTTTCAACCAAGATCTCAGTGATCACTGCCTCATTGCCTGCATCCGTAATGGGTCTGTCGTCAAACGACCACCCCTCATCACTGTCAAACGCTCCCTAAAACACTTCAGCGAGCAGGCCTTTCTAATCAACCTGGCCCGGGTATCCTGGAAGGATATTGACCTCATCCTGTCAGTAGAGGATGCCTGGTTATTCTTTAAAAGTGCCTTCCTCACCATCTTAAATAAGCATGCCCCATTCCAAAAATGTTGAACCAGGAACAGATATAGCTCTTGGTTCTCTCCAGACCTGACTACCCTTGACCAGCACAAAAACATCCTGTGCGTTCTGCATTAGCATCGAATAGCCCCCGTGATATGCAACTTTTCAGGGAAGTCAGGAACCAATATACACAGGCAGTTAGGAAAGCTAAGGCTAGCTTTTTCAAGCAGAAATGTTCATCCTGTAGCACAAACTCAAAAGTTCTGGGACACTAAAGTCCATGGAGAATAAGAGCACCTCCTCCCAGCTGCACACTGCACTGAGACTAGGAAACACTGTCACCACCGATAAATCCACTATAATTGAGAATTTCAATAAGCATTTTTCTACGGCTTTCCACTTGGCTACCCTTACCCCGATCAACATCCCTGCACCCACCACAGCAACTTGCCCAAGCCTCCCCCATTTCTCCTTTACCCAAATCCAGATAGCTGATGTTCTGAAAGAGCTGCAAAATCTGGACCCCTACAAATCAGCCGGGCTAGACAATCTGGACCCTCTCTTTCTAAAATGATCTGCCGAAATTGTTGCAACCCCAATTACTAGCCTGTTCAACCTCTCTTTCGTATTGTCTGAGATTTGCAAAGATTGGAAAGCTGCCGCGGTAATCCCCCTCTTCAAAGGGGGAGACACTCTAGACCCAAACTGCTACAGACCTATATCTATTCTACCCTGCCTTTCTAAGGTCTTAGAAAGCCAAGTTAACAAACAGATTACCGACCATTTTGAATCCCACCGTACCTTCTCCTCTATCAAATCTGGTTTCAGAGCTGGTCATGGGTGCACCTCAGCCACGCTCAAGGTCCTAAATAATATCGTAACCGCAATCGATAAGCGACATTACTATGCAGTCGTATTCATCGACCTGGCCACCGCATTCTTATCGGCAGACTCAACAGCCTTGGTTTCTCAAATGATTGCCTCGCCTGGTTCACCAACTACATCTCTGATAGAGTTCAATGTGTCAAATCAGAGAGGCTTGATGTCCGGACCTCTGGCAGTCTATGGGGGTGCCACAGGGTTCAATTCTCGGGCCGACTCTCTTCTCTGGATACATCAATGATGTCGCTCTTGCTGCGGGTGACTCTCTGATCCACCTCTATGCAGACGACACCATTCTCTATACCTCTGGCCCTTCTTTGGACACTGTTAACTAACCTCCAGACGAGCTTCAATGCCATACAACTCTCCTTCCGTGGCCTCCAACTGCTCTTAAATGCAAGTAAAACTAAATGCATGCTATTCAACCGATCGTTTCCCGCACCTGCCCGCCCATCCAGCATCACTACTCTGGATGGTTCTGACTTAGAATACGTGGACAACTACAAATAACTAGGTGTCTGGTTAGACTGTAAACTCTCTTTCCAGACTCACTCTAAGCATCTCCAATCCAAAGTTAAATCTAGAATTGGCTTCCTATTTCGCAACAAAGCATCCTTCACTCATGCTGCCAAACATACCCTTGTAAAACTGACCATCCTACCAATCCTCGACTTTGGCGATGTCATTTACAAAATAGCCTCCAACATTCCACTCAACACATTGGATGCAGTCTATCACAGTGCCATCCGTTTTGTCACCAAAGCCCCATATACTACCCACCACTGCGACCTGTACGCTCTCGTTGGCTGGCCCTCGCTTTATACTCGCCGCCAAACCAACTGGCTCCAGGTCATCTACAAGTCTCTGCTAGGTAAAGCTCCCCCCTTATCTCAGCTCACTGGTCATCATAGCAGCACCCACCCGTAGCACGCTCTCCAGCAGGAATATCTCACTGGTCACCCCCAAAGCCAATTCTTCCTTTGGCCACCTTTCCTTCCAGTTCTCTGCTGCCAATGACTGGACCGAACTGCAAAAATCGCTGAAGCTGGAGACTCATATCTCCTTCACTAGCTTTAAGCACCAGCTGTCACAGCAGCTCATTGATCACTGCACCTGTACATAGCCCATCTGTAAATAGCCCATCCAACTACCTCCTCCCCATACTGTATTTATTTATTAATTTTGCTCCTTTGCACCCCAGTATCTCTACTTGCACATTCATCTTCTGCACATCTACCACTCCAGTGTTTAATTGCTATATTGTAATTACTTCGCCACCATGGCCTATTTATTGCCTTACCTCCCTTATCCTACCTCATTTGCACACACTGTATGTAGACTTTCTCTACTGTATTATTGACTGTATGTTTGTTTATTCCATGTGTAACTCTGTGTTGTTGTATGTGTCGAACTGCTTTGCTTTATCTTGGCCAGGTCGCAGTTGTAAATGAGAACTTGTTCTCAACTAGCCTACCTGGTTAAATAAAGGTGAAATAAAATAAACATCCTCTATGAAATGCTGTTCTGGAACATGAATTGTGGTCCACCTGACATTCCTTTGCATGTAATATTTATTGGTATCATACCCCACAACAAACGGAAGAGACTAAACTACCACTAGGGCCACCTGTTCATCAGACATTGTTTTTCTTGTTCTGACATTTTACATTTTAGTCATTTAGCAGACGCTCTTATCCAGAGCGACTTACAGGAGTGAATGCATACATTTCATTTCATGCATTTTTTTAATTCATTTTATTCATCTGACAAACTTTACAGTTGCAGTTTAGGCATTGTGTATGTGTGTATGGCTGTGTGCGTGCCAGCATGTGTGTGTCCATGAAGTCTGTAGGGCCCAGGCTGCGGATTATTAGTTAAATGGATGAGAGTATGACCAGGACTGGTGACAAGCATTTCAGCTGGCAGTCAGGGAGTAGAGCTCAGAGATGAGAAGAATGCTCAGTGTGGATTAAACATACAAAGAAGGCCAAGTATAGCCCCATCAAAGAAGGTATTGTTGCACGGCCATCTTGTGATACCCCTTCTTCTTTGACATCCTTGAACTATTCCCTCTGAATATAGAATAATGAATTAACTTGTATTGACTCTATAGACACATTTATTCTGCTTTATCTTCTTGAAAATATCTTTGCCCTGTCTGAGCTCTTTCCAAGGCGACACTTTTGTATTCTTCACTGATGGCTAGCATGCATTTTCCCCTTTGCTGCAATACATGCATTTTCCCTTATGCAGGTTCACCTGCATATTGTCTGTTGCCAGTTATCTCTGTTTTTCTGATCTCTGGTAGGCCTGAAGTAAGCAGTTAGATTATCATTGCAGTTGCCTGGTGGCCCGTGTAGGTTCAGTGGTCTATGAATAGTGCCTTGCTATTGACTGACTGACATCCTGTTGTCTTCTCTGGTGTGTCTCAGACTCAATCAGGGTCAGGGCCGCCTTAAAGGGACATTTCAAAAATGTTCATATTAATCATCTCCAGCACCACCCCAACATATGTGAAAATGGAAGATTTCTAGGTTTGTCGTAAAAATATGGAGGAAGTGTTTCCAATGACATCAACCAATTAGTAGGCAATTAGTCGTCAATGCCTCCTCATAATTGGTTAAAATCCCATGTCGCACACTGATGATGTCATTGGAAACACTTATCTTCCCCTTTGTAATTGGGGAAATGTTTGCATGACCCCGTTACAAACAGGCCCATTTTAAACACATTCTTGCCTGATATGCCTTTCATACCTCCCGTGGACATGCCAGCATGCTGGTGACGAGTGGTAGTAGTGGTGTGCAGATGTGGTTGGGCATTTATTTGAATAAATCCATTGAATATACACCATCAAAAATAAATCCATTATTAATTTGTTTGAGCAGGTCCTAAGAAATATTACAAGACTAATAAAATATTTTCAAAAGAATAGAAAAGCATATATAAAAATCATTAGTTTGTTATTTTGTTCATTACAACAGACAAGAAACACCTATTCAATCACAGTCAACACACATTATTTATTAAGAATATTTTGGAATATAAATATCCTAACACAACTTGTGTCACGTGAACATGTGGAACCGCTGTCATATAAAAAAAGTGATTTTTGAAACAGAGCCCAAGTCCATGCTTTTTTAATTCACGTTTCATCGCCTTTCTACCCTCACTCCACTTTGTTAGGGAGCAGGCATAGGGTTTTATCTTCTCTCAGGGAGACAGTGGAAAAACAAAACAGAACACAAGAAGTAACAGTAACTTCCTTCAGAGGGGCCGGGGGGGTTAACAACATTTCTGAACACCTGCCAAATGCCACCTGTCAAATGACTATGTAGTTTCAGTCAAATTAAGGTTAACTAAAAAATACATCCTAAAAATTGGTTAATGTAAATAAGCCTTGATGCATCTGAAAGGCCATAACAGTTTACCTGTTTACCTAACCAGACAGACAATTGTGAATATTGTCTAGACTAAGACAAAACAACCCAGTGGGCTAGATAATACAGATATCACTTTATAATTCATAGTATGACTTTGGCATGGTTGAATTCAGCCTACTGTGTCTTGGGAAAAAAAATAACATTTATTTATTGTACCATGACTAAAAGTAGACTACATTGGAAAAGAAGCAGTTGGCTGATGTAGGCCTAGCCTTTATTATATATAGAATATACTAGATGACTGACAGGGGGCGCTGTTTTGAAGTCACTGCATCCCCATTTTACTATTCCCCCACCATTGTAAAAAAGATTTTGAAAGCTATAAAATGCATTTATTAATGTCTACATTAGTTTTGCCACGTTTATTCAATTGCAGTCACCTTAATGCATATACTTTAAATTATGTCAGCTAAACATATGAATAAAAAATAAGAAAATAGAAAATACATTTTCCTTAAAGTAGATTTTGTTTAGAGAGTAGGCCTGCTAATGTAACTGTCCCCACTATAACAAAACCATTTCCCTTTTTCACCTTTAGGTTTTATGGGTATTATGACACCTCCACTGTGGGGCTCTATAGGAATTGATGGTATTCTACAGTATTTCATTTAGAGGTCAAACAGGGAAATGGTTCTAATCGTTTTTCCACCGTTCATTTTTCCCATAGGGGATTTTAGAAACACATAAAATAAGGGATGTGTTCTTTGTAGGGTTACCCTGGAGTGACATTTTGATAACCATGTAAATCTCTCTCGGACAAGGTGACTTTTATCAATATATTCGGCTCTATTTACTCTGATTCGAAAATGCTAAATAGCATCAAAGTAGACATTATGCAAGACTACAAATCCCTGCAAGCTCCTGCACCTCATCTCTAGCTGACACCTTTGCTAACAAGTATTGTGTCAATTTAAAACTTTCACAAGACAGTTCACAGAATTGTCAATTTAAATGTAGCCAATTTATTCATTACTACATTTAGCTAACATTAGATAGTTAATCCAGAGATTCTTACCTTTGCCTCGATTCGGCAGGCTCGTTCAGATCATCATGACATTTGTAGTTATTTATGATAGCCACATTAGCAGCTAATTAGCATTTCATTTGTTGGGGATTTATTATTTATTTACCCCTGACAACGCCGGGCCAATTGTGCTCCGCCCTATGGGACTCCAATCACAGCCGGTTGTAATACAGCCTGGACTCAAACCAGGGTGTCTGTAGTGACACATCTAGCACTGAGATGCAGTGCCTTAGACAGCTGCACCACTCAGGAGCCCATTGATAATATATTGATGAAATTCACCTTGTCCGTAAAAGATTCCCATGGTTAACAAAACATCACGCCAGGGTAAGTCTACACGAACATAGCCCTTATTTTAAGTGTTTCTAAAATCCCCTAAAGGAAAAATGAATGGTGGAAAAACAATTGGAACCATTTCCCTGTTTGACCGCTATGTTATGGGTATTATGACTACTGTGGTAATCTATGGAGGACTGAGTCTTCTTAGGAATACCAATATGGCAGACCGGAGGATTCAAAACCTCTCATTGGCCAATTCATAGCAACTGCAATCTAGTGTTTATATACATTATTGTCTGTTACACATTACTGTGCCACTGAACCATTCTAGTGTATTATGGCAAATATGCCGTGTTTTCACTGATCGACAGGCACAATCAGTTGGTCGTTGACGCAGTCAATAAACAATAACAATTGGTTGGATAACTGTATGGCTCCTATGAATAACAAACAATTAGTTCGTAACGGATTGTATGTGAATGTCACCGCCAAGATATTTGTCGGGAGAAGACACCGGCTTTGTCCTTCGATCGCTCACATAAACTGTTAAGATTTCCGTTAGATTTCCCCACCCCCACGATGGTCACGGTCTCCGCTAGAGTTATTAGAAACATTGCAGATACATTGTTGCTACTTGGATTTGTTTCTTGCTACATTATAGAGCGAGAATGACAGCCATCCAAGATTCCATCGGATGGAATGACCAGCAGCATTAGCCAGACAGCTGTGACATGCCTCCTAACAAAAGGTGCTGTAAGGCTGGGCTATATTTTAGATTGTACAATATTCAATAACTAATCGGCCAGACTACATTGACATGATATGTAAAGAGAATATATCCGAAAAGACAGGATAAAAGGGGCCATCTTTGTTAAGCAAAGTATTGATTTTCTGTCTGGGTTGTCATAAATACCCTTTCTGAATTTAAATATTCATAGTCAGAATAGATTAATCGTGAAATACATGTTTCAAGGAGGTTTGTGGAAATGTTGAATTATTTGTACACTATTTGATAGGGCTATTAGGACAGTTCTCTACAGTCACATAAGTGAGCAAAATTCTTGCCAAACAGTGGCCTATACCTATCATCTTAAACAATTCATGTTTTTCCTGAAATTATTAAAGAACAAACTAGCTTTGATGGAACAAATGTGACATTCATTCATTGGTCTATCATGAACCACGCGGTCAGTGCGTTCTCATATTTCAACCACGTTGACAATTCCATGTCACTGTTTACAGGCTAGAAAAACAGGACATTTCTAATTCATAGAAAATCTTAATGCCAACCTTGCCACTGGCAGTCCCTCCGGCTACCCCGATGAGGAAAGGTTGCCGTGTAACATTCTCGTTTTCGACTTGACTGTCCAGTCTTGTCTCGCTGTCGCCTGCCATGCTTGCTATAAGCGCATACTGACGCACGGAGGTGGTTTTGCTCTGACTGCGCTCCTCCCTTTTTTCAGTTGTGCATTTGCTTTGATGCTCTGAGTGTGCGTGGATATCAATCCAGCTTTTTGTAGCCTGCTTGAAATGCAGAGCGTTTACATAAGGTTTTACATGTTATTGAAATTATCAGAACTATTTATCAGATAGGCCTATTGTGGACTCGCTACATTTTGATTGTCAGCTCAGACAAATTTACAATAATTGTAGTGTGTGTGTGTGAGAGAGAGAGAGAGATTCCCTCCCACATATGCCCCCCTAGACACAACTGCGACAACATAACCAACAAAAACGTGTCACAACTCCTGCAGCTCTGTCCATGCTGGGTATGTACATAGTCAACGGTAGGCTTCGAGGGAACTCCTACCATAGGTACACCTATAGGTCATCCCTTGGCAGTAGTACTACTTCATCACTGACCTCAACCCAGAGTCTCTCTGAGCGTTCAGTCAGTCCACTGACACCCCCATCAGATCACAGCAAAATCACAGTCTACTTGAACAGAGCAATACTCATCCAAAAGGCATCAAAGCCAAAGGAACTGAATAATATTTAGAAATGCTATAGTTGGAAGGAAAGTAGTGTGGAAACCTACAAAAACAATCAATCAATTGGGCAACAACAAATGTAATCCCTTTTAGACAACTTCCTGGACAAAACATTTCGCTGTAATAGTGAAAACTTGGCAGTAGAAAACCTAAATCAAATCAAAGTTTATTTTTCACGTGCGCCGAATACAACAGGTGTAGACCTTACAGTGAAATGCTTACTTACAGGCTCTAACCAAGAGTGCAAAAAAGGTGTTAGGTGAACAATAGGTGAGTAAAGATATAAAACAACAGTAAAAAGACAGGCTATATACAGTAGCGAGGCTATAAAAGTAGCGAGGCTACATACAGACACCGGTTAGTCAGGCTGATTGAGGTAGTATGTACATGTAGATATGGTTAAAGTGACTATGCATAAATGATGAACAGAGAGTAGCAGTAGCGTAAAAGAGGGGTTGGCGGGTGGTGGGTGGCGGGTGGCGGGATACAATGCAGATAGCCCGGTTAGCCTTATTGCCGTGTAACATTCTCGTTTTCGACTTGACTGTCCAGTCTTGTCTCGCTGTCGCCTGCCATGCTTGCTAAAAGCGCATACACATCCCGTGTGGCTCAGTTGGTAGAGCATGGTGTTTGCAACGCCAAGGTTGTGGGTTCCATTCCCACGGGGGACCAGTACGGGGGGAAAAAATGTATGAAATGTATGCATTCACTACTTTAAGTCGCTCTGGATAAGAGCGTCTGCTAAATGACTAAAATGTAAATGTAATACTGACACACGGAGGTGGTTTGACGGTATATATGACCTCTCAGCTTCCCTATCAAATCTAAACAATTCAAGCAGACAACCTAAGAAAATGAACAACAATGACAAATGGTTTGATGAAGAATGCAAAAACCTAAGAAAGAAATTGAGAAATGTATCCAACCAAAAACATAGAGCCCAGAAAACCAGGGCCAACACCTTCACTATGGTGAAACACTAAAACAATACAGAAATACACTATGGAAAAAGAAGGAACAGCACATCAGAAATCAGCTCAATGTAATTGAAGAATCCATAGAATCTAACCACTTCTGGGGAAATTGGAACACACTAAACAAACAACAACAGGAAGTGTTATCTCTCCAAAACAGAGATGTATGGATAATTATTTTATAAACTAGGCAAGTCAGTTAAGAACAAATTCTTATTTACAATGACGGCCTACCGGGTTAACTGACTTGTTCAGAACGACAGACTTTTGCTTTGTCTGCTCGGGGATTCAATCCAGCAACCTTTCGGTTACTGGACCAATGCTCTAACCACTAGGCTACCTGCTGCCCTAAAGCACTTCTCCAATATTTGTGTCTCTATAACAAAGAACAAACAGCAAAAACATATACATGATCAAATACAAATCTTCAAATCAACTTTTAAAGATTACCAGAAACCACTGGATTCTCCAATTACATTGAATGAACTACAGGACAAAATAAAAATCCTCCAACCCGAAAAGGCCTGTGGCGTTGATGGTATCCTAAATGAAATTATAAAATATACAGACCACGAATTCCAATTGGCTATACTTAAACTCTTTAACATCATCCTCAGCTCTGGCGTTTTCCCCAATATTTGGAACCAAGGACTGATCACCCCAATCCACAAAAGTGGAGACTAATTTGACCCCAATAACTACCATGGGATATGCATCAACAGCAACTTTGGGGAAATCCTCTGCATTATCATTAACAGCAGACTTGTACATTTCTTCAGTGAAAACAATGTACTGAGCAAATGTCAAATTGGCTTTTTACCAAATTAATATACAACAGACCACGTATTCACCCTGCACACCCTAACTGACAAACAAACAAACCAAATCAAAGGCAATGTCTTCTCATGCTTTGTTGATTTCAAACAAGCTTTTCATTCAATTTGTCATGAGCGTCAGCTATACAAATTGATGGAAAGTGGTGTTGGGGGAAAAACATACAACATTATAAAATCCATGTACACAAATAACAAGTGTGCTGTTAAAATTGGCAAAAAACACACATTTCTTTCCACAGGGCCGTGGGGTGAGAGAGGGATGCAGTTTGAGCCCTACCCTCTTCAACATATACAGTGCATTCGGAAGGTATTCAGACCACTTGACTTTTTCCACATTTTGTTACATTACAGACTTATTCTAAAATGTATTAAATAAAATCAATTCCTCATCAATCTACACACAGTAGCCCATAATAACAAAGCAAAAACTGTTTTTTAGAAATTTTTGCAAATGTATAAAAATAATTTATAAAATAAATACCTTATTTACATAAGTATTCAGACCCTTTGCTATGAGACTTGAAATTGAGCTCAGGTGCATCCTGTTTCCATTTATCAACCTTGAGACATTTCTACAACTTGATTGGAGTCCACCTATGATAAATTTAATTGATTGGACATTATTTGGAAAGACACACCTGTCTATATAAGGTCCCACAGTTGACAGTGCATGTCAAAGCAAAAATCAAGCCATGAGGTTGAAGGAATTGTCCGTAGCGCTTTGAGACAGGATTATGTTGGGGCATATATTTGGGGAAGGGTACAAAAACATTTCTGCAGCATTGAAGGTCCCCAAGAACACAGTGGCCTCCATCCTTCTTAAATTGAAAAAGTTTGGAACCACCAAGACTCTTCCTAGAGCTGGCCGCTTAGGCCAAACTGAGCAAATCGGGGGACAAGGACCTTGGTCAGGGATGTGACCAAGAACCCGATGGTCACTCTGACAGAGCTCCAGAGTTCCTCTGTGGAGATGGGAGAACTTTCCAGAAGGACAACCATCTCTGCAGCACTCCACCAATCAGGCCTTTATGGTAGAATGGCTAGACGGAAGCCACTCTTCAGTAAAAGGCACATGACAGCCCGCTTGGAGTTTGCCAAAAAGCACCTAAAGGACTCCCAGACCATGAGAAACAAGATTGATTCTTTGGCCTGAATGCCAAGCGTCATGTGTGGAGGAAACTTGGCACCATCCCTATGGTGAAGCATCATGCTGTGGGGATGTTTTTCAACGGCAGGGACTGGGAGACTAGTCAGGATCGAGGGAAAGATGAACGGAGCAAGTAATGAGATCCTTGATGAAAACCTGTTCCAGAGCGCTCAGGACCTCAGACTGGGGGCGAAGGTTCACCTTCCAACAAGACAACAACCCTAAGCACACAGCCAAGACAAAGCAGGAGTGGCTTCGGGACAAGTCTCTGAATGTCTTTGAGTGAGCCAGCCTGAGCCCAGACTTGATCCCGATCGAACATCTCTGGAGAGACCTGAAAATAGCTGTGCGGGGACGCTCCCCATGCAACCTGACAGAGCTTGAGAGGATCTGTAGAGAAGAATGGGAGGAACTATGTTAATAAAGGTGTCCCAAGCTTGTAGCATCATACCCAAGAATACTCGAGGGTGTAATCACTGCCAAAGGTGCTTCAAAAAAGTACTGAGTAAAGGGTCTGAATACTTATGTAAATATGATATTTCAGTTTTAAATTTTTTTATACATTTGCAAACATTTCTAAAACCTGTTTTTGCTTTGTCATTATCGGGTATTGTGTGTAGATTGATGGTGGGATTAAAAAAAATCTATTTCAGAATAAGGCTGTAACCTACCAAAATGTTGAAAAAGTCAAGGGATATGAATACTTTCCGAATGCACTGCATGTCAAATAATTGGCGAGGGCACTAGAACAGTCTGCAGCCTCCCCCTACTAGAAGTCTGAAGACAAATGTCTGCTGTTCGCTGATGATATGGTGCTTCTGGCCCCAACCAAGGAGGGCCTACAGCAGCACCTAGATCTTCTGCACAAATTCTGTCAGACCTGGGAGAAACTGGCCCTGACAGTAAATCTCAGTAAGACAAAAATAATGGTGCTCCAAAAAAGGTCCAGTTGCCAGGACTGCAAATACAAATTCCATCTAGACACCGTTGCCCTAAAGCACACAAAAAACAATACATACCTCAGCGCCACAGGTAACTTCCACAAAGCTGTGAACGATCTGAGAGACAAGGCAAGAAGTGTTTTCTTATTTACATTTTTTTACCTCTTTTTCTCCCCAATTTCATGATATCCAATTGGTAATTACAGTCTTGTCCCATCACTGCAACTCCTGTACAGACTTGGGAGAGGTGAAGGTCAAGAGCCATGCATTCTCCGAAACACAACCCTGCCACAGGAGTCAATAGAATGTGACGGGACATCCCGGCCAGCCAAACCCTCCCCTAACCTGGAAGACACTGGGCCAATTGTGCATCGCCTCATGGGTCTCCTGGTCACGACTGGCTGCAACACAGCCCAGGATTGAACCCGGGCCTGTAGTGACACCTAAAGCACTGCGATGCAGTGCCTTAGACCTCTGCGCCACTCAGCAGGCCCAAGAAGGGCCTTCTACGCTAACAAAAGGAACATAAAACTCGAAATACCAATTTGGATCTGGCTAAAAATACTTGAATCAGTTATAGAACCCATTGCCCTTTATGGTTGTGTGTCACGATCGTCGTAAGAACTGGACCAAGGCGCAGCGTACGTAGAGTTCCACATGTTTAATCAATGAAACTCACAAAAAAACAATAAAGAATGAATGAAACGTGACGTCTGGAGTGCTCACAGGCAACTACACAAAAACAAGATCCCACAAAACACAGTGGGGAAATGGCTGCCTGAATATGATCCCAAATCAGTGACAACAATAAACAGCTGCCTCTGATTGGGAACCATACCAGGCCAACATAGAAATAAATAACCTAGTCTAGAACACCCCCCCTAGTCACACCCCGACCTAACCAAAATAGAGAATAAAAAGGCTCCTCCTATGGTCAGGGCGTGACATTGTGAGGTCTGGGGTTCGTTCACCAACCAAGAATTCACAAAATGGGACAAACACCAAATTGAGACTGCATGCAGAACTCTGCAAAAATATCCTCTGTGTACGACATAAAACACCAAATAATGATTGCAGAACTGAATTAGGCTGATAACCACTAATTATCAAAATCCAGAAAAGAGCAATTACAGTTGAAGTCGGAAGTTTACATACACCTTAGCCAAATACATTAAAACTCAGTTTTTCACAATTCCTGACATTTAATCCTAGTAAATATTCCCTGTCTTAGGTCAGTTAGGATCACCACTTTATTTTAAGAAAATGAAATGTCAGAATAACAGTAGAGAGAATGATTTATTTCAGCTTTTATTTCTTTCATCACATTCCCAGTGGGTCAGAAGTTTACAACCACTCAATTAGTATTTGGTAGCATTGACTTTAAATTGTTTAACTTGGGTCAAACGTTTCGGGTAGCCTTCCACAAGCTTCCCACAATAAGTTGGATGAATTTTGGCCCATTCCTCCTGACAGAGCTGGTGTAACTGAGTTAGGTTTGTAGGCCTCCTTGCTCGCACACGCTTTTTCAGTTCTGCCCACAAATTATATATAGGGTTGAGGTAAGGCTTTGTGATGGCCACTCCAATACCTTGGCTTTGTTTTAAGCCATTTTGCCACAACTTTGGAAGTATGCTTGGGGTCATTGTCCATTTGGAAGACCCATTTGCGATGAAGCTTTATCTTCCTGACTGATGTCTTGAGATATTGCTTCAATATATACACATCATTTTCCTTCCTCATGATGCCATCTATTTTGTGAAGTCCACCAGTCCCTCCTGCAGCAAAGCACCCCCACAACATGATGCTGCCACCCCTGTGCTTCACGGTTGGGATGGTGCTCTTCGGCTTGCAAGCCACCCTCTTTTTCCTCCAAACATAACGATGGTCATTATGGCCAAACAGTTCTATTTTTGTTATATCAGACCAAAGGACATTTCTCCGAAAAGTACAATATTTATCCCCATGTGCAATTGCAAACCATAGTCTGGCTTTATCAGGTTATGTCAATATAGGACTCGTTTTACTGTTGATATAGATACTTTTGTACCTATTTCCTCCAGCCTCTTCACAAGGTCCTTTGCTGTTGTTCTGGGATTGATTTGCACTTTTCGCACCAAAGTACGTTCATTTCTAGGAGACAGAACGCATCTCCTTCCTGAGCGGTATGACGGCTTCATCGTCCCATGGTGTTTATACTTGTGTACTATTGTTTGTACAGATGAACGTGGTACCTTCAGGCGTTTGGAAATTGCTCCCAAGGATGAACCAGACTTGTGGAGGTCTACAATAATTTTTCTGAGGTCTTGGCTGATTTCTTTTGATTTTCCCATGATGTCAAGCAAAGAGGCACTGAGTTTGAAGGTAGGCCTTGAAATACATCCACAGGTACACCTCCTATTGACTCAAACAATGTCAATTAGCCTATCAGAAGCGTCTAAAGCCATGACATCATTTTCTGGAATTTTCCAAGCTGTTTAAAGGCACAGTCAACTTAGTGTATGTAAACTTCTGACCCACTGGAATTGTGATACAGTAAATTATAAGTGAAATAATCTGTCTGTCAACAATTGTTGTAAAAATTACTTGTGTCATGCACAAAGTAGATGGCCTAACCGACTTGCTAAAACTATAGTTTGTTAACAAGAAATTTGTGGAGTGGTTGAAAAACGAGTTTTAATGACTCCAACCTAAGTGTATGTAAACTTCCGACTTCAACTGTACATTGTACAACCACCTAAAAGAAAGCAATTCCCAAACCTTCCAGAACAAAGGCATCACCTACAGAGAGAGGAACCTGGAGAAGAGTCCCCTAAGCAAGCTTGTCCTGGGGCTCTGTTCACAAGCACAACAATACCCCACAGAGCCCCAGGACAGCAACACAATTAGTCCCAACCAAATCATGAGAAAAAAAATATATATATAGTTAAATGACACATTGGAAAGAATTAACAAAAACACTGAGCAAACAAGAATGCTATTTGGCCCTAAACAGAGAGTACACAGTGGCAGATTACCTGACCACTGTGACTGACCAAAAATTAAGGAAAGGCCGCCGTAGGCAGACCTAGCTCTCAAGAGAAGACAGGCTACTTCCCACAAAAGTAGGTGGAAACTGAGCTGCACTTCCTAACCTCCTGCCAAATGTATGGACATATTAGAGACATATTTCCCCCAGATGTATTTATTTTCCCTTTTGTACTTGAACTATTTGCACATCATTACAACACTGTATATAGCAATAATATGACATTTGAAATGTCTCTATTCTTTTGGAACTTTTGTCAATCAATCAAATGTATTTCATAAAGCCCTTTTTACATCAGCCGATGTCACAAAGTGCTATACAGAAACCCAAGCTAAAACCCCAAACAGCAAGCAATAAAGATGTAGAAGCACGGTGAATAGGAAAAACTCCATAGAAAGGCAGGAACCTAAGAAGAAACCTAGAGAGGAACCAGGCTCTGAGGGGTGGCCAGTCCTCTTCTGGCTGTGCTAGGTGGAGATTATAACAGTATATGGCCAAGATGTTCAAATGTTCATAGATGACCAGCAGGGTCAAATAATAATAATCACAGTGGTTGTAGAGGGTATAACAGGTCAGAACCTCAGGAGTAAATGTCGGTTGGCTTTTCATAGTCGATCATTCAGAGTTAGAGACAGCAGGTGCGGTAGAGAGAGAGAGTCGAAAACAGCAGGTCCAGGACAAGGTAGCACTTCCGGTGAACAGGTCAGGGTTCCATAGCTGCAGGCAGAACAGTTGAAACTCCACGACCAGGTGGACTGGGGACAGCAAGGATTCATCAGGCCTGGTAGTCCTGATGCATGGTCCTAGGGTTCAGGTCCTCTGAGAGAAAGAGAAAGAGAAAGAAAGAGAGAGCGAGAGAAAGAAAGAGAGAGAGAATTAGAGGACAATTCACACAGGACACCGGATAAGACAGCAGAAGTACTCCAGATATAACAGACTGACCCTAGCCCCCCGACACATAAACTTTTGCAGCATAATTGCAGCTGCAAAATCTGGACCCCTACAAATCAGCCGGGCTAGACAATCTGGACCCTTTCTTTCTAAAATTATCTGCCGAAATTGTTGCAACCCCTATTACTAGCTTGTTCAACCTCTCTTTCGTGTCGTCTGAGATTCCCAAAGATTGGAAAGCAGCTGCGGTCATCCCCCTCTTCAAAGGGGGGGACACTCTTGACCCAAACTGCTACAGACCTATATCTATCCTACCCTGCCTTTCTAAAGTCTTCGAAAGCCAAGTCAACAAACAGATTACCGACCATTTCGAATCCTACCGCACCTTCTCCGCTATGCAATCTGGTTTCAGAGCTGGTCATGGGTGCACCTCAGCCACGCTCAAGGTCCTAAACGATATCGTAACCACCATCGATAAGAAACAATACTGTGCTGCCGTATTCATTGACCTGGCCAAGGCTTTCGACTCTGTCAATCACCACATCCTCATCGGCAGACTCAATAGCCTTGGTTTCTCAAATGATTGCCTCGCCTGGTTCACCAACCACTTCTCTGATAGAGTTCAATGTGTGAAATCGGATGGCCTGTTGTCCAGGCCTCTGGCAGTCTCTATGGGGGTCCCACAGGGTTCAATTCTTGGGCCATCTCTTTTCTCTGTATACATCAATGATGTCCCTCTTGCTGCTGGTGAGTCTCTGATCCACCTCTACGCAGACGATACCATTCTGTATACTTCTGGCCCTTCTTTGGACACTGTGTTAACTACCCTCCAGACGAGCTTCAATGCCATACAACTCTCCTTCCGTGGCCTCCAACTGCTCTTAAATACAAGTAAAACTAAATGCATGCTCTTCAACCGATCGCTGCCCGCACCTGCCCGCCCGTCCAGCATCACTACTCTGGATGGTTCTGACTTAGAATACGTGGACAACTACAAATACCTAGGTGTCTGGTTAGACTGTAAACTCTCCTTCCAGACTCACATCAAACATCTCCAATCCAAAGTTAAATCTAGAATAGGCTTCCTATTTCGCAACAAAGCATCCTTCACTCATGCTGCCAAACATACCCTCGTAAAACTGACCATCCTACCGATCCTCGACTTTGGCGATGTCATTTACAAAATAGCCTCCAATACCCTACTCAATAAACTGGATGCAGTCTATCACAGTGCCATCCGTTTTGTCACCAAAGCCCCATATACTATCCACCACTGCAACCTGTACGCTCTCGTTGGCTGGCCCTTGCTTCATATTCGTCGCCAAACCCACTGGCTCCAGGTCATCTACAAGACCCTGCTAGGTAAAGTCCCCCCTTATCTCAGCTCACTGGTCACCATAACAGCACCCACCTGTAGTACGCACTCCAGCAGGTATATCTCTCTGGTCACCCCCAAAGCCAATTCCTCCTTTGGCCGTCTCTCCTTCCAATTCTCTGCTTCCAATGACTGGAACGAACTACAAAAATCTCTGAAACTGGAAACACTTATCTCCCTCACTAGCTTTAAGCACCAGCTGTCAGAGCAGCTCACAGACCACTGCACCTGTACATAGCCCATCTATAATTTAGCCTAAACAACTACCCTCTTCCCCTACTGTATTTATTTATTTTGCTCCTTTGCAACCCATTATTTATATTTGTACTTTGCACTTTCTTCCACTACATATCTACCATTCCAGTGTTTTACTTGCTATATTGTATTTACTTTGCCACCGTGGCCTTTTTTGCCTTTACCTCCCTTATCTCACCTCATTTGCTCACATTGTATATAGAGTTATTTTTCTACTGTATTTTGACTGTATGTTTGTTTTACTCCATGTGTAACTCTGTGTTGTATGTGTCGAACTGCTTTGCTTCATCTTTGCCAGGTCGCAATTGTAAATGAGAACTTGTTCTCAACTTGCCTACCTGGTTAAATAAAGTTGAAATAAAAAAATAAAAAATAATTACTGGAGGCTGAGAAACGTAGGGTCGGGAGACACTGTGGCCCCGTCCGACTATACCCCCGGACAGGGCCAACCAGGCAGGATATAACCCCACCCCCTTTGCCAAGGCACAGCCCCCACACCACTAGATGGATATCTTCAACCACCAACTTACTACCCTGAGACAAGGCCAAGTATAGCCTACGAAGATTTCCCCCACAGCACGAACCCGAGGGGGGCGCCAAACTGGACAGGAAGATCACTCCAGAGACTCAACCCACTCAAGTGACGCACCCCTCCTAGGGATGGCATGGAAGAGCACCAGTAAGCCAGTGACTCAGCCCCCATAATAGGGTTAGAGACAGAGAATCCCAGTGGAGAGAGAGGAACTGGCCAGGCAGAGACAGCAAGGGTGGTTCGTCGCTCCAGTGCCTTTCCGTTCACCTTCACACCCCTGGGTCAGACTACACTCAATCATAGGACCTACTGAAGAGATGAGTCTTCAATAAAGACGTAAAGGTCGAGACTGAGTCTGTGTCTCTCACATGGGTAGGCAGACCATTCCATAAAAATGGAGCTCTATAGGGGAAAGCCATGCCTCCAGCTGTTTGCTTAGAAATTCTAGGGACAGTAAGGAGGCCTGCGTCTTGTCACCGTAGCGTACATGTAGGTATGTACGGCAGGACCAAATCGGAAAGATAGATAGGAGCAAGCCCATGTAATGCGTGGTAGGTAAGCAGTAAAACCTTGAAATCAGCCCTAGCCTTAACAGGAAGCCAGTGTAGAGAGGCTAGCACTGGAGTAATATGATCACATTTTTGGGTTCTAGTCAAGATTCTAGCAGCCGTGTTTAGCACTAACTGAAGTTTATTTTGTGCTTTATCCAGGTAGCCCGGAAAGTAGAGCATTGCAGTAGTCTAACCTAAAAGTGACAAAAGCATGGATTAATTTTTCCTGCATCATTTTTCGACAGAAAGTTTCAGATTTTTGCAATGTTACGTAGATGGAAAAAAGCTGTCCTTGAAACAGTCTTGATATGTTTGTCAAAAGAGAGATCAGGGGCCAGAGTAACGTTGAGGTCCTTTACAGTTTTATTTGAGACGACTGTACAACCATCAAGATTAATTGTCAGATCCAACAGAAGATCTCTGTTTCTTGGGACCTAGAACTAGCATCTCTGTTTTGTCCGAGTTCAAACGTTTTTTTTTTACAAGGGTAAGGTGACTAGGCATCAGGACATATGATAAACAGAGTAGCAGCAGGGTATATGATGAGTGTACAGTATGTGAGTGGGTATGTGTAGTGTCAGCTCTTTGGTCTTACTGATGTTGAAGGAGAGGGTTGTTGTTCCGGCCCCACATTGTCAGGTCACTGACCTCCTCCCAGTACGCTGTCTCATCATCGTCGGTGATCAGGCCTACCACCGTCGTGTCGTCAGCAAACTTGATGATGGTGTTGGAGTCGTGCGTGGCCACGCAGTCATGGGTGAATAGGGAGTACCACGCCTGTGGGGCACCCATGTTGAGGGTCAGCGGGGCGGAGGTGATGTTGCCTACCCTCACCACCTGGGGCCCATCAGGAAGTCCAAGATCCAGTTGCAGAGGGAGGTGTTCAGTCCCAGGGTCGTAAGCTTGGTGATGAGCTTGGAGGGGTCAATGGTGTTGAATACTGAGCTGTAGTCAATGAACAGCATTCTCACATAGGTATTCCTCTTATCTAGGTGGGTGAAGGCAGTGTGGAGTGCAATTGAGATTGCGTCGTCTATGGATCTGTTGGGGCGGTATGGAAATTGGAGTTGTCTAGGGTTTCTGGGATGATTCAGTTGATGTGTGCCATAACTAGTCTCTCAATGCACTTCATGATTACAGATGTGAGTGCTACAAGGCGGTAGTCATTGTGGCATGAAACCTTAGAGTTCTTGGGAACAAGAATTATGGTGGTCATCTTAAAACATGTGGGGATTACAGACTGGGACAAGGAGAGGTTGAAAATTACAGTGAATATACCGGCCACCTGTTCTGCGCATGCTCTGAAAAAGCACCCTGGAATACCATAAGGCCCCGTGGCCTTGCAGGTATTGACCTGATTAAAGACTTCTCACTTCGGCCTCGGAGAGCGAGATCACCCATACCCGGTACAATGGTGTTATTGTCAAAGCGTGCATAAATGCATTGAGTTCGTCTGGTAGAGTGGCTTCATTGGGCAGATCACAGCTGGGTCTTCCTTTGTAATCTGTAATGGACTGTAGCCCCTGCCACATGCGGCGGTCGTCGGAGCCTGTGTAATATGATTCCACCCTATTCCTATATTGTTATTTTGCTCGTTTGATGACTCTGCTGAGGTCATTGTGACACCTCTTGTACTTGTTCCTGTCCTCAGCCGTAACCTCAGGGTTGTCTGCAATAGCCCTGTGTGCGGTAGCCCTATCCTTTAGTTTAGTGCCAACTTTAGTGTTAATCCAGGGCTTTTGATTTGGGAAGCAGTGAATCTGTGGGGACAAGTCGCCGATGCATTTCCTAATAAAGCCAGTGACGGAGGTGGTTAGCTCTTCGATGTTATCCGCGGAGTCCCGAAACATATTCGAAACAGTTCTAGCAAAGCAGTCCTGTAGTATAATCTCTGATTCTGGAGCATTTCTCAAAGGACAAGTCACAAATAATTCCTGTTTGAGCTTCTACTTTTAAACAGTAGCAGGAGTATGTATGGAGTCATGATCTGATTTGCTGAATGGTGGACGAGAGAGGGCCTCGTATTCTTGCTTGTGGGTAGAATAACAGTGGTCTAAGACTTTATCGCCTCTACTGGCGAGGGAGATTTACATTACATTTACGTCATTTAGCAGACGCTCTTATCCAGAGCGACTTACAAATTGGTGCATTCACCTTATGATATCCAGTGGAACAACCACTTTACAATAGTGCATCTAAATCTTTTAAGGGGGGGGGGGGGGGGGGTTAGAAGGATTACTTTATCCTATCCTAGGTATTCCTTAAAGAGGTGGGGTTTCAGGTGTCTCCGGAAGGTGGTGATTGACTCCGCTGTCCTGGCGTCGTGAGGGAGCTTGTTCCACCATTGGGGTGCCAGAGCAGCGAACAGTTTTGACTGGGCTGAGCGGGATCTGTGCTTCCTCAGAGGTAGGGGGGCCAGCAGGCCAGAGGTGGATGAACGCAGTGCCCTTGTTTGGGTGTAGGGCCTGATCAGAGCCTGAAGGTATGGAGGTGCCGTTCCCTTCACAGCTCCGTAGGCAATCACCATGGTCTTGTAGCGGATGCGAGCTTCAACTGGAAGCCAGTGGAGAGAGCGGAGGAGCGGGGTGACGTGAGAGAACTTGGGAAGGTTGAACACCAGACGGGCTGCGGCGTTCTGGATGAGTTGTAGGGGTTTAATGGCACAGGCAGGGAGCCCAGCCAACAGCGAGTTGCAGTAATCCAGACGGGAGATGACAAGTGCCTGGATTAGGACCTGCGCCGCTTCCTGTGTGAGGCAGGGTCGTACTCTGCGAATGTTGTAGAGCATGAACCTACAGGATCGGGTCACCGCCTTGATGTTAGTGGAGAACGACAGGGTGTTGTCCAGGATCACGCCAAGGTTCTTAGCACTCTGGGAGGAGGACACAAGGGAGTTGTCAACCGTGATGGCGAGATCATGGAACGAGCAGTCCTTCCCCGGGAGGAAGAGCAGCTCCGTCTTGCCGAGGTTCAGCTTGAGGTGGTGATCCGTCATCCACACTGATATGTCTGACAGACATGCAGAGATGCGATTTGCCGCCTGGTTATCAGAAGGGGGAAAGGAGAACATTAATTGTGTGTCGTCTGCATAGCAATTATAGGAGAGACCATGTGAGGATATGACAGAGCCAAGTGACTTGGTGTATAGCGAGAATAGGAGAGGGCCTAGAACAGAGCCCTGGAGGACACCAGTGGTGAGAGCGCATGGTGCGGAGACCGATTCTCGCCACGCCACCTGGTAGGAGCGACCTGTCAGGTAGGACGCAATCCAAGCGTGGGCCGCGCCAGAGATGCCCAACTCGGAGAGGGTGGAGAGGAGGATCTGATGGTTCACAGTATCAAAGGCAGCAGATAGGTCTAGAAGGATGAGAGCAGAGGAGAGAGAGTTAGCTTTAGCAGTGCGGAGAGCCTCCGTGACACAGAGAAGAGCAGTCTCAGTTGAATGCCCAGTCTTGAAACCTGACTGATTAGGATCAAGAAGGTCATTCTGAGAGAGATAGCAGGAGAGCTGGCCAAGGACGGCACGTTCAAGAGTTTTGGAGAGAAAAGAAAGAAGGGATACTGGTCTGTAGTTGTTGACATCGGAGGGATCGAGTGTAGGTTTTTTCAGAAGGGGTGCAACTCTCGCTCTCTTGAAGACGGAAGGGACGTAGCCAGCGGTCAAGGATGAGTTGATGAGTGAGGTGAGGTAGGGGAGAAGGTCTCCGGAAATGGTCTGGAGAAGAGAGGAGGGGATAGGGTCAAGTGGGCAGGTTGTTGGGCGGCCGGCCGTCACAAGACGCGAGATTTCATCTGGAGAGAGAGGGGAGAAAGAGGTCAAAGCACAGGGTAGGGCAGTGTGAGCAGGACCAGCGGTGTCGTTTGACTTAGCAAACGAGGATCGGATATCGTCAACCTTCTTTTCAAAATGATTGACGAAGTCATCCGCAGAGAGGGATGAGGGGGGGAGGAGGATTCAGGAGGGAGGAGAAGATAGCAAAGAGCTTCCTAGGGTTAGAGGCAGATGCTTGGAATTTAGAGTGGTAGAAAGTGGCTTTAGCAGCAGAGACAGAAGAGGAGAATGTAGAGAGGAGGGAGTGAAAGGATGCCAGGTCCGCAGGGAGGTGAGTTTTCCTCCATTTCCGCTCGGCTGCCCGGAGCCCTGTTCTGTGAGCTCGTAGTGAGTCGTCGAGCCACGGAGCAGGAGGGGAGGACCGAGCCGGCCTGGAGGATAGGGGACAGAGAAAATCAAAGGATGCAGAAAGGGAGGAGAGGAGGGTTGAGGAGGCAGAATCAGGAGATAGGTTGGAGAAGGTTTGAGCAGAGGGAAGAGATGATAGGATGGAAGAGGAGAGAGTAGCGGGAGAGAGAGAGCGAAGGTTGGGACGGCGCAATACCATCCGAGTAGGGGCAGAGTGAGAAGTGTTGGATGAGAGCAAGAGGGAAAAGGATACAAGGTAGTGGTCGGAGATTTGGAGGGGAGTTGCAATGAGATTAGTGGAAGAACAGCATCTAGTAAAGATGAGGTCAAGCGTATTGCCTGCCTTGTGAGTAGGGGGGGAAGGTGAGAGGGTGAGGTCAAAAGAGGAGAGGAGTGGAAAGAAGGAGGCAGAGAGGAATGAGTCAAAGGTAGACGTGGGGAGGTTAAAGTCACCCAGAACTGTGAGAGGTGAGCCATCCTCAGGAAAGGAACTTATCAAGGCGTCAAGCTCATTGATGAACTCTCCAAGGGAACCTGGAGGGCGATAAATGATAAGGATGTTAAGCTTGAAAGGACTGGTAACTGTGACAGCATGGAATTCAAATGAGGAGATAGACAGATGGGTCAGGGGAGAAAGAGAGAATGTCCACTTGGGAGAGATGAGGATTCCAGTGCCACCACCCCGCTGGCTCGATGCTCTCGGGGTATGCGAGAACACGTGGGCAGACGAAGAGAGAGCAGTAGGAGTAGCAGTGTTATCTGTGGTAATCCATGTTTCCGTCAGCGCCAGGAAGTCTAGGGACTGGAGGGTAGCATAGGCTGAGATGAACTCAGCCTTGTTGGCTGCAGACCGGCAGTTCCAGAGGCTGCCGGAGACCTGGAACTCCACGTGGGTCGTGCGCGCTGGGACCACCAGGTTAGAGTGGCAGCGGCCACGCGGTGTGAAGCGTTTGTATGGCCTGTGCAGAGGGGAGAGAACAGGGATAGACAGACACATAGTTGACAAGCTACAGAAGTGTTGTTTCTTGTATTATTGTCTCTTGTGTCTTTAGAGAACTGTTTCACTTTGATATCCTTTTTCTTCTGTCCTGATTTTCTCTTTCTTTTCTTCTGTTAACTAGATATTCTTTGTTGTTCTTCGTTAGCTTCTTCCAAAAGAGTCCCTAGCAACTGCTTAGCAACTGGTAAACAATTCAGCTAGCTAAGATAACTACAATTTCATGAAAAATAGTTATTTTTCAAAAGCCTATCTTCTTTGTTTGTTGCTTGTTTTTTCTCCTATTCAGTCTTGCAGTTTTCTTTTGCTTTTTTCCGATGTACTTCACTCTAAAAACCATGTAAATTTCAATATTTGTAGGAGCTCATTTTTCAGCTGCTGCTGCTCAAATTGGAGTTCCGGAACTATGATGTGTTGATGGTAGTTGGGCATCACATGTCTTAATGATGCAGAACTTAATGATCATTGGCAACCAGAAAAGAAGCCTCTGGAGGTACATTTTCCTGCTTGGTTATAGCCTCATACAGTTTGTTAAGTGCAGACTTGTTATTTTACTTATCCTGAGGTGGACTGTATACAACAGTCACGAAAACAGCTGAAAACTCTTGGGAAGTAAAAGGGTCGGCATTTGACCATCAGGTATTCCAAGACGGGTGAACAGTGGGTCGGCACTTTTCATCGTGCTTGAGTCAGCACAGCAGTTGTTGTTGATGAAGAGCTTGCAAAACGGCGGCCATCCAACGCAGCGCCAGTACAGTAGGCGGAGTTAATGCACAATAGCATTGGATGCCAGATGCCGATAAACCCCACAGCAGAAGGGGAGAGGGCGACAACGGTAGCCAGCTTGCCATACACTGGTCCGGTAGACAGTGTCCTACGCCCCACCTGGCGGGCACTGTTTTCCCGCAGTTCTGTTAACGATGGCATCTTTAACAGAACGTAGGTAGCTCGCTAGTTAGCGACACCATGTGCTAGTTAGCTAGCACACTGTGTCGTCCCGCCTTCCGCGTACCGGTGTCATCCTTAGGACTACCTGGCTAAACTGCAGTGCTAGCGGGAGACAGGGATGACAGGTAGGTGGGTGAAAAAACTCAGATAATAATTTTTTATTTCCCTTTTGACCCACATTCCAGTGTAACACAAGCGGGAAGGGGGGTAATTCATGCATGAACCAATGGGGTACTCGAGTGGGGGTGGGTGTTCATGCAGATGCAGGAACGCCACGAATTGTGGACTGCAGTTGCAAACTAAAGCCTCGCTTCGCCTCTTCCTCTGCGTTGGTGTATGTTGATTTACCAACCGGAAGCGCTAGCCGGAAGTTGCTCCCGTATTCGTGACGTGTTCTTGTAACTACTATTTCCATACTCAAATTTGGCGAGAGTTTGCTGATAAATTATTGCCACATTCACTACCATAGGAAAGGGATCGTGATACGACCTACAAAAATGACAACCATGTTCGCAGACACTATTCTTATTGTGTTCATATCTGTTTGCACAGCTCTGTTAGCTGAGGGTAAGTAACTACAGTAGCTAGCTAACGTTAATTTTAGCTAAGCTATCTGGCTGACTTTAGCTAGCTACCTGATACTGACTTTCTAATTTTGGCTAGCAACCTTCAAACATATTCGTGATGTATGTTATTTGGTAAACGCTGAGTGCTGTAGATGTTTTGTCATTTGGAAACATGTTTAATCCGGGGCATAAGTAGCACGACGCCTCTTAGCTTTGGGACACAACATTGGGAGTCTGCCATTATGAGGCAACAGCCATCAGAGCTAAGCATTGCGAGCTCTTGGCCAGTTCACTGGCTATCTGTAAACGACTTTGTGACAACGGCTGATGTTAAAAGGACTTTATGAAATAAATGTGATTGATGGTCACCATTGGTGTACTAATGATGATAACCGCAAACTTGTTATTTATAGTTAGTGACAGTAGCTTATGTTTCATCAGGAGATGATTGGGGCATCATCTCATACACATGCATGATTTTCTATGCACATTCATTGATATGTTGATGTATTGATTGCTCTAAATGTAGTATTTGCCTAACCTTTAAACATCTCCATCCTAAGGAATTACATGGGTGTTGGTGTATCGTACTGCAAAGTACAAGAGTCTGAAGGCAGAGGTGGAAAAGCAAAGCAAGAAATGTGAGTGTCTTAAGTACATTTTCATTGCTTTTCACAATTTACACACAGATGACATTGTTCAGTTCTTGGATCAAATCAAATTTTATTTGTCACATGCGCCGAATACAACAGTTGTAGACCTTCAACACCATAGTACCCTCAAAGCTCATCACTAAGCTAAAGATCCTGGGACTAAACACCTCCCTCTGCAACTGAATCCTGGACTTCATGACGGGCCGCCCCCAGGTGGTGAGGGTAGGTAACAACACATCTGCCATGCTGATCCTCAACACTGGAGCTCCGCAGGGGTGCGTGCCCATGACTGCATGGCGACTCCAACACCATCATTAAGTTTGCAGACGACACAACAGCGGTAGGCCTGATCAATGATGAGACGGCCTATAGGGAGGAGGTCAGAGACCTGGCCGGGTGGTGCCAGAATATCAACCTATCCCTCAACGTAACCAAGACTAAGGAGATGATTGTGGACTACAGGACAAGGGGTACCGAGCACTCCCCCATTCTCATCGACGGGGCTGTAGTGGAGCAGGTTGAGAGCTTCAAGTTCCTTGGCGTCCACATCAACAACAAACTAGAATGGTCCAAACACACCAAAACAGTCGTGAAGAGGGCACGACAAAGCCTATTCCCCCTCAGGAAACTAAAAAGATTTGGCATGGGTCCTGAGATCCTCAAAAGGTTCTACAGCTGCAACATCGAGAGCATCCTGACTGGTTACATCACTGCCTGGTACGGTAATTGCTCGGCCTCTGACCGCAAGGCACTACAAATAGTCTGGGTAGCCATTTGATTAGCTATTCAGGAGTCTTGTGGCAACCTGTCAGGATGCTCTCGATGGTGCAGCTGTAAAACCTTTTGAGGATCTGAGGCCCCATGCCAAATATTTTCAGTCTCCTGAGGGGGAATAGGTTTTGTCGTGCCCTCTTCACGACTGTCTTAGTGTGCTTGGACCATGTTAGTATGTTGGTGATGTGGACGCCAAGGAACTTGAAGCTCTCAACCTGCTCCACTACAGCCCCATCGATGAGAATGGGGGTGTGCTCGGTCCTCCTTTTCCTGTAGTCCACAATCATCTCCTTTGTCTTGATCACGTTGAGGGAGAGGTTGTTGTCCTTGCACCACACGGTCAGGTCTCTGGCCTCCCTGTAGGCTGTCTCATTGTTGTCAGTGATCAGGCCTACCACTGTTGTCATCAGTAAACTTAATGATGGTGTTGGAGTCGTGCCTGGCTGTGCAGTCATAAGTGAACAGGGAGTACAGGAGGGGACTGAGCACGCAACCCTGAGGGGCCCCCGTGTTGAGGATTAGCGTGGCGGATGTGTTGTTACCTACCCTTACCGTTGTTGTTTTCAAGGGTGACAGCTCTGTAGTGAAAAATATTTTTGTATATATATTTGAATATTTCAGTGGAGAAGAAGAAGGAAACCATTACAGAATCTGCAGGACGTCAACAGAAGAAAAAGATTGGTAAGAAAGAAGAGTCATATGTTTATACAGTATGTATTTGGACCAAAGCTTTCCTGGACCATAGCAATCGTCTCATCATCATTTTGACAAGACTATTACGATAATAGATATGACGGTTGGTGTATATAACATATGTTGTCCCCATACACAATGTTTTAATTTTAACTTCACAGAGAGACAAGAGGAGAAACTGAAGAACAACAACAGAGATCTATCCATGGTGAGAGAAATGTATTTTGTTGTCATACAAATTAAGCAAGCCAACGCCCTGTGTATTCCAACCTCATTTCCTATCTAGCTTCATTGATGAAGGGGTGACCACATTTCATCTGACTGTCCTCCGTCTTGTGTTACAGGTACGAATGAAGTCCATGTTCGCCATTGGCTTCTGTTTCACAGCGTTGATGGGAATGTTCAACTCCATGTGAGTGTACAGACAATGACAAATGATATCTGTTAGATCTAGTGGCACGGGTGGCTACTCTGTTATGATGACAAACAACTCACTGTGTTCATTGTGAGTTTTTTTGTTAAGCAATTGCTCTCAGCTCAAAGTTAGTCATTCAATGCACCTCCCTACCCACTGTTTGCTAATATCATTGTCTTGTTTTAGCTTTGATGGAAGGGTTGTGGCAAAACTGCCATTCGTCCCACTGTCCTACATTCAGGGCCTTTCCCATCGCAACCTTTTGGGCGAGGACTTCACTGACTGCTCCTTCATCTTCTTGTACATTCTCTGCACCATGTCCATCAGACAGGTAACTCAACTGACACTATCTTACCACCTGTCATGGGTTGCAATATATTGACAAGAGTAGCAAATACTGTGCTAACAAAAAGAGTAAGGAAATACATTTATGGGTTTGAAGTTGAAGGTTTCCACAGACCCAATCTCTTAAAATATGATTCCACATTCAACAGCTTACAGTTCACAACTTTCCAGAACTGGGACTTCTCATACATATCCTTGGTTTCTGTCTACTTGCTATTTAAATATTTTTCCCATCCATCCACAGAACATCCAGAAGATGCTCGGTCTGGCCCCCTCCAGAGCTGCCACCAAGCAGGCTGGAGGTTTTTTGGGACCCCCTCCCCAGGCAGCTAAGTTCTCCTAAGAACCAAGCACATGGGTGGTGTTCCAGGCTCACTACATTAGATTACAGTCCAATGGTTGTGTACCATGTCATCGAGTGCGCAGCCGAGCATCAGATCCTATATCATATGATGTGATTTTTGAAATGTAGTCTGCTTAGAACGCGTCTTCAATCCTATTTCTACACTGTGACTGTCTGGCCACAGAGAGAAGGGAGAGGACAGCCCCCTCATCTGTACAGAGAATGACATTGCTGTCACAGCGATGGATGGGACGACTCTTTGTATACATTGAATACCATCAGCAGCTACTATATCATTCATTCATTACCTGTACCCATTATTTCATTGAAGTTTGTAGTGTACCTGGTTTTACCCATTTTCCTTATTTTAGTTTTAGTTCGTTTAGTTTGACATAAAAGTTGCTATGATTGTGAGTGCTAATGATTTACAAAATGTTACAAAAGTGTGAAATATATCCTGTTTATATTCAGATAAACATTGTGATAAGATGCTAAACAAAAATCGTATGAGATGGAATAAATTAAGCAGAACTGGGAGTGGATTGGCTGTTTGGTTCATCAGTACATTATGTGATTGCCTGGCTCTGTAGTATTTCATTTCTTATTGAATAAATGTTTTATCACATTTTAGCCTGTTTGATGCTGTTTTCTTTTCTTTCTTTGCAATTGTGTATGATTTATGGCTGCTACCACAGAATATTATAAGTAAAACAAGTATTCATGACTTTGGTGGTTCCTATCTTAGAAAGCCATAAGTGGGTTAATGAGTCAGCAGAAAATTGTTACTCAATAGTCTACAATATTGGAGCTGGGCTGGGGCCAACAACACACAGATCAAGAGGACTGCTAAATTAATTGTCAGGGTCATTCCTATGATACAGTGCCTTTGTCTCCAGGAATGATCAGTTCTTATTTAGTGTAAATGTAAAGCCTTTTGTAATCCACATTTTAAGGTCAGGTGTCTACCTTTACACAAAAATATGGATCCTGAAAGGGAATTGAATTTTTACATTTACATTGTAATTGAATTCATGTTATTACACTTTTTTTGTCAGTGGATATCGGGGTTTTTTGCCATGTCCACAGGTGATATTTATCGACTTCCACAAGAAATATAAGCCATATAATAATAACATTTACCAAACCTTTAACTATTTTATAGTCCTAGTTAAAGTATTTTTCATCAGTAATGATTTTTTTTCATGATTATTGTATTTATTTTATTGAAAATATTCTGTGTGTCCCTGATACCACTTTCCAGTCTGTTAGTTTGTTGTAATTCTCCATTTAAGAAAACAACACTTTCCTATAATGACCCCACATTCAGAAAGTGTGGGAAAACTATGGTGCAAAGCTACATAAATATAAACACTCAGTTATATCTATGTGTCCATGTTTCAGGTTGTTAGTCTGTATGTCCTACTCATCAATGTCCACCCTGTTAGGCTAAATTGTAGAGAACATTTAAAATGTTAAAATATGTTTGATAGAGCAGTTAAAATCCTGTTCAAGTGTTCACCATTACGCTAGCTCAATCTTGCTTACTCACAGAGCTATCGCTAATTTAGGCTCAACATGTCCACCCAGTTAGGATTATGCACTCAAACAGTTTTTAAGTGCCTGAGCTTGACCAATATGTTTTTCTGAAAGTCAAACATGTCCTTTTTCTGATATACAGTACCAGTCAAAAGCTTGGCAACACATTCAAGGGTATTTCTTTATTTTATACTATTTTCAACATTTTCCACCCTTTGCCTTGATTAAAGCTTTGCACATTCTTGGCATTCTCTCAACCAGCTTCACCTGGAATGCTTTTCCAACAGTCTTGAAGGAGTTCCCACATATGCTGAGCACTTAATGGCTGCTTTTCCTTCACTCTGCAGTCCAACTCATCCCAAACATCAATTGGGTTGAGATCGGGTGATTGTGGAGGGCAGGTCATCTGATGCAGCACTCCATCACTCCCCTTCTTGGTCAAATAGCCCTTACACAGCCTGGAGGTGTGTTGGGTCATTGCCCTGTTGAAAAACAAATGATAGTCCCACTAAGCGCTGTTGGGTTCGGGGTGAAACTTTGAACATTGCTATACTAGAGACATTGTTATACCCAAAAACATAGTATATAAAGGAGTGAAAGAGACTGTTTTATACATCAGAAGTTAATGGTTATCTGCAGGAGACAGATGGCTGTGGAATGTGTTAAGGGATACGGGTGGAGATCTTTGGATTAGGCCTCAAGGGTGTTGAGGTCAGGTCAGTTTCCCTTAAGGGAGAAACAATGGTTTATTATCCTATCACTCCGTCTTCCTGTCAGACCATAAAACATGTAAGGATTGGAAAGAAGGAGGAGTGTCTAAATTGGAGTATATATACTTGTGGTGGTGGAAACGTGATGTCTGAATGCAGCTGTATCGACCCTTTGGGAAGAATTACACTTGGTTAAGCTTCTCTAGTGTCCGTGAGTTATTTACTCTGAAAATTAGAACCTAACAGCGCAAACCAGATGGGATGGCGTATCGCTGCAGAATGCTGTGGTAGCCATCCTGGTTAGGTGTGCCTTGAATTCTAAATAAATCACTGACCATGTCACCAGCAAAGCACCCCCACACCATCACATCTCCTCCTCCATGCTTCTCGGTGGGTACCACACATGCAAAGATCATCCATTCACCTACTCTGCGTCTCACAAAGACACGGTGGTTGGACCAAAAATCGCACATTTGGACTCATCAGACCAAAGGACAGATTTCCCCCGGTCTAATGTTCATTACTCGTGTTTCTTGGCCCAAGCAAGTCTCTTCTTATTGGTGTCCTTTAGTAGTGCTTTTTTTTTTACCAGTAATTCGACAATGAAGGCCTAAATCACCCAGTCTCCTCTGAACAGATGATGTTGATGTGTCTGTTACTTGCAATTTCTGAGGCTGGTAACTAATGAACTTATGCTCTGCAGCAGAGGTAACTCTGGGTCTTCCTTTCCTGTGGCGGTCCTCATGATAGACAGTTTCATCATAGCGCTTGATGGTTTTTGGGACTGCACTTGAAGAAACTTTCAAAGTTCTTGAAATGTCCCGGATTGACTGACCTTCATGTCTTAAAGTAATGATGGACTGTCATTTCTAGTTGCTTATTTGAGCTGTTCTTGCCATGATATGGACTTGGTCTTATACCAAATAGGGCTATCTTCTGTATACCACCCATACCTTGTCACAAACCAACTGATTGGCTCAAACTTATTAAGAAGGAAAGAAATTCCACAAATACATTTTTAACAAGGCACACTTGTTAATTTAAATGCATTCCAGGTGACGACCTGTTTGAGAGAATGCAGAGCGTGTGCAAAGCTGTCATCAAGGCAAAGGGGGTCTACTTTGAAGAATCTCAAATATAAAATGTTTAGATTTTTTTCAGCACTTTTTTGGTTACTACATGATTCCATATGTGTTATTTCATAGTTTGATGTCTTCACTATTATTCTACAATGTAGAAAATAGTGAAAAATAAAGAAAAACCCTTGAATGAGTAGTTGTGTCCAAACTTTTGACTGGTACTGTATATATATATTTTTTTTTTCAAAAAAAACATTGAGATCCAAATGGCACCGCATTGTAGGAATGACCCGGTTATTGACACTTGCGTCCTCATGACCTAAACTGTGATGTAAGGGGCCAACTCAATTTACCAGGTTTTAGAATTAACGTCGAAACACTTATTTCAAATACTCAAGGATCCGGATGATACAGTCCATATATGTGTGAAAGGCAAGCTATCAGACACCCTGAAACTAATCCCGCCCATATTGTGTAATTGCTGAGATTTGAACTCTGCAGTCATATTCATACAGTATTTCCACACAGGTTGGGTAATAGCTACTATTTTACACATTCCCTGTTTACGAGGGGCGAAGTGCGTCTGTCGGATACGATATCTGCTGACTTGCGTCAATAAAACGTCAAATCCAAAGCAGGACGAAAGCTTCGATTTACGGAACAGAAGACGGTAGGAACAGTCAAATTATTAAAGAAGTGTGATTTTGAGTAAATATGCAGAATGACTCGGTTTAGCTCGCTTCTAGGCTAGGTCTGAAGCCTGCGTTTTTGCTGCGTTGTGAAAGGGCGTGTTTATAATGTTGCTGGCTGTCTGGAGGACGTTTTCTTCTGCAAATGCGCATGCTAACTAAATTTGTAAAAGTCTACATGCACGTACATACATATTTAGCTAGCAAAATATTTTTCCCATGCGCTATTGTTTGCCTGAAACTGCCGAAAAGCTTACCTTTTAATAATGTTGCAGTCTGATCACTCCTATTTTATTTGTCCTACAGGTAATTCACACACAGTTGGACACAGTCGAACATGGCCCAGCTTCTAGAGTCTATGCCTGGTGCCTCCACTGGACAGGTCGTGGTGACGGACCACTTAAATTTCTGGGGCGGGTGCAGAGTTAAACCCAAGGATGGAATAAACCCGGAGCCCGTCCACGAACCTGCAACTGGTTTGTAGCATACTACATACACTATACTATTTACTAAATCAAATTATATTCGTCACATGCTTCGTAAACAACCGGCGTGGACTAACAGTGAAATGCTTTTACTCGTAGGCTTTCTGATTTAATAGAGCTGTAGGCATATATCTCAGATGTATTGAATGTTTTTAGATACATTACTGTGTTAGTGTTGTAGTAAAAAGGTATCTCAGCGCACAGTTGACCAGACAGATTTCCTAGTTGACCAGTATCTGGAATGTCAGTGTCAAGGTTCACTGACCTCTTATGTTGTTTAGTTTCAATTAGAGTATTATTACCTCACTATTTGGAGTCAGCAAGAGTTCACTGACCAATTTACAATATGCCCCCCAAGATGCCCATGGATTCTGTTTGCCAGTTGGATGTTTGTGAAGTGTTTATTTGTCTTTTTCATCTGGTGTCTGCAGGACGTAAGCTGTGTGACATGTTTCCATGTGGGAAAGAGGAGGTGGACCAGGCCATCCAAAGTGCACATGCTGCCTACCTAAAGTGGAGCAAGATGGCAGGCATGGAGAGGGCCCGAGTTATGCTGGAGGCTGCTCGCATCATCAGGGTGAGACATGTCATGTGAGCAGAATGCTGCATAATGCTTGCATAACATTGCTGTTAGAATTAGAATATTAGCTACTGAACAGAGAAATTATATTTCTCTTTAATTAAATAATTTCAGACTTTTCATGAGTGCATTGCATTCCATACCTCTTTACAGTGTACAGCAGGGGAATGGAGTTACATTTAATGAATCTGAGGCCCTTTTTGTCGAGTTAACTCTGTACCAAGCAGTCTTTATAAGTGATTGTCACTACGACATTGCTCGATCCAATATTGATATTTCTTAATTCCATTATTTTACTTTTAGATTAGTGTATTTTTGTGAACTGTTAGATATTACTGTGCTGTTGGAGCTAGGAACACAAGCATTTCCCTACACCCACAATAACATCTGCTAAATATGTGTGACCAATCAAATTTGTTTGATTTGAGGACATACATTGCTGATTGGAACATTCTTGCTGTTACACATAATCCCAAATATTAGTGGTGAACTGAAGTTGCTTTAAAGGTTTCTGGGAACAGTGCCAGGAAAGTTTTGAAAATGTTACACAACATAATTGAACGTGGTTGAAAATGTGCAATCTTAGTTATTTATTAAATGCACAGGCATAGTACGCTGTAAACTCCAATGTGCTGTCTACTCAAAACCTTTGAGGAAACCTGTTGCATTTAATGAGTACAGTTACTTAAAGTTATTTTGTGGTCATTACTCAAACAGTTTTGAGTTGTATCATCTTGAAACATTTTTGTAATACCCCTACTAAGCCACGCCTCCAATATAATTTCCCAAAGCGCTCTTTGCCTTTTTGAGGAATTGTTGAGTTACCATCCATGACTGTATTTTATTGTAACAGAGACATGGTTGTTGAATTTGTTCATATTCAGTCCTGTGGCCTTCACCATGTGAGTTCCTAGGTGAATGTTATCGTTACCTGCCGCCCCCGTGGTTAGAGCATTGGGCCAGTAACCGAAAGGTTGCTGGATCAAATCACCGAGCTGACAAGGTAAAAATCCTGTCGTTCTGTCCCTGAACAAGACAGTTAACCCACTGTTCCCTGGTAGGCCGTCATTGTAAATAGGAATTTGTTCTTAACTGACTTGCCTAGTTAAAGGTTAGCGAGAGAGCGATAATTAAACTCTTTAGGACATTACATTTCTCGTGAGGCCTTATTTTGAGGCCTAGCTTTACAGTTTAGAGGCCACATCACACCTGCAAGTGGCACAATTCCGGTAACTTTCCGAAAATTCCCAGATTTATGCAAAAAAAAAAATGCTGGGAGGAGGATTTCCAGGAATCTTCTAATCGGGATTTCTGGGAAATTTACCAGAATTTTGCAAATCATGTTATGCTGGTTTGCAAAGTAATATGTAATTCCTATTGAAATTCAGCTAGCGTTAGGATATCTAACAGTTAGACTTTTTACTCAATTGCAACCTGCATTCATGATGACTGCCACCGTTATGAACTGTGTGAGGAGAGTACCTAAACCATTTCAACTAATGGATAACCATTTCAGTAATGGGTGCAAAAATTCTAACTAAATAATTCAATTAGTTTAGAAAAAATTGTTATTGATCTTTGTGTAGCATAAGATTAATTAATCAATCACTCAATGTACATTGACTCCTGTGGCGGACTGCACTAGCATCGACTAGTCCCCGCGATATGCAACTTTTAAGGGAAGTCAGGAACCAATACACGCAGTCATTCAGGAAAGCAAAGGCTAGCTTTTTCAAACAGAAATTTGCATCCTGTAGTTCTAACTCCAAAAAGTTTTGGGACACTGTAAAGTCCATGGAGAATAAGAGCACCTCCTCCTAGCTGCTCACTGCACTGAGGCTAGGTAACACTGTCACACCACTGATAAATCCACGATAATTGAGAATTTCAATAAGCATTTCTCTACGGCTGGCCATGCTTTCCTCCTGGCTACCCCAACCCCGGCCATCAGCTCCACACCCCCCCGCAGCAACTTGCCCAAGCCTCCCCAGCTTCTCCTTCACCCAAATCCAGATATCAGGTGTTCTGAAAGAGCTGCAAAACCTGGACCCGTACAAATCAGCTGGGCTAGACAATCTGGACCCTCTCTTTCTAAAATTATCCGCCGCCATTGTTGCAATCCCTATTGCCTGTCTGTTCAACCTCTTTCGTATCGTCCGAGATCCCTAAAGATTTGAAACCTGCCGCGGTCATCCCCCTCTTCAAAGGTGGTGACACACTAGTCCCAAACTGTTATAGACCTATATCCATCCTGCCCTGCCTTTCTAAAGTCTTCAAAAGTTAAGTTAACGAACAGATCACTGACATTTCGAATCCCACCGTACCTTCGCCGCTGTGCAATCTGGTTTCCGAGCTGGTCAGGTGCACCTCAGCCACGTTCAAGGTACTAAACGATATCATAACCGGCATCGATAAAAGACAGTACTGTGCAGCCGTGTTCATCGACCTGGCCAAGGCTTTCGACTCTGTCAATCACCACATTCTTATCGGCAGACTAAACATCCTTGGTTTCGCAAATGACTGCCTCGCCTGGTTCACCAACTACTTCTCAGACAGTTCAGTGTGTCAAATCGGAGGGCCTGTTGTCCGGACCTCTTGCATGGGGGTGCCACAGGGTTCAATTCTCGGGTCCGACTCTTTTCTCTGTATATATCAATGATGTCGCTCTTGCTGCGGGTGATTCTCTGATCCACCTCTACGCAGACGACACCATTCTGTATACATCTGGCCCTTCTTTGGACACTGTGTTAACTAACCTCCAAACGAGCTTCAATGCCATACAACTCTCCTTCCGTGGCCTCCAACTGCTCTGAAGTGCTAGTAAAACCAAATGCATGCTTTTCAACCATTCGCTGCCCGCACCCACCCGACGAGCATCACTACTCTGGATGGTTCTGACTTAGAATATGTGGACAACTACAAATACCTAGGTGTCTGGTTAGACTGTAAACTCTCCTTCCAGACTCATATTAAACATCTCCAATCCAAAATTAAATCTAGAATCGGCTTCCTATTTCGCAACAAATCCTCCTTCACGCACGCCGCCAAACATACCCTCGTAAAACTGACTATCCTATCGATCCTCAACTTTGGCGTCGTCATTTACAAAATAGCCTCCAACACTCTACCCAGCAAATTGGATGCAGTCTATCACAGTGCCATCCGTTTTGTCACCAAAGCCCCTTATATCACCCTCCACTGTGACCTGTATGCTTTAGTCGGCTGGCCCTCGCTACATATTCGTCGCCAGACCCACTGGCTTCAGGTCATTTATAAGTCTATGCTAGGTAAAGCTCCGCCTTATCTCAGCTCACTGGTCACGATAACAACACGCACGCGCTCCAGCAGGTATATCTCACTGGTCATCCCTAAAGCCAACACCTCCTTCGGCTGCCTTTCCTTCCAGTTCTCTGCTGCCAATGACTGGAACGAATTGCTGAAGCTGGAGACTTATATTTCCCTCACTAACTTTAAACATCAGCTATCTGAGCAGCTAACCGATCACTGCAGCTGTACATAGCCCATCTGTAAATAGCCCATCCAATCTACCTAACTCATCCCCATACTGTTTTTATTTACTTTTCTGCTCTTTTGCACACCAGTATTTCTACTTGCACATCATCTGCTATTAATCACTCCAGTGTTAATTTGCTAAACTGTAATTACTTCGCTACTATAGCCTATTTATTGCCTTAGCTCCTCACGCAATTTCCACACACTGTATATAGACTTTCTTTTTTTTCTATTGTGTTATTGACTGTACGCTTGTTTATTCCATGTGTAACTCTGTGTCACACTGCTTTGCTTTATCTTGGCCAGGTCGCAGTTGTAAATGAGAACTTGTTCTCAACTAGCTTACCTGGTTAAATAAATACAAAAACACATATGAAAAACTATTCCAAAAAGTCAACCTGCAGTAGAGCATGCTGGGTAAAAGTAAATTTCTTTAAAAATGTAGTTGTGAATTCTCATTTAGTTTTGAGTCAGTACCACATAGACATTTGAGGTAATAATGATTTTTCATTGATTCAGTTCAACTTACTAGAAGTATTTGAGTGTAAAATGCCTCGGGGTTTACAGTGTGCTGTACCTCAGTGATCACATTTTAGAAAACAAATGGGTGATCTCGGGAATCAAACCCACTACCCTGACGTTACAAGCGCAATGCTCTACCAACTAAGCTACAAAGGACCACTATTCCCAATGCTGTTAATAGGAGAGAAGAGACAACATTGCCAAGTTGGAGGTGATCAACAATGGGAAGTCTATCACAGAGGCCCGGGTGGACATTGATATTTCCTGGCAGACCTTAGAGTACTACGCTGGCATTGCTGGCACACTGGCAGGTGGGAACACACTTTGTGGAGACATGTATAAACAAAATGATTTTGACCAATTACCATCTGATGCTATTGTGGTTCTCAAACACATACATTGTATTGTTATAGGCCTGACTATTTTCTTCTCTTTAAACGACGTATGCTTCACTTTTCTTTGTTTTATGCTTATGGGCATAGTGACAGGTTTTTAGCTTTTACTGAATGATGCATAACACAGACAAATTTGTTGCACCTTAATAATGAATCACACAACTACAATATATCTGCAATAGCATTCATAGCAATGTTACAGTTTACCTTTCATTCACCTCAGGCCAGCACATCCAACTGCCCGGAGGATCCTTTGCTTACACCAGACGGGAGGCCCTGGGGGTATGTGTGGGCATCGGGGCCTGGAACTACCCCTTCCAGATCGCCTGTTGGAAGTCTGCTCCTGCCCTGGCCTGTGGTACGCTTGCCATGACCTCCAGCGTTCATGCATTACCATCACCCTGTGGAATGTTGTTTTGCTTCACATTTCAGTTCTGATTAGATGACTTAAAACTAATCAATACATATTTCATTATTTTGTATAATGAACGTATCTGTTCTTTTTCATGGAAATGTTTAAATTAACTATGCATATGAAGAGGAATAGTAGATTTGACCGGTGTCTCTGAATGTCTTTTTAGAGACAGATTGTACTGTGAGTGAAACTAAGTATTTATTTATTTATTTACTGCTGGGTCTCTTTATCCACAGGTAATGCCATGGTGTTCAAGCCTTCTCCTTTCACTGCTGTGACCGCCGTGATTCTGGCTGAGATCTACAAAGAGGCTGGGGTACCTGATGGGCTCTTCAACGTGGTGCAGGGTGGGGCGGAGACCGGCACCCTGCTCTGTAATCACCCCGGCGTGGCTAAGGTGTCCTTCACTGGCAGTGTCCCAACTGGGAAGAAGGTACAGACTGAAACAAAATACTTTATTGGGTGTTTACCAAGGTTGTAATCATTAGGCACCAAACATAAGAAAATGGACTGAAACAGGGAGGGACTACCTGAACAATTCCAATAAGAAATGCTCGTTTTAGTTTGCAGTTGCAAAAGATTTTGCTCACCGTGTCCTCTGAGTACAATCCTAAATTCTTGTCATGGCAAGTCTTCAGTCACCTCTATGTTCATAATCTCAGTCTCACTGAGACTCACAGCCAGTAGTTGACCTCTCTGGGTCTATTGATAACAAGAGTAACTTGAGAAACCTGAATTGCTTCTCTGCTCATCAATGATAAGACCGCTGAACAAGAGTTTGTACTGTTAGGTGACCTAAACTAGGATATGCTTAACACCCCGACCGTCCTACAATCTAAGATAGATGCCCTCAATCTCACACAAATTATCAAGGAACCTACCAGGTACAACCCTAAATCCGTAAACATGGGCACCCTCATAGATATCATCCTGACCAACCTGCCCTCTAAATACACCTCTGCTGTCTTCAACCAGGATCTCAGCGATCACTGCCTCATTGCCTGCGTCCGTAATGGGTCCACAGTCAAACGACCACCCCTCATCGCTGTCAAACGCTCCCTAAAACACTTCAGCGAGCAGGCCTTTCTAATCGACCTGGCCCGGATATCCTGGAAGGATATTGACCTCATCCTGTCAGTAGAGGATGCCAGGTTATTTTTTTTAAAGTGCTTACCTCAACATCTTAAATAAGCATGAACTAAGAACAGATATAGCCCTTGGTTCACTCCAGACTTGACTGCCCTTGACGAGAACAAAAACATCTTGTGGCGTACTGCATTAGCGTCGAATAGCCCCTGCGATAGGCAACTTTTCAGGGAAGTTAGGAACCAATATACACAGGCAGTTCAGAAAGCAAAGGCTAGCTTTTTCAAACACAAACTCCCAAAAGTTCTGGGTCACTAAAGTCCATGGAGAATAAGAGGACCTCCTCCCAGCTGCCCACTATACTGAGGCTAGGAAACACTGTCACCACCGATAAACCCACGACCTATATCTAGCCTACCCTGCCTTTCTAAAGTCTTCGAAAGCCAAGTTAACAACAGATCACTGACCATTTTGAATTCCACTGCACCATCTCCGGTATGCAGTCTGGTTTCCGAGCTGGTCATGGGTGCACCTCAGCCACGCTCAAGGTCCTAAACGATATCATAACCGTCATTGATAAAAGACAATAGTGCAGCCGTCTTCTTCGACCTTAGCCAAGGCTTTCGACTCTGTCAATCACCGCATTCTTATCGGCAGACTCAACAGCCTTGGTTTCTCAAATGATTGCCTCGCCTGGTTCACCAACTACTTCTCTGACAGAGTTCAGTGTGTCAACTCAGAGGGCCTGTTGTCCGGACCTCTGCTGGCAGTCTCTATGGGGGTAATGCAGGGTTCAATTCTCGGGGCCGACTCTTTTCTCTGTATACATCAACGATGTCGCTCTTGCTGCTGGTGATTATCTGATCCACCTCTACGCAGACGACACCATTCTGTATACCTCTGGCCCTTCTTTGGACACTGTGTTAACTAACCTCCAGATGAGCTTCAATGCCATACAACACTCCTTCCGTGACCTCCAACTGCTCTTAAATGCAAGTAAAACTAAATGCATGCTCTTCAACTGATCGCTGCCAGCACCTGCCCGCCTGTCTAGCATCACTACTCTGGATGGTTCTAACTTAGAATATGTGGACGTCTACAAATACCTAGGTGTCTGGTTAGACTGTAAACTCTCCTTCCAGACTCACATTAAGCATCTCCAATCCAAAATTAAATCTAGAATCGGCTTCCTATTGCACAACAAAGCATCCTTCACTCATGCTGCCAAACATACCCTCGTAAAACTGACTATCATACCGATCCTTGACTTCGGCGATGTCATTTACAAAATAGCCTCGAACACTCTACTCAGCAAACTAGATGCAGTCTTTCATAGTGCCATCCGTTTTGTCACCAAAGCCCCATATACCACCCATCACTGCGACCTGTATGCTCTCGTTGGCTGGCCCTCGCTTCATATTCGACGCCAAACCCACTGGCTCCAGGTCATCTATAAGTCTTTGCTAGGTAAAGCCCCGCCTTATCTCAGCTCACTGGTCACCATAGCAGCACCCACCCTATGCACGGGCTCCAGTAGGTATATTTCACTGGTCACCCCCAAAGCTAACTCCTCCTTTGTCCGCCTTTCCTTCCAGTTCTCTGCTGCCAATGACTAGAACGAATTGCAAAAATCACTGAAGCTGGAGTCTTATATATCGCCCTCACTAACTTTAAGCATCAGCTGTCAGAGCAGCTTACCGATCATTGCACCTGTACACAGCCCATCTGTAAATAGCCCACCCAACTACCTCATCCCCATATTGTTATTTTTTTTCCTCCTATGCACCCCAGTATCTCTACTTGCACATGTATCACTCCAGTGTTCATGCTAAATTGTAATTATTTTGCCACAATGGCCTATTTAATGCCTTACCTCCCTAATCTTACTACATTTGTACACACTGTATATAGATTTTTCTATCGTGTTATCAACTGTTTGTTTGTTTGTGTAAGTCTGTGTTTTTGTCGCACTGCTTTGCTTTATCTTGGCCAGGTCCAGTTGTAAAAGAACTTGTTCAGTTGAACTTGTTCTCAACTGGCCTACCTGGTTAAATAAAGGTGCAAATTAATAAATTGGCTACCCAGACTATTTGCTTTGGGTTTTGGTTACACTGCTGCTACTTACTATTTATTATCTATGCATAGTCATTTTAGCCCTACCTACATGTACATATACCCCCTGTATATAGCCTCTTTATTGTTATTTAATTGTCTTTCTTTAACTTTTAGATTATTTAATAAATATTTTCTTTCTGCATTTTTGGTTAAGTGCTTGTAAGCAATTCACGGTAAGGTCTACACCTGTTGTATTCGGTGCATGTGACAAATTACAGTTGATTTTGATTTATCACCCATATTCTTTGTCACCATCACCACGATCAATGTTAGGGACAGCACTGCCATCTTGAGTTAGTTATTTATCATACTGTATATAATATTGGTCAGTAGGAGGCAGTGTAGTCCTGCAATTGTCTAAAACATCTGTCAGACAAGACTTGTTCAAGAAACATTCATTTGGAAAGTACTATTCCCTTGGCCATACCTTTTTTAATTCTATTGACATGATTATTGATCGGTATTCATTTATCTCAGTTCTCATTGGCTAATTTGACCTTTCCTACAATCATGTTCTCTCTTCCTTTCAGATTATGGAGATGTCTGCAAAGACTGTAAAGCAGGTGACTTTGGAGCTGGGAGGGAAATCACCCCTCATCATCTTTAAGGACTGTGAGCTGGAGAATGCCGTGAGGGGGGCGCTCATGGCTAACTTCCTGACTCAGGGAGAGGTGAGCTCTCAATGTTAACCGACTTCTTACTTTACTTTCAGTGCTGACTGACTTCTTACTTAATGTCCCAATACCGTTGTCTGTATTGATGTACAGTGTTTTCTACTAGCACCGGCTGTCGTCTAAACAGCCAATTACAGACTAATTTTCAGCCGGCTTCTTTTTCCACTTAATAAATTAACTAGGCTACTTTTCAAAACGTCAGCCAAGCTGTTTCCCTCCCGCTAGAATGAACGATGTGCGTCTTCTAGCAATCTGTTGATAGTTTAGGCGCCTGTCAGTAACAAAGCGAGCAATGACAGGGAAACACTACTGGTTTGACAGTCTGCTTTCTGTCCCACCTCCTGTGGGTAGTGTGATTTGTGTGTGTTGTGGTTGGTTGCAGAATTTCTTTATACAGAGGTGGAGAGGATGCTTCTTTATTGTCTGAGTGAATTTCAGGGCTCTAGAGTGCGACCATTTTACTTTCATATGCGGCTAAAAATAGATGTGCGAATTGAAAACTGATTTATAGCAACAAAAATACTTTTTATTTTTATTTTTTTCAGTCTTTCTGCCATTTTGTTTAATAGCTGGTAGCTAATTGCACAAGGAACCATAGAAATAATAATTATTTATTATGTCTATGCAAATAACTACTTTGTAACAGTGCAGGGGGTGCTGTGCGCATTGAGTGAAGTGCTGAAAGATACATTTGTAGAACGCACAGGCATTGAAGTTGGTCGAATTTACCCAAAAGTCTACTAAAGTGTGACTTTATCCTCGTGTTTCTTGGATATTTACATACTAGGATGTTGTTCAATGTTAGTTTGAGTTTTCTTAACTGCTACTAGCTAAGTGATGTCAGAGAATCTCAGCCGTTCCCATGGCTCACCCAAATGAGCCAAATATTTGAGAGTACATGGAAATAGTTTATTCAATAACTTTTAGGCATTTATCATAAAAACACTCATTCTCAAATACTTTCATTGTGCTCCTAAATTTCTTTGTGTGGACCTAAATGTGTTCCTTGTAAAAAAAAAATACAAAAAAATACAAAACCAAAAAAAAGTCAGCGCATAGCCCTGAATTTGCACATCCCATGTAATGTTGCCTAAGTGGTAACGATGAGTCAGACTCAATTTGACTTTATTGTTTTCGGCACATTCTTTTATATGAATCCACGTGTTTCATATAGCAGCTGCCTTTCATATTTTTTTAAGATAACATGGGCTATTTAAAATCCATAATTTGAAGAACAAGCATTATGGCTATTCATATCTTGCAGTAAAACTGTAAGACTTTAGTCTCAAGAAGTCGGGTTCAATGTTTAAAAAGTTGAATGTTCTTTTACTTATAAAATAGTATATGCCTAGCACTAGACGATATTCAAAACAAGGAACAGTACACTGAATTCATACATTTTCAGTAATTTACCACCCGTTTTTCATCTGGAAGGTAAATTTGATCAAGTATTCAATCATTTTGCTGTGTATTTCGGCTGGAATAGAGGCATTAGAATGTACCCGAGGCAACCAAAATATAGGTTCTTCTGCGAAATATTTTGGGGCCTTGTGGAAAACACTGAATGTAGAACAGGGATAAGCAACTTTGATGGGTGCGGGTGCCATTTAAAAAATCTGAATTCATCATGAGGGTCTCAGTGGCTCGTGCGTCTGCTAGCCCTCATCCATACCCACATATGCTCTGGAGAGACATTTTTTTTAAGTTTCTTAGTTATTTCTTGCAATTCTACACGTTTTGCTATGGGGCTGAGAGAATAATTTGCAGTTTTACAGCTAATTTCCTGCAATTCTACACATTTTGTCATAGGGTGGAGAGAAATGTTTGCAGTTTTCTAATATGATATTTGAGTGAGAGTGACTAACAAAATCAATGGGAGCCACTAGGTCGGTAATTCGACATGATTACTACGAGTTTAGATTGGTAAATTAGCTAACTTACTAATCTTTCCATAATTTTAGCTGACATGGGCTAATTGACTGTCAGTAGTTAGGTTTCCATCCAAAATATGCACATTTTCCCACCAGTGGTGTGTTTCCACCAAATGGACTTGTTGCGGATTAAAGTCAGTGGGTGATGATGTAGTGCACACAACTTAAGCAACAAAAGTACCGTTTTTCATGAACCGGATAAAGTTCAATGGGTTTCAATTGCATTTTCAACTCTACAGATTTAGTTTTGTCAAACTGTTGCATTAAATAGCAAATGTGCCTACTCTGGTCTTGGCACATGCGCTCTAGCCAACAGCTTGCAGATACAGTGTGGGTAGGGTGGTCTACATGATGAGATTATTATGGATAAGAGTGAGAGTAGGGTGGTGCGCAATTGGCCCAGCGTCGTTAGGGTTTGGCCGGGGTAGGCCGTTATTGTAAATAACAATTTGTTGGAAAAGCTGCGACATTGGAAAAGGAAACACACAAGCTAAGAGGGACAGTCAACAAGATTGAAACCGAAGTGAATGAAATTAAAAAGGATAACACCGTTCTGAGAGAAGCCTTACTGGACATACAAACTAGAACCATGAGAGAGAATCTAGTACTTACAGGTATCCAGGAGAAAGGAGAAGTTCCTGAATCTGTAGTTAGAGTTCCTCCTTACAGTGCTTCAAATCCCACGCGAAGCTATCGACAAAATCCAACTTGAACGTGTACACCGCTTCGGCCAGAGAGGCCAAAGGTATGAACGCCCAATCGTGTGGTTAATGGTTAAAAGACTTGCTGGGACCAAAATTGGCATGAATGATCAGTTTCTGAAGGAAATTGCAGAACGGCGTAAAGTTCTGTATCCAATTTTCAAAGAAAATAGATTAAAAGGGAAACGAGTAGCTCTCGTCGTTGATAAACTATATATTGATAACCAGTTGTTCAAAGACTACATTTACATTTAAGTCATTTAGCAGACGCTCTTATCCAGAGCGACTTACAAATTGGTGCATTCACCTTATGATATCCAGTGGAACAACCACTTTACAATAGTGCATCTAAATCTTTTAAGGGGGGGGGGGGTTAGAAGGATTACTTTATCCTATCCTAGGTATTCCTTAAAGAGGTGGGGTTTCAGGTGTCTCCGGAAGGTGGTGATTGACTCCGCTGTCCTGGCGTCATGAGGGAGCTTGTTCCACCATTGGGGTGCCAGAGCAGCGAACAGTTTTGACTGGGCTGAGCGGGAACTGTGCTTCCTCAGAGGTAGGGGGGCCAGCAGGCCAGAGGTGGATGAACGCAGTGCCCTTGTTTGGGTGTAGGCAATCACCATGGTCTTGTAGCGGACTACTCCATGGTTATTTTAAAAAATTACAACGTTTTCATTGATGAGGAAAATAATGAAACACAATTCTAGCCCGGTTATCGATTTGTAACAATACAATAAAAAAATAAAAAAGCTTTTGTATAGATCTTCACATATAACTAATTGGAACACACAAGCACTAATTCAACATGGTGAAGATAAAAACTAAGTAAACAGAAGGCACAGTATGTGTGGATGGTGTGTTTTATCTTTTTATTTTATTTGTTAAGTTTGGGAAAGTTGAGTGAGTAATGAAATGGTTGCATATCCCAGAACCAATGTATTGCTGTGAGCCGGGGTATGAGAGGGCTTTCAATGTTGTTCAGATGATGGATATATTTTTATAATTAATTATACGTCTAATTTATGTATTGTCCTATCATGGTGGAACAGTTTTTTAAAATAAATTATACATTTTAATTTATGTATTGTCCTATCATGGTGGAACAGTTTTAAAATAAATTATACATTTTAATTTATTTATTGTCCTATCATGGGAATCACTTTTTTTTTTTTTTTTAAATAAATTCTATTCTATTTATTTATGATCTGAATTTAATGGTACGGTCAACAACCCTATACCCTCACCCACCTGAATGACCCAGATACTAAGGAGAACTCCCTAACTGTTTTATGTGCCTGCTGTAAGCGGTCTCTATGCAGCCAAAATGCGGTCAGAGACCGAGAGCAGCACTGCCCCCTCAAGATTCTGAGCCCGCTTGGCAGGGTTGGTCCTGCAAATCCAAAGCCCCCTAAAGGGAGAGCATACTACACAAATAATTCTCAAAGCTGCTAATGAGAACCTTGACGACCTTGTACCTAGCCGGTGGGGATTCCGGTGGGGTGCCCCCACCCAGGCAGTGGCAGTGCTGGCAACACTAGCTGCCGTAACCCATGGGGAGGGGGTCACACTCGGACATTCAGAGGGGCTATATTATTGTGGCCCTGGTGGCACAAAATCAAAAGTCTGACTGCTTGGGAATATGGTCAATACGTGTGACCGTATTGTGGATGTTTCAGAGAAGAGGTGAACATTTGACCTCCATCTAGGATGTGACTAGTTAATAAATTCTCTCAATTTCTGCCCATTTTTTTTGCATGGTCTTGCAGGCCTTCTAATGCAGCTGCAACTGTAAATGCATTTGTAAATCAAGACCTTTCTTGAGTTGGGCTCTGGGTGGTGCAACTGTTGAGAATGTGAGCTTATGGTTGTGTGGGGAAAAGGGTTGAGTGTGTGGGGGTGTATGTGTGTATCCCACAACTGTTGCGAAGCAGTAAAATATGTTAGGTAAAATAGAGGATGATCCACAGCTATATATAATACAAATCGAGGTGAGGGCGATGGAAATGCATTTGGCAATTGATTTACTTAAATTAGGTAAATGGCACTGTGTGCTCTTTTCGAAGGATGGATCCCAGTCTGTTCAGGGCTATGGGATACGGGGGATCGGGGGTGGTCTGCCGGGCATTGGGATGACAACCCAACTAGGGATGAGGAAGGCTTTTAGCGGGTGGAATAGTAGGGACCAATTGGAGGTTTACTTAGTAGCAATGCAAATATCATGGAACAGCTATATAGACACTCAATCATCATGTTACTTTTTAATGGTACGTTTACAAATATATATTTTCATAAATAGAATTTAAAGTCGTGTCTCATTATGATTAGTGGAGAAATTAGTATAGCCAGTTATAATTGTAATGGCCTAGCAGATAATAAGAAAAGACGATCAGTATTTATCTGGTTAAAAGAGAAGGAATATATCTATTGTTTACAGGAAACTCATTCAACAATTTTAGTTGAAGTTTTGTGGAAAAAGAACTGGGGGGGTGAAATATATTTCTCCCATGGGCAAAGAAATTCAAATTATGGTTTTAATTAACAGTAATTTTGATCCAAATGTGCAAATTGTCCAAACAGATTATCAAGGTAGATGGATTATTTTAAATTTATTGGACAATAAACGGATATGGCTTATTAACCTATACGGTCCGAATAATGATGATCCAAGCTTCTTTGAAAATGTATATAAGAATTTATCAACTCTACAAGCAACACTAGACTCTATTATTATGGTGGGAGATTTTAATACGGTCTTAAATACCTCTAAGGACCGGAAAGGAAATCACACTACAAACTATCACCCTCAGGCACTTAAGGAAATCATGAATGTCATGAATATATTGGAATTAGTGTATATATGGAGACTTAAATACCCTGACCTAGTGAGATATACATGGCAGAGGCTAAATCAAGCTAGTCGTCTTGACTACTTTCTTATGCCATTCTCTCTGGCACCAAAAGTTAGTGTTGCTAGGGGGCCAGAATGCGGTCGGATCATCACATAATTGGCATATATAGTACTCTTACAGAAATTCCACGTGGGCAAGGATATTGGAAATTTAATCAAAGCCTACTAGATGATAAATTGTTTAGAACTAGGACAGAATTTATAACTGACTTTTTCAGACATAACATGGGTACAGCGGATCCCCTTATTGTATGGGACACAAGTGTGCCTTTAGAGGCCATGCAATTCAGTACTCATCTATAAAACAAAAGCAATTTAGATCGAAAGAGTCCATATTAACAAAGGAAATTGAAGGACTAACACTACAGTTAGATAGCAATAAAAACGGTACCATAGAGGCACAGAATAAGTTAGAGGAAAAACAAAAAGAAATGGAGGAACTTAAGAAAGATCCAGTGTTATTTATTTAATATATATATATATATATTATAAAAATAAAGCGAACTGGATGGAATATGGGGAAAAATGCACCAAATTCTTTTTCAATCTTCAATATAGAAATGCTACCAAAAAAAAGTATTAACTTGTTACAAATGGAGTCATGCATGATTCACCAAATTATATTTTGAAAGAGGAAGTAAAGTGCTTCAAGAATATGTTTTCGTTTCAGGTTCCTCCATCTCCACTAATTGTATGGATTTTTTCAATAATAATAATAATGTAAAATTAACATCTGTACAGAAAGACTCATGTGAAGGCCAAATTACAGAGGAGGAACTGCTTGATGCAATTGGGGCCTTTAACCTCTTACATCTAGACATTCCGCTAGCGGAACACCTGCTCCAATATCCAATGATAGGCGTAGCGCGAATTACAAATTCCTCAAAAATACAAAAACTTCAATTTTTCAAACATATGACTATTTTACAGCATTTTAAAGATAAGACTCTCCTTTATCTAACCACACTGTCCGATTTCAAAAAGGCTTTACAGCGAAAGCAAAACATTAGATTATGTCAGCAGAGTACCCAGCCAGAAATAATCAGACACACATTTTTCAAGCTAGCATATAATGACACAAAAAACAAAACCACAGCTAAATGCAGCAGTAACCCTTGATGATCTTCATCAGATGACAACCCTAGGACATTATGTTATACAATACATGCATGTTTTGTTCAATCAAGTTCATATTTATATCAAAAACCAGCTTTTTACATTAGCATGTGACGTTCAGAACTAGCATTCGCACCAAACACTTCCGGTGAATTTACTAAATTACTCACGATAAACGTTCACAAAAAACCTACATTATTTTAAGAATTATAGATACAGAACTCCTTTGTGCAATCGAGGTGTCCGATTTTAAAATAGCTTTTCGGTGAAAGCACATTTTGCAATATTCTGAGTACATAGCCCGGCATCACGGGCTAGCTATTTAGACACCCAGCAAGTTTAGCCTTCACCAAAGTCAGATTTACTATTAGAAAAGTTTGATTACCTTTGGTGTTCTTCATCAGAATGCACTCCCAGGACTGCTACTTCAATAACAAATGTTGGTTTGGTTCAAAATAATCCATAGTTATATCCAAATAGCGGCGTTTTGTTCGTGCGTTCAAGACACTATCCGAAGTGTAAATAAGGGTCACGCGCATGACGCATTTCGTGACAAAAAAATTCTAAATATTCCATTACCGTACTTCGAAGCATGTCAACCGCTGTTTAAAATCAATTTTTATGCCATTTTTCTCAATAAAAATTCGCGATAATATTCCGACCGGGAGCGGTGGTTTTCGTTCAAAGATAAAACATGGAGTCCCCTCGTGCACGCGCCTGAGTCTCGCAGTACTGTGAGCAGCCAATATCCAAACGTGCTACTTTTTTTCAGCCAGAGCCTGCAAAGCCACGATTCAGCTTTTTGCCGCCTTCTGAGAGCCCATGGGAGCCGTAGGAAGTGTCACGTAACAGCAGAGATCCCCTGTAATGGATAGAGATAATCAAGAAGGCCAAGAAATTGTCAGACAGGGCACTTCCTGCATGGAATCTTCTCAGGTTTTGGCCTACCAAATGAGTTCTGTTATACTCACAGACACCATTCAAACAGTTTTAGAAACTTTGGAGTGTTTTCTATCCAAAGCTAATAATTATATGCATATTCTAGTTTCTGGGCAGGAGTAATAATCAGATTAAATCGGGTACGTTTTTTTTATCCGGCCGTGAAAATACTGCCCCCTAGCCATAACAGGTTAAGGATGGGGAAAACTCCAGGGCTGGATGGCATACCAGTGGAAGTACACAACTTTTTTTGATATACTCAAAGGACTATTATTAGCATGTTTTAACCACTCCTATATAAATGGCAGATTATCAGACACGCAACAAGGTCTGATATCATTATTACTGAAACAGGACCCAAATGGTGTGTGGTATATGGTATTTTATTTATATAATATATTATATATATGATCCAGTCCATTTAAAAAATTTGAGACTTCTTACACTTCAGTGTTGTGATGCAAAAATTCTAGCAAAATGCTTGGCGCATAAAATGAAAGTATTGTCAGATATTATTCATCCTAATCAGACTTTATTATTTTTCTTTTTTTTTTTTATTTTTTTTTTTTACATGGATGATACATTGGAAATAATATAAGACCAGTACTGGAAACAATAGAATACTATGAAATATCGGGGACACCAGGCCTGGTTTTCATAGCTGATTTTGAAAAGGCTTTTGATAAAGTATGACTGGAGTTTATATATAAATGCCTAGAATATTTCAATTTTGGGGAATCTCTTATAAAAATGTGTTTAAAGTTATGTATAGTAACCCTAGGTGTAAATAATGGCTACATCACAAAGTTTTAAACGATCTAGCGGAGTAAAACAAGGTTGTTCACTATCGGCAAAGTTATTTATTATTGCCATTGAAATGTTAGCTGTTAAGATTAGATCAAACAATAATATTAAGGGGTTAGAAATCCATGGCTTAAAAACCAAGGTGTCATTGTACGCCGATGATTCATTCATGTTTTCTTTTAACCACAATTGGAGTCCCCGGCCTCATAGAGGATCTAGATACTTTTGCTATCCTCTCTGGATTAAAACCAAATTATGATAAGTGATGATATTATGTATCGGCTCACAGAAAAATGCAAATTTTACATTACCATGTAGTTTACCAATTAAATGGTCTGAAGGAGATGTGTACCTACTCGGTATACAAATCCCAAAAGAAAGAAATGATCTCAGTCCAATACATTTTTATAGAAAGGTAGCCAAAATAAATAAGATCTTGCTACCATGGAAAGGAAAATACCTGTCTCTTTGTGGAAAAATCACCCTGATTAACTCTTTAGTCACATCACAATTTACGTATTTGCTTATGGTTTTACCTACACCTAGTGACCTGCTTTTTAAATTATATGAACAAAAAATATTCAATTTTATTTGGAATGGCAAGCCAGACAAAATTAAAAGGGCCTACTTATATAACGAATATGAATTCGGAGGGCAGAAATTATTAAATATTAAAGCATTAGACCTCTCACTAAATGCATAAGTCATACAAAAGTTATACTTAAATCCAAACTGGTTCTCTAGTAAATTGGTAGGAATGTCTCACCCCATTTTCAAGAATGGCTTTTTTCCCTTTATTCAGATTACAACTGCTCACTTTCGGTTCTTTGAAAAGGAAATCGTCTCCAAAATATCTTTATTTTTTAAACAAGCCTTAGAAAGTTGATTGCAATTTCAGTTTAATTCAACTGAAAAGACAAAACAAATAATACAACAAATATTTTAGTTTAAAAAGTTTAAAAAGGTATAATTTTAGTGAAGGATATAAATAGGACAGCTAACACAGACATATGGTAATGTCTGCTCTACCCAAAATTACAAACAACTAATTGCAGCATTACCAGAAAAATGGAAGAGGCAAGTAGAAGGGGAAAAAAGTAAGGAACTTGTATGTCGGCCATGTATTAGAGAACATAAATGGTTAAAGAAAAGTGTGATAAATAAAAACATATACCAATTTCATTTAAGGACCAAAAAACTGATAGCTGTGCCATATAAATTGCAAAATAGTTGGGAAGAGATTTTCGATGTGCCCATTCCATGGCACATGGTTTATGAATTGATACGCAAAACGACGCCGGATTCAAAACTTAGAATTTTTCAATTTAAATGACTATACAAAGTTCTTGCAACTAATAGAATGATATATATGGGATACACTCTTCCCAGCTCTGCAGATTCTGCTGTGAGGAGGCAGTCATTAGATCATTTATTTTGGTATTGTCCATATGTAGCTCGTTTTTGGTCACAGGTCCAGGAATGGCGGAAGAATTGCAACATTTGCCTAGAACTAACGCTGCAAATAGCAATATTGGGTGATTTGAAAAGCCATAGTCAATCAATCAATAATATAATAATTATTTTAGCCATTTTTTTTATTTTTAATTCACAATCTGTAGAAGCTATGAGAATAGAAAGGTTTAATTGTTTTGTGAAGCATCACAGCACAGTTGAAAAATATATGGCAAATAGAAATCCGAAATGGATGATGTTGATGGATAGATGGGAAGGGTTGAATGGAGCTGAAGGATGGGACTAATAAGATAACCAATGTAAAACATACGGGGTCTGTAAAATGTATATAGGTTCAGAACTTTTGTGATATAGCACAGTTACAAATAGAAATCAAACTGGATGGACATCAGAAATAGAGGAAGGACTAAAAACAAACAAAAAATAACTATTGTAAAATACACTGTCTGTAAAATGTGTATAAGATGAATAAATTGAAGGTAAAAGCCGACGTGCTTATTAGTTTACTCCAATTGGGCGATCGGTGGTAGGGTTTGCGGGGAATAATAATAAAGGTATATTCTTTAAAAAAGTATGTATGTCTATATAGGTATGTGTATATGTATGCGTGTATGGAGATTATATATATATATATATATATATATATTGCTCAAAAAAATAAAGGGAACACTTAAACAACACAATGTAATTCCAAGTCAATCACACTTCTGTGAAATCAAACTATCCACTTAGGAAGCAACACTGATTGACAATACATTTCACATGCTGTTGTGCAAATGGAATAGACAACAGGTGGAAATTATAGGCAATTAGCAAGACACCCCCAATAAAGGAGTGGTTCTACAGGTGGTGACCACAGACCACTTCTCAGTTCCTATGCTTCCTGGCTGATGTTTTGGTCACTTTTGAATGCTGGCGGTGCTTTCACTCTAGTGGTAGCATGAGACGGAGTCTACAACCCACACAAGTGGCTCAGGTAGTGCAGCTCATCCAGGATGGCACATCAATGCGAGCTGTGGCAAGAAGGTTTGCTGTGTCTGTCAGCGTAGTGTCCAGAGCATGGAGGCGCTACCAGGAGACAGGCCAGTGCATCAGGAGACGTGGAGGAGGCCGTAGGAGGGCAACAACCCAGCAGCAGGACCGCTACCTCCGCCTTTGTGCAAGGAGGAGCAGGAGGAGCACTGCCAGAGCCCTGCAAAATTACCTCCAGCAGGCCACAAATGTGCATGTGTCTTTCTGACCGTTTGAGCAGACTCCATGAGGGTGGTGTGAGGTGGGGGTTGTGCTTACAGCCCAACACCGTGCAGGACGTTTGGCATTTGCCAGAGAACACCAAGATTGGCAAATTCGCCACTGGCGCCCTGTGCTCTTCACAGATGAAAGCAGGTTCACACTGAGCACGTGACAGACGTGACAGAGTCTGGAGACGCCGTGGAGAACGTTCTGCTGCCTGCAACATCCTCCAGCATGACCGGTTTGGCGGTGGGTCAGTCATGGTGTGGGGTGGCATTTCTTTGGGGGGGCCACACTGCCCTCCATGTGCTCGCCAGAGGTAGCCTGACTGCCATTAGGTACCGAGATGAGATCCTCAGACCCCTTGTGAGACCATATGCTGGTGCGGTTGGCCCTGGGTTCCTCCTAATGCAAGACAATGCTAGACCTCATGTGGCTGGAGTGTCAGCATTTCCTGCAAGAGGAAGGCATTGATGCTATGGACTGGCCCGCCCGTTCCCCAGACCTGAATCAAATTGAGCACATCTGGGACATCAGGTCTCGCTCCATCCACCAACGCCACGTTGCACCACAGACTGTCCAGGAGTTGGCGGATGCTTTAGTCCAGGTCTGGAAGCAGATCCCTCAGGAGACCATCCGCCACCTCATCAGGAGCATGCCCAGGCGTTGTAGGGAGGTCATACAGGCACGTGGAGGCCACGCACACTACTGAGCCTCATTTTGACTTGTTTTAAGGACGTTACATCAAAGTTGGATCAGCCTGTAGTATGGTTTTCCACTTTAATTTTGAGTGTGACTCCAAATCCAGACCTCTATGGGTTGATAAATTGGATTTCCATTGATTCTTTTTGTGTGATTTTGTTGTCAGCACATTCAACTATGTAAAGAAAAAAGTATTTAATAAGATTATTTCTTTCATTCAGTTCTAAGATGTGTTGTTTAAGTGTTCCCTTTATTTTTTTGAGCAGTATATTTGCCCAAAAAATAAATGGGGGATTGGAAATGATGCAGACAATTACATTGATGGAAACAATATTCTTTCCACAGTATTAAGCTGATCCACCCCTAAAAAAAAAAAATTAGGAACAAATTATTATTATATCTGACTTGCCTAGTAAATAAAGGTTACATTTAAAAAATAATAAGTTAACCTTTTATTAAATAAATAAAATAAAAATAACTTCTCATCTGTAGCCTAATAAACTGCATGGTTTCCTGAGTTATAGTGGGAGGACCACACACCATATCTTTGCGTGACTCCAAGTTTACTTCGATATAATACTCATTATATCAATATTTGCACATATAAAGGTGTTTCCACCACCATTTCTCGCATAATTAATTTTAACTACACAAAAAGATTACGGTTAACATTATCTGTCTGCATTTATAAAATTGTACTGAAACTACCTGTTTCCATGACTGCTGTCATGATTTTCTTTTTGTACAGTGACTTTACTTGCGTAAAAACTTCGGATGGAATTGTGGTTAGTGACTGACATGATGAGAAACCAATGCACAACCACAATGCTAAATTGCACCTTGCGTATTCAACTATTCTAACTCTCAACATAAGTTGAGACCCCGACTGAGTTCCAAAAACATTTTTAATTGATGCCCACGGGCTGCCAGTTGCCCATCCACTGTATTACCTTCTCCATGCATGGATATTGGACAAGAATGCTGTTCATTGACTATAGCTCAGCATTCAACACCGTAGTACCCTCCAAGCTCATCATTAAGCTCGGGGCCCTGGGTCTGAACCCCGCCCTGTGCAACTGGGTCCTGGATTTCTTGAAAGGCTGTCCCCAGGTGTTGAAGGTAGGAAACAACACCTCCACTTCGCTGATCCTCAACACGGGCCCCACAAGGATGCATGCTCAGCCCCCTCCTGTTCACCCATGACCGCGTGGCCACACACACCTCCAACTCAATCATCAAGTTTGCAGACGACACAACAGTAGTAGGCCTGATTATCAACAATGACGAGACAGCCTACAGGGAGGAGGTGAGGGCTCTGGGAGTGTGGTGCCAGGAAAATAACTCGCTCAATGTCAACAAAACAAAGGAGCTGATCATGGACTTCAGGAAACAGCAGAGGGAGCACGCCCCTATCCACATCGACGGGACCGCGGTGGAGCAGGTGGAAGGCTTCAAGTTCCTCGGTGTACACATCACTGATGATCTGAAATAGTCCACCTACACAGTGTGGTGAAGAGGGCACAACAGCGTGGCTTGGCACCTAAAACCTCACACTTTTACAGATGCACAATTGACAGCATCCTGTCGGGCTGTATCACCGCCTGGTACGGCAACTGCACCGCCCGCAACTGCAGGGCTCTCCAGAGGTTGATGCTGTCTGCCCAACGCATCACCGGGGGCAAACTACCTGCCCTCCAGGACACCTACAGCACCCGATGTCACAGGAAGGCCAAAAAGATCAAGGACAACAACCACCCGAGCCACTGCCTGTTCATCCCGCTACCATCCAGAAGGCGAGGTCAGTACAGGTGCATCAAAGCTGGGACCGAGAGACAGAAGTTGTTTTTCAATCTCAAGGCCATCGGGCTGTTAAATAGCCTTCACTAGGTGGCTTCCACCCAGTTACGTAACCCTGCACCTTAGAGGCTGCTGCCCTATGTACATAGACTTGAAATCACTGACCACTTTAATAATGGAACACTAGTCACTTTAATAATGTTTACATACTGCTTTACTCATCTTATATGTATGTTCTGTAATCTATTCTACTGTATTTTAGTCTATTCCATTTCGACATTGCTCATCCTAATATTTATATATTCCTTAATTCCATCTAACTTTTAGGTTTGTGTGAATTGTTAGATATTACTGCACTGTCTGAGCTGTAGACAAGCATTTCGCTACACCTGCAATACACGTGTTTAGCTGATATGTGACCAATAAAATGTGATTTTATATTTTTTCTGACCTTGATTTAAGCATATGTGAAGCTTGGCTTTCCTTACCCTTTGAACTTGTGATACATGTATCTTCTTCCACTCTTGGTTTCTATGAGTTGAACTCTATTGACTTACTATCATGTTGACATGCAACTTTCTTCACCAACCACCTACCTATGGTCTCCCCTGTTTAGGTGTGCTGTAACGGGACGCGGGTGTATGTGCAGAGGGAGATCATGCCTGTGTTCCTGGAGGAGGTGGTTAAGAGGACCAAGGCCATCTCAATAGGGGACCCTCTCCTGGAGGCCACCCGCATGGGAGCCCTGATCACCAGGCAACACCTGGACAAGGTGCTGGGCTTTGTCAGCCAGGCCAAGAAAGAGGTAAATTAATGTGCAACCTAGGTCGTGTTCAGTAAGGTACACTGCACTGCATTTAGTTACAATGTCCAGTTTAGACAGCTTAGACAACGTAGAGAAGTTCTGGTAGTCCCTCGCTGTTTCACAATGTTTTCTTCTTAATGAACACAGCCCTGATGTTTGAACATCTGCCTCATTCAGGACAGTGGGTACCTTAGAATGTCTACCCCAGCCTTCAGTCTATTGTTTGTCTGAATTTTGTACCTAACCCAAATTATCATGTTGTAATATGCAATGTAATTTTTTTTTGTCAGCCTTTGTCTAATACAAATCTCTGTGTGTTCCTTTAGGGCGCAAAGGTACTCTGTGGAGGGGAAGCCTTTACCCCGATTGAACCCAAACTGAAGGGAGGTTACTACATGTCTCCCTGTGTCCTGGGTGAGTCTTGTTTAATCATAATTACACCAATTGTCATGCGCCATAACACTGTTGCATGGTATACTGGTACTGCAGTAATGTCATGGTACCAAAACATCATGATACTTATGATGCCAACATTTTAGAATACTGTAGTACCGTTTCATTTCATACTACCGACTTTCAGCCCTACTGATCTAAAGAAACTGCTGGCGCCCTTACAAAAAAAGTTTTCCGTTCAGAAAGTGCAGTAACTGCAGTCGACTGGTATTTTGAGCGCACCGATTGCAGAATAACGGCAGTGTACTGCAGAATAATGGCAGTTATACTGCACCATACTGTCAGTTTTGTTAATAAATTCAGTTGAATTTAAGCAACAGCCATTAGTTTCTTGTATGCGCAGGTCCAATAAAATCCAGCTGTAATCAGCCAGCCGACTCATTACCAGCCCTCACTCAACTGCTTCTCTCCGTACGTTTTTCACACTTCTCTATTTCTCTGTCCTTTTAATTATATATATATAAAGGACAGAGAAATGTAACCCTGATGGCGAGTGGGGATGCAGACCCAGGCCCTGATGAGTCTTCTACTGTTAGATTTGTACATTGGTGCACGTGCAAAGCAGCAGTGTTGATGCATTGTATCATTTCCTCGCCAGTTATAACGGAGAGCAAAGACCAGTCTGAGTAGACTTTGCAAGTTCTCTGTCATGCAGCTGCTGATTGTCCGAGAGGGAGATTGAGCACCGCTTCATGACAGGCATGCTTGCAGTTTTCGTCTCCAGCCTAAACTGTTAAAGAACATGACCCCTATTACTGGAGATGCCTTTTCTTTCTATCTGGATTCGTGCCCATTTTTATATAATTTCACAAACCATGTCACGAGCCATTTTAAACTAATCCTGGGTCTCTAATTTATAAGTTTGATAACAGACAACGTTCAGCCATGATACCTAGCTAGCTAACAGCCTGGTAACTTGACAGTAGGTCTAGGCAAATTTGATTGGCACAGGAAGAAAGGAAAAGGGTCTGCCACTCATGAGATGTGCTTCAAAGGTAGGATTCATATAGGCCTAATGTAAGCCTGAACTATATCAAAAATCTATTTATTTCTGGTGCTCCTTAAATTCTGTTTGGTGCCTAACGTTTTAAAAGTTGGGAGTAGTGTGTGTATTTGTGGGAGAGTGAGGGGTGTGTGTGTTTATGGGAGGGTGTGTGTGTGTGTTAACTGAATAGTAAAGAAGATTTCATGCAGTGTCTTCCCCTGACTGACACAATGACATGCAGATCATTATGCAGCGTTTTCCCCTGACTGACACAATGCAACTCCCGTACAGACTCAGGAGAGGCGAAGGTCGAGAGCCATGCGTCCTCCGAAACACGAACCTGCCAAGTGGACAGCTTCTTGATACATTTCTCGCTTAACCCGGAGGCCAGCCACACCAATGTGTTGGAGGAAACAACATACAACTGTTACCCGAAGTCATCGTCCATGCGCCCGTCCCGCCACAAGGAGTCGCTAGAGCGTAATGGGTCAAGGACATCCCGGCCAGCCAAACCCTCACCTAACCCGGACAACGCTGGGCCAATTGTGCACGACCGGGAGCAAACCTGGGTCTGTAGTGATGCCTATAGCACTGTGATGCAGTGCCTTAGACCGCTGCTCCATTCGGGAGGCCATAGGCGCTTCTTCTTAGTCATGTTTATTAAAATAATTTTCATTCAAATCATATGGTTTGGTTTCAATACTTCAAAACCGAATGTTAGGTCCAGGCAGTCACAAAAATAGATGGGTGTTGGTTAAATTGTGATTTTTTTATTTTTTTAATGAATGGAGCGAATTTGGAGCGGAGCGGGTTTTAGTGGAGCGGTTGGAAAGGACGTGGAGAGCAAGGAGCTCTGGTAGTGACTGTCCAGTCTATATTTGGAGCTATGACTAACTCCACATTTTGACTAACTCCACATCCATGTATTCCAACACAGACAACTGCACAGACGACATGACGTGTGTGAAGGAGGAGATCTTTGGGCCTGTAATGTCAGTGATGCCCTTTGACACAGAAGAGGAAGTGCTGAAGAGGGCCAACAACACTACATTCGGCCTGGCCTCTGGAGTCTTTACCAGGTACAGTACCAGATCCATACACATTTAACCTTTTACAATAATCTTTCCTCGATTCCTTGCATCCTCTCTCCTTGGCTCCTCAAAATGTATTGCATAAGGTCTGATGGGAGGGACATTGGACTTTTTCCTCCAATTAGGTTGAGGAAATAAGATGCAAGGAATAGCGGATATTGAGATGGAGACCTAGAATCACTAACTAGTCTAGTACACTGAGTCTCTCTTCCTGTTCTTGTCTCCCTGTAGGGATATATCCCGGGCCCACCGGGTGGCTGAGAACCTGCAGGCTGGAACCTGCTTCATCAACAACTACAACATCAGCCCTGTGGAGGTGCCCTTCGGCGGATACAAGCAGTCTGGTATGATAATAATCCATTCAATGTAATTAATGTTTGTCAGGACCCTACTTAGGAACCCATAGGAAAATAGATGGCTGAAATGGACAAACAGTATTGTCACAAATCTTATTGTTTCAAATATGTCAACAGATCTGATGTTGTAACAATGCCATAATGGTAATATGAAATTAAGGAATAATAATCAGATTTTGTCGTAACAGTGCTGTAATGGTAATACAACAAAGGAATAACACCAAAAATAGAAAGCAAGAGGGTTGATAGGGATGACAAGACATTACATATTCCTCATTAGATGGATGTGTTCTATGTGGTGCTCATTGATCTCTTCTCTTTCTCCACAGGTTTTGGCAGGGAGAACGGCCAGGTGACCATCGAGTACTACTCCCAGCTGAAGACTGTGGTTGTGGAGATGGGAGACGTGGACGATTACTTTAATTGTTAAATTACCAATTAAGTGCCAAGGAAAATCAAGACCTATACACTACTGTCCTTAAGATGTTTGGCGTATTTGTGCATCTGAGGAAAGTAGCATTGTTATTGATAGTTTATAACAGCAAGTAACTAACATGGCTAGTTTGTCTGTACAATGTGCAAGTATGAGGATGTCACCAAGTGCTAAAAAGCCTAGTCTTCACCCACTTGATCAATACATTTTATACTTTCCATTTCAGCTGTGATCCTAGCCAAAAAGTCAATATGAAGAAGCGTTAACTTTTCCAATGGTCCATCACTTTCTAGCACATTTTGAATAAATGTTTGTAATACTCGCAGTATTCCTATTCCCCCCAAAAAATGTATTTCATATGTTTGATACTTAAGGATAATATAAATTAATAAAACTCACAATTGATTATAATTTACATATAAGCGATGGTACTTAACTGGCCTGAGTGGGACCAATTTAAATCCACCACCCCATTCAGAAGTGTAGCACATGTGGATGTGTACAACCTCACCACAGATTCTAAGATGTGTAATGTGAGTGAAGTTGAAAGCTGGATGGAATAATGATTACCATGCTCCTACACTTCTGAGGTAAAGAGGTAGGTAGTGACCTTTACAGCTAAGACAAGACCTACTGACACCAACCCAGTAAAATAGACCCCATAGATATTAGCCAGACAAACATTTCATTAAATATAATTTATTATACACAAGATGTACTGTACATACCCTGGTTTCAGATGTTATATGTATGTTTTATGTTTGGCAAGAGCTCAACAGGATCTGGCTGAAACAGACCAATCATCTACCAGTAGGCCGAGCATGGGGTATAAACAAAAATGAAAACCAAGTAAAGAAGAGCCTTTCACATTTTCTCTTCAGTGCAGGTCATTGGAATTCCCATATGCTGGGGCCAGGTCATGATGAACATCCCAAACCCAGGGTCTCACAGAGCTGGAGAGAGGTGCTGGTTGGGTTTCTTTTACAGGAAGAGACAACGTATCATCTTCTGAAAACCGATGTAGAACAAAATGAATGCCAAATTGAAGAGTCAAAAATCCTAGAATTGTCCAATGCTGGCATGCTGACCATCTACTTACCTGAGGTGTAACGTCTCCAATAATGGCCACAGCATCGTCGCACCCGGTTCAAGACTGCTGACACTGAGGTGAGAACAAGCTGGATAGTAGATGGACTAGGATGCATTCCTGTAAAAGGATCGGGAGTCAGTGGGTTTTATTCACAAACAATTAGTCCAGTCTAGACCTAAACATGTATGGAAAGTTGCTGCTTGTTTGAATAGGGCCCGCAGGTAGGCTAGAGCCTAGTGGTTATAGCGTTGGGCCAGTACCCGAAAGGTTGGTTGATCGAATCCCCGAGCTGCCAAGGTCAAAATCTGTCGTTCTGCCCCTGAACAAGCCAGTTAACCCACTGTTCCTAGGCTGTTATTGTAAATAAGCATTTGTTCTTAACTGACTTGCCTAGTTAAATAAAAACAGTAGGTTACTGCAAGCCAGCATCGATATCCGGGCTGATCTAAACTTTATTCCGATGGTATTGCTACTCATGATTGAAAATGGTATTGCCGGTAGGCTACGCTGTCAGCAGGTCAACCTATACAATATAATAGCCTATATTTGATCCGATAATGTTATTAAGATACATCTGAGACCAACATCTGGAAAAGTGTATATCTCGCCTCCTGAAAAGTGTATTTTTGTCCCACTAGGCAACAGCCCAATGAACCACCTGGGTGTGAATGGTGGATCAATGTGTATAGGCTCCACCGGGTAACTCGGCGGCGTGTGTGTAGGCTGTGCCTTATAGAAATTGTACATGAGAGGCTGAATTTGCAGCTGGACTCATTGTGCAAAGCTGTTGATATGTGGGCCATTTGTCCGTAACAAATAAATAATGTCTACATTATCCTCACTACAGGCCTATATTGCTGCGTGAACAAAACAGTCTATGAATGGAACGTTTAATCAAGGATATAAGCCCCTCATTGAGCGCATGCGTTGACCATTTTACAACAGAACGGGGGTCAATTTCACTATCCCCCTTCAAGGGAAGTCTGCCTTTTGTCAACGTGAACTTTGGGAACAGTGCAAAAGCGCGCTGCTCCGTCACCTCATCTGCTGCAGCGAAACGCGGCCATCTGTCATTATTCCTACACGTTTTGGTGTTTTAATTGACGTCTCTTTCCATCACGTTTCTGATGCTGGAATTATTTGAAAGTGGATGAATGTGCACAAGACAAGTAGCCTACTTTTTGAAGTGGTTTGTTTTACAGTCAGATGAAAACGTGCCTGCTTGTGTACATTCCACATTGCACAGTTAAATGACATGGGTGACGAAATTACATATTTTTTTCACCTCTGGTCATGGCCGAAATCAAATAGCATTGACTAGTTTGGTTGCGATATCGGCGAATATCTTTTCACGGTGCTCTACATCCCAAATACTACAGTAGGCTATAGCCTAGAAACTCTAATATATTAAGAGAATGCTGAGAGTGACCGTTTACCTTAGCAGTAGTGAGTGTTTTCCCTGAAGTGCAAATAGCCAATTTGATTCCCGGATCAGAAGTGGTGTTTAACAACAACTAATTATGGATGTGTGGATCTCAAACGATCAAGTGCGAAAAACTTGTTCGCTTGATTGTCGCTGCTCAGGTTGTCTACTCTTGAAACGTATGCGATTTCTGCCATCAGAATACAAATATCGCATTAAAAACCCGGGTATAGACGCATACAAGTCGCATTGTGGTCTGATTGTGTTCAAATCTGGTTGACCACCTCCGCAATGTTTGAGGATTTCTACTGTCTGGACCGTCCATTATAGGCCTACCTCTTATTTATACTGAAAGCGCATACAGTGGTCGACGTCATCGAACACCGCCCACAATCAGAATAAAAAGTGTTTTGGGACTTGAGAGTAGTGGATGTAGAGAAGTTTCGTTCGTATGAGTCAGCAGAAAGCTAGCGAGCAAAACTAAAGGGATTGCAAAAGGTTTACCATAACCAACCCTGGATTTGTAAGGGATTACAAAAACCCAGTAACTGTAATCCGTTACATTACCAGCAAAAATATTGTAAAGATGTTAAAAAGTAACTAAACTAGGTGATTACTTCGAGGATTACTTTTAAATTCAAAGGTTTGTAAAAAAATAAATAATAATAATGACACTTCTCTGTTTTCTCAATGACATTCAAATCAACATTGAAAAAAGGCGCAAATGTAAGTTTGTTCTACTTGAGCGAGTTTGACCACAAGTCAGTGAACACTATGATGACACCCAAATGGGTTTGATGGATTGCAAAGAGCAGGAATAGGCATTTGTAGTCTACAGTCCACTGTCTTCCAATGGTACAACTGCTGCAGGCATCCAAAGATTATCCAACTTGAATAAACGCTTGGAGGTAAGGATGACAGTGGTATAGTCTTCGGCGATACGGATATCACGTATTGATATCTACATAGCGCATTGATGTGAATCACACCGCTGCTCTCTCATTTAGCTATTTGCGCCTTATGGATTGTGGATGCTGTTCACAAATCTAAATGTTCATTTGAACACAATGTTTGAATTCAAGCAGTTTAAGCTGCCCAGCAATCATTTTTTTGAAACCGGTGGACAGCCAGAGAAAAATGCGCTCTTGCAACAGCTACCCAGTGCGTATCCCAGCCTATGGAATAAAAGCGGGGCTTTTATTGCTCAATCTAATTCATGCTGATTATTTTTTTTATTCAATAGGCCTAATGGACACATGTTCAAACTCGCACACTTTTGATATACTTAAACAGGCAATTTGTAGTTGCTACATCCATTTTTGAACTTATAAATTATATATACACTACTGGTCAAACATTTTAGAACACCTACTCATTCAAGGTTTTTTCTTTTTACTATTTTCTACATTGTAGAATAATAGTGAAGACATCAACTATGAAATAACACATATGGAGTCATGTAGTAACCAAAAAGTGTTAAACAAATCGAAATATATTTTATATTTGACATTCTTCAAAGTAGCCGCCCTTTGCCTTAATGACTGCTTTGCACACTCTTGGCATTCTCTCAACCAGATTCACCTGGAATGCTTTTCCAACAGTTTTGAAGGAGTTCCCACATATGCTGACCACTTGTTGGCTGATTTTTTTTTAATTTATTTGTATTATTTTTGTATTTTTTTTTTTCCTTCACTCTGCGGTCCGACTCATCCCAAACCATCTCAATTTGGTCGAGGTTGTGGATTGTGGAGGCCAGATCATCTGATGCAGCGCTCCATCCCTCTCCTTGGTCAAATAGCCCTTACACAGCCTGGAGGTGTGTTGGATCATTGTCCTGTTGAAAAACAAATGATAGTCGCACTAAGCCTTAACCAGATTGGATGGCGTATTGCTGCAGAATGCTGTGGTAGCCATGCTGGTTAAGTGTGCCTTGAATTCTAAATAAATCCCAGAAAGTGTCACCAGCAAAGCATAACACCTCCATGCTTTACAGTGGGAAATACACATGCAGAGATCATCCGTTCACCCACACCGTGTCTCGGTTGGAACCAAAAATCTTCAATTTGGACTCCAGATCGAAGGACAAATTTCCACCGGTCTAATGTCTATTGCTCGTGTTTCTTGGCTCAAGCAAGTCTCTTCTTATTATTGGTGTCCTTTAGTAGTGGTTTCTTTGCAGCAATTTGACCATGAAGGCTTGCTTCATACAGTCTCCTCTGAACAATTGATGTTGGCATGTGTCTGTTACTTGAACTCTGAAGCATTTATTTGGTCTGCAATTTCTGAGGCTGGTAACTCTAATGAAGTTATCCTCTGCAGCAGAGGTAACTCTGGGTTTTCCATTCTTGTGGCGGTCCTCATGAGAGCCAGTTTCATCATAGCTCTTGAGACTGCACTTGAAGACACTTTCAAAGTTCTTGAAATGTTCCCTATTGACTGACCTTCATGTCTTAAAGAAATTATGGACTGTCGTTTCTCTTTGTTTATTTGAGCTGTTCTTGCCATAGTCCTAAGTCCATATTATCTTCTGTATACCCCCTACCTTGTCACAACAAAACTGATTGGCTCAAATGCATTAAGAAGGAAAGAAATTCCACAAATTAACTTTTAAATAGGCACAGCTGTTAATTGAAATGTATTCCAGGTGACTACATATTAGCCAATCATTGGATAACAAAATAGATGAGCTACGATCATAAATATCCTACCAACGTAGTATAGGCTCCATCGGGCAATGTGTATAGGCTCCATCGGGTAACTCGGCGGCGTGTGTGTAGGCTGTGCCTTATAGAAATTGTACTTTACAAATTGAAGCTTTACAGGCTGAACCTGCGGCTGGACCCAATGGGCAAAGCTGTTGTATGTAGGTCATCTGTCCCTAACAAATAAATCAAATCAAATGTTATTTGTCACATACACATGGTTTGCAGATGTTAATGCGAGTGTAGTGAAATGCGTGTGCTTCTAGTTCCGACAGTGCAGTAATATGAGCGATGGCCGTGCGGCATAAGCTAGATGCAATAGATGGTATGAAACGCAGTATATGTAAGCAAGATGAGTAATGTAGGATATGTAAACATTATTAAAGTGGCATTATTTAAAGTGAATAGTGACACCTTTTATTAAATCCATTTATTAAAGTGGCAGGTGATTTGGGTCTGTATGTTGGCAGCAGCCTCTCTATGTTAGTAAGGGCTGATGGCCTTGAGACAGAAGCCGTTTTTCAGTCTCGGTCCCAGCTTTGATGCACCTGTACTGACCTCGCCTTCTGGATGATAGCGGGGTGAACAGGCAGTGGCTCGGGTGGTTGATGTCCTTGATCTTTTTGGTCTTCCTGTGACATCGGGTGCGGTAGGTGTCCTGGAGGGCAGGTAGTTTGACCCCGGTGATGCGTTGTGCAGTTACCGTACCAGGCAGTGATAGCCCGACAGGATGCTCTCGATTGTGCATCTGTAAAAGTTTGAGGGTTTTAGGTGCCAAGCCAAATATTTTCAGCCTCCTGAGGTTGAAGCGGCGCTGTTGTGCCTTCTTCACCACACTGTCTGTGTAGATGGACCATTTCAGATCGTCAGTGATGTGTACACCGAGGAACTTGAAGCTTTCTACCTGCTCCACTGCGGTCCCATCGATGTGGATAGGGGCGTGCTCCCTCTGCTGTTTCCTGAAGTCCATGATCAGCTCCTTTTGTTTTGTTGACATTGAGCAAGTTATTTTCCTGTCACCACACTCCCAGGGCCCTCACCTCCTCCCTGTAGGTGGTCTCGTCGTTGTTGGTAATCATGTCCACTACTGTTGTGTCGTCTTCAAACTTGATGATTGAGTTGGAGGCGTGCATGGCCACGCAGTCATGGGTGAACAGGGAGTACATGGGGGGGCTGAGCACGCACCCTTGTGGGGCCCCAGTGTTGAAGATCAGTGAAGTGGAGATGCTGTTTCCTACCTTCACCACCTGGGGCCGGCCCGTCAAAGTCCAGGACCCAATCGCACAGGGCGGGGTTGAGACCCAGGGCCTTAAGCTTAATGATGAGCTTGGAGGATACTATGGTGCTGAATGCTGATCTGTAGTCAATGAACAGCATTCTTACATAGGTATTCCTCTTGTCCAGATGGGATAGGGCAGTGTGATGGCGATTGCATCATCTGTGGACCTGTTGGGGCGGTATGCAACCTGAAGTGGGTCTAGGGTGTCAGGTAAGGTGGAGGTGATATGATCCTTGACTAGTCTCTCAAAGCACTTCTTGATGACAGAAGTGAGTGCTACGGGGCAATAGTCATTTGGTTCAGTTATCTTTGCCTTCTTTGGTACAGGAACAATGGTGGCCTTCTTGAAGCATGTGGGTCCATAAACACTCCAGCCAGCTGGTCTGAGCATGCTCTGAGGACGCGGCTAGGGATGCCGTCTGGGCCAGCAGCCTTACGAGGATTAACACATTTAAATGTCTTACTCACATCAGCCATGGAGAAGGAGAGGGGGGGCCGCGTCAGTGGCACTGTATTATCCTCAAGGCGGGCAAAGAAGGTGCTTAGCTTGTCTGGAAGAAAGATGTCGGTGTCCATGATGTGGCATGTTTTCTTTTTGTAGTCCGTAATTGCCTGTAGAGCCTGCCACATACGTCTCATGTCTGGGCCGTTGAATTGCAACTCCATTTTGTCCCTATACCGACATTTCACTTGTTTGATTGCCTTGCGGAGGGAATAACTACACTGTTTATGTTCAGCCAAATTCCACAACCTCTTTCCATGGTTGAACGCGATGGTTTGCGCTTTTAGTTTTGCACGAATGCTGCCGTCTATCCTTGGTTTCTGGTTGGGGTAGGTTTCAATAGTCACAGTGGGTACAACATCTCCAATGCACTTTCTAATAAACTCAGTCAGCGTATAAATCGATGTTATTGTCTGAGGCTTCTCTGAACATTTTCCAGTCCACATGATCAAAACAATCGGGAAACGTGGATTCCTATTGGTCAGACCAGCGTTGAATGGTTCTCGTCATGGGTACATCCTGTGAGTTTATGCCTACAGGACGGTACGAGCAAGATGGAGTCGTAGTCGGATTTCCTGAAGGGAGGGCGGGGGATGGCCTTTTATGCATCGCGGAAGTTAGAGTAGCAGTTGTCCAGTGTTTTGCCTGAGCGGGTACTGCAGTCAATGTGCTGATAGAATTTAAGTTGCCTTGTTCTCAAATTATCTTTGTTAAAATCCCCAGCTACAATAAATGCAGCCTCAGGATATACTGTATGGTTTCCAGTTTACATATAGAGTCCAGTGACGTTCTTTCAGGGCTGTCGAGGTATCTGCTGGGGGGGGGGGATATACACGTCTGTGACTATAACCGGAGAGAATTCTCTTGGGAGATAATGCGGTCGGCATTTGATTAATGAATTCTATGTCAGGTGAACAAAAGGACTAGAGTTCCTGTATGTTGTTATTGTTACACCATGAGTCGTTAATCGTAAGGCATACACCCCCACCCTTCTTCCTACCAGAGAGATGTTTGTTTCTGTCGGCGCGATGCATGAAGAAACCCGGTGGCTGTACCGACTCTGAAAACATATCCCGAGTGAGCCATGTTTCCATGAAACAGAATGTTACAATCTCTGTCTCTCTGGAAGGCAACTCGTGCCCTAATTTCATCCACCTTGTTGTCTAGAGACTGGACTTTGGCAACTAATATACTAGGAAGCGGTGGGTGGTGTGCTCGCCTTCTAAGTTTGACCAGGAGGCCGCTCCGTCTGTCTCTCCTGCGGCGACGATGTTTTGGGTCAGCCTCTGGGATTAGATCCAATGTCCAGGGGGAGGTCTGAACAAAGGGCCAACTTCGGGAAAGTTGTATTCCTAGTCGTAACGTTGGTAAGTTGATGTTGCTCTTATATGCAATTTAAATAATAGGTCTACAATTATTATTATTATTATTATTATTATTATTATTATTATTACTACTACTACTACTACTACAGGCCTATCCAGTGGGTCGCCACTTTTGAGCCCCACATTTTTTGCAAAAATACAAATATAACATGTCACAGACTTAGATTAGAAGTGCCCTTCCAAGAAGGCTTAAGGTCATTGGCCAGAGATACATTTGTCAAATCACGTTATGTCTACAGTAGCTTTTATTGGACTGACCATGTCAACATCTTACTTTCAAAATCTTAGCTAGCAGTAATCATTAAGTAGACAATCTACTGGCAAATCATTTTAAATCCTTGTCATATGAAGAGGAATAATGAAGAGAAATTATAGATAAAACATATCGGTGTTAATTGGCCATAAAGATTACACAAGTTGGAAATCACAAATTCAACAATGAGTTGTTTGGAAGGAATCGGTGTTTAACTGCAAGCGTTGCAAAGAAACCACTGTTAGCCTGCTGTTCAATGGAGTGGCTGTGTTTTTTTTCCCCCTGAGTTCCCACCATAAATCCAGAGAATTCCAGACTTTGATGACAAAATTTGCCCATAAAGGACTGCTGGCGCCACCTTCACAAGGTGAGTCCAAAAATGTCTTGTATGCTGCTGCATAAATTATGTAATATGCAAGGGAGAAATGTATACTGTAGCTAAGAAAGTAATACTAAGTGTATGTTGTGTAGTAAGCTGTTAGTAGCCCATGTGCCTCACCCTAATAAATTTGGTCTATTTTCACCATTGCGGTATTGTAAACACATATCGTTCGTGGCCTGGTGTGTGTGCTTGTTTGGCTACTTTTTTGTACAGTTTTGACAGTGGTGCTTGGCTTGTACGTGCAAATTCAGCACACACAACATTCTATAATAGAATTGTGTTATTTGACGTGTCAAATTTAATGGTTATTTAACGTGTCAAATATTGTTATATGACGTATCTTTTTTGACACAAAGACCCAAACGGCATTCAATGTGCCTCACCCTAATAATTTGGTCGATTTTTACCTCTTAATTTCGCCTACTGTTCTAACTTGGTGGTGCACATATAGTGTATATAACCTGTTTTAGAGAAATGCAATCATTGAATATTGTCAGAGCTTTCATTGTCTGTTTATATGCCCCCTTCATTTATCCTACGGTTCTGACTTGTACAGGGAGTGCACTGTAAGAATGGCCCATGTTCTGAATTCTGTCACTGTACATTTCAAAAGTGCTAAACAAATAATTATATTGACTACGTCCGTTGTCGCTTGCTCATTAATGTCTTAATCAAAATTGCGGATTGCCTCTTATCCGCTTGTTGTCCCATTATGCCATAGTTTGTACATCTCAATTGTCAGTAGAAACCACATTTGTTTAAACAAGTCTGCCATATCAGCTATGTTTTTTTTTAAAGACAGTAAATGAGGCTGAATGAACTGTTTCGCTGCCAGACAAGGCTCCGCTGAAAGCCAGGTGTTGCAGTGGTAAGCTGTTGGGACAGCTTTATGTAGGCCCTAACAGTTTGTGGTCACCGTTTGTTACCCTTATAGTGTAATTCATATATTGTTTAGTGTTGTGTAGTGGCTTTGCTGGCACGCATTCCACATTTTTGGGGGCCCCACCAAGATTTACATGCTATAATCGCCACTGGGCCTATCTATTGCTGCGTGAACAAAACACTCTATGAATGGAAGGTTTAATTAAAGCCCCTCATTGAGCGCATGCGTTGATCGTTTTACAACAGAACGGGGGTCAATTTCATTAACCCCCTTCAAGGGAAGTTTGCCTTTTATCAGCGTGCACTTTTGGAAGGGCGAAAAAGCGCGCTGCTCGGTCACGTAACCTGCTGAGACGAAACGCGTCCAGCAGTGGATAGATGCATCAATCACTTCAGGCTACAAATGCCCATAACCCCTAATGTCATTGGGCCTACACTTGTTGGTGTTTTAATTGACGTCTCTTTCCATTCCGATGCTGGAATTATTTGAAAGTGGATGAATGTGCACAAGTAGCCTACTTTTTGAAGTGATTTGTTTGACAATCGGATGAAAACATCATGCCTGCATGTGTTCATTCCACAGTGCACAGTTAAATGACATAGGTCCCGTACCGGGAAGAAATGACATATTTTTCACCTCTGGTCATGGCCGACATCAAATGGCATTGACTAGTTTGGTTGCGATATCGGCGAATATCTTTTCACGTTACTCTACATCCCGAATAGTAAGTAGCCTAGAAACTCTAACAGATTAAGAGAATGCTGAGAATGACAGCTTACTTTAGCAGTAGTGACAGTGTTTTCCCTGAAGTGCAAATAGCCAATTTGATTCCCGGATCAGGAGTGGTGTTTAACAACTAATTATGGATGTGTGGATCTCAAACGATCAAGTGCGAAAAACTTGTTCGCTTGATTGTCGCTGCTCAGGTTGTCTACTCTTGAAACGTATGCGATTTCTGCCATCAAAAATACAAATATTGCATTGAAAACCCGCATTGTGGTCTGATTGTGTTCAAATCTGGTTGACCGCTTCCGCAATGTTTGAGGATTTCTACTGTCGGGACTGTTCATTATAGGTCTACCGCTAACTGCAACTCACTTGAGTCACTAACGAGTCAGACAATGCCACTTTAATAACGTTTACATATCCAAAGTCAGGGAAACCGGATAGAGGTATCCGACACGTTTTCAAGTTAAACGTCTATATTATCCCTCAGTTGAGGTGACTTCATATTTTGGAGCTATTGTAATGGATTTGTTTGCCAGCGCAAGTCTAGAACAGTGACGTTTCAGTCCGCTAGGTGTATCTTTACAGCATGGGCATATCTAGGTGATGTGGACATCCCCATGCATTCATCTTATCTATTATTATTATTATTACTACCTTTCATTATTCCTGGTATATGCTACTGGTTATGATTGCAGACAGAGCCCAGAGAATGGGAGGGTGCAATATTGAATAGTCATATTTTGATATTTGGTGAATCTATAAATTATGTATGACAACTGGAGTCTTTGCCACTCAAAATATGTTTTAGATAATATTTAGAAATGTATTTAATCACTCAATCTTTCCATATTCTGTAGGTGGGGTTAATATGAATTTAAAATAATTGTACATAATTTAGATGAATCTGGTCATGAACATATGGACTTTGAAATGAACAAGGGAGAGGTTAAACGTAGGCTAAGACTGGAATAAGCGTATTCCCACACTTTACAATAACTCTGTTGCAGTGCCTGCAACTCATCATTCCAACATATTTGAACATTTTAATTCATCCTTCATTAAGTTCAGTCAGTATGTCATCCATTCTGTCATTTGTCTGAGTTGCAATAGGAACTAAATCAAAGAGAATAGAACAGTCTTATCCATTTGTTTATTGAAATCTATGTATATTCAAAATTCTCGAAAGCTCTTTAGCCAAGCACTTTAATAATTCCATGTTTAATTTAGGCCTATCCAAATAAAAAAATAGGCCTTAAACTTGTAGGCATTGCAATTTAGGGTATCATTTTGGGTACTGGTGTCTTGTTTTAGCTTACTGCCCCGCATATTGCTTGTATCCACAGCACTGATTTGTGAGTTGGTGATCTCCCGCTCGTTTAGTAAAGTGCAGACAGGATCCATACAGTGAGTACGTCCTCTGTTTATCGTACTAGTGCACGTGTGATCAAGTGTGTGTGTTTGCCACTTCACTGGCTGAACATGTTTTCGGGAGGCAGGGTGTGGGCTGTGATTACGAACTCATTTTAGCTCACAAGCTTGTAGCATGGCTAATACTAGACAGAAAAACGCCGCAAAGTTCAATGCGGAAGAGGAATACGTATCAAGTACTACACTCCATGAACTACTCGATAAACAAAAATAGCTATATAATGATGTAAGAGATCTGCAGGAAATAACTTTAAGTCCTTCCTGCAACTTCTACCAACAAAATGGTTGATCTGTTTAAGGATGTAATGGAATTTAAACACAGTTTGGAGTTTACTCAGTCAGAGGTAGAGGAGCTAAAGGGCTCGAATGTCACCACCCAGACTGCATTCAAAACGATATCTAAGGAGTTCACCATTTTCCAAACACTTAACAAGCACTCTTCCGAAGGAGACTACCTCGAAAACCAACCGAGGCTCAAAAACATTTGAATCGATGGAATTGAGGACGTAAATAATTAAACTTTTTTTTTAAATGGTTTTTATTTAACCTTTATTTAACTTGGCATGACATAGAAGTCAAGGCCAAGAAACTTGGTAAATCAACTCAAACTGAACCCTAAACTTATCGAGATGGAGAGGGCGCATAGGAATGGTACTTTCTTCCCCAATGGACGGCACAGATCTGTAGTGGTGAAACTACTCAGGTTCATAGACAGGGAGAAAATTCTCAGGAGGACCAAGTGCCTGAAGGGAACTAAAATCTTCATCAATAAAGACTTCTCCAGAAAACGTACGCCTCAAAAAATAGGAACTGCTGCCATGACTAATTTAACCTGTTAGGGCTAGGGGGCAGTATTTACACGGCCGGATAAAAAATGTACCCGATTTAATCTGGTTATTACTACTGCCCAGTATAACAGAACTCATATGGCAGGCAAAAACCTGAGAAGATTCCTTACAGGAAGTGGCCTGTCTGACAAGTTCTTGTTCTTCTTGACTCTCTTTATTGAAAACTGAGGATCTTTGCTGTAACGTGACACTTCCTACGGCTCCCATAGGCTCTCAGAACCCGGGAAAAAGCTGAATGATGTAATTCCAGACCCTGGCTGAAAAACATTAGCGCCTTTGGTAAGTGGTCTATCAGAGGACAATCAGACTGAGGCGCGTGCACAAGGGGATCCCATGTTTTTATTTTCTCTCTCTTTGTACTAAAACACAGATTCCCGGTCGGAATATTATCGCTTTTTTCCGAGAAAAATGGCATAAAAATTGATTTTAAACAGCGGTTGACATGCTTCGAAGTACGGTAATGGAATATTTACCCTTTCGGATAGTGTCTTGAACGCACGAACAAAACGCCGCTATTTGGATATAACTATGGATTATTTTGAACCAAACCAACATTTGTTATTTAAGTAGAAGTCCTGGGAGTGCATTCTGACGAAGAACAGCAAAGGTAATAACATTTTTCTTATAGTAAATCTGACTTTGGTGAGTGCTAAACTTGGTGGGTGTCTAAATAGCTAGCCCTGTGATGCCGGGCTATCTACTTAGAATATTGCAAAATGTGCTTTCACCGAAAAGCTATTTTAAAATCGGACATAGCGAGTGCATAGAGGAGTTCTGTATCAATAATTCTTAAAATAATTTATGATTTTTGTGAACGTTTATCGTGAGTAATTTGGTAAATTCACCGGAAGTTTGCGGGGGTATGCTAGTTCTGAACGTCACATGCTAATGTAAAAAGCTTTTTGATATAAATATGAACTTGATTGAACAAAACATGCATGTATTGTATAACATAATGTCCTAAGATTGTCATCTGATGAAGATCATCAAAGGTTAGTGCTGCATTTAGCTGTGGTTTGGGTTTATGTGACATTATATGCTATCTTGAGAAATGGGTGTCTGATTATTTCTGGCTGGGTACTCTGCTGACAATCTAATGTTTTGCTTTCGTTGTAAAGCCTTTTTGAAATCGGACAGTGTGGTTAGATTAACGAGAGTCTAGTCTTTAAAATGGTGTAAAATAGTCATATGTTTGAGAAATTGAAGTAATAGCATTTCTAAGGTATTTGACTAACGCGCCACAGGATTCCACTGGCTGTTACGTAGGTGGGACGATTCCTTCCCTAGAGAGGTTTTAAGAATGACAAAAAGGCAATTCGAGTGACTCAGCTATAATCCACTGATTTGACACACCACACACACTCGGACACATATTTACTCTACTTTGTGTTTGTTTCACCTAACCTCATGACCAAAAACACACATTGCTCTAAATGTCATAACCCTCTGAAGTCTTCAGGGGTGTTATGTGGACTGTGTCAATGTGCATTCTATAGGAAGTGCACCCCTATTGATAAAACTAACACATGTATGGTTTTATTGGACATGGGAGGTATGCATTTCTATGTTTCCATTCCACTCTCTGTATGATTTTGACTGTGTATCGTTCTTAGTTGGGCAGGATATCAACCCTGATAACATGGTCTTTAACCCATTAGATATTAATGAAGTGAATGATAAATATGATTGTGTTGATCCAGATTGAAATTTACCAGAAATAAGTCTCACTTGTGATTACTATAATGTTAAACTACTATACTGATTATTACATTGCTTATCTAATTCCAAGACAAGTTTATTTTCTACCTTTCATTTGAACGTTCGCAGTCTTCCTTAAAATCATGACCACCTTGTTCATTATCTGTCTTCTTTCAGTCTTGAATACATGGTTGACTGAAGAGGCAATCATGTTTTATTATAATTCTGTTCACCACTTTTGAACATCATTATTGTTCATGAACCCTTTCAATACTTTGTAAGAGAGGACCTGCACTTACATCTGATAACATTCATGTTGAATCTCTTTTCATAGAAATTCTATCCTGTTAATTCTTTTGGTGGTAAAAAAGTGGTAATTGGATGCATCTATCGGCCACCCGATTCTGGCATTGGTAGTTTCATTGATATCCTTGCATCAACCTTTGATTAATAATGAAGATAACATTTGTTTTCTATTGGGTGATTACAATATAAATGTATTTAAAAGTTAGAACCACTCTCTGACATCTAATGTTTTGAATACTTTATTCTCCAGGTATCTGTATCCCCACATCTATAAGCCCACAGAGTGAGCAGTTCATCTGACACCCTTACTGATAATATTTCTACATATTATTTGAATAATGTGGCTAATACAGGTATACTTTATACTGACATTTCTGACCACTTTCTAATTTTCCACTTCTCTTTGGCAGCTGGAAATGAACACATGGGAATGATTAGTAGCATTAAATGTAGAATATTTAACACATGGGAATGATTAGTAGCATTAAATGTAGAATATTTAACACATGGGAATGCTTAACATTACATGTAGAATATTTAACAAATGTAATTGTGAGCGCTTCAAGATGTTTTTTGATATTTCATGGGACAATGTTTATAATCAGGACAATGTTTATAATCAGGCCGATGTGGAAATGTCAGTCTGCTTACCAGACTTTTCTCACATCTTTCAATTCTGTATTTCACCACTGCTTTCCCACATAGGAGAGCAGCAGAAGGGTTCTGGAAACCTTGGTTTACAACCGTTCTCAAAAAATACAAAAAAATTGTATAAAAAGTTTCTCACAAATCCCTCTCCCCTGAATTCTGCAAATTACAATAAGTATAAGAACAAATGTACTCACTTATTTCGATATCCCCCCAAAAGTATTTTACTAATAAATTCAAGAATCCTTAAATAATATAAAGTAAACTTGGAAAGTCATCAATCAACTTAAATAAGAAAAAGGCATGTACAACTATTCAATATCAACGTATTGTTGGGGTTCCTCTGTCAAAGAAAATAGAGAGAACTGATGTAAATCCCTTGGAGTACATTAAGGGTGTCAAGATGCACTAGAAGTGAGGAAGGGGTGAAGTCAGGCGCAGGAGACCAAATGCACGTAGTAGAACGTTGTGACAGTGTACGCCGGGGCTCCCCCGATGGGGGGGCGGAGGGACCTCCCGCACCTCAACGTCCTGCAGTGGACCAGCTACCACCGGCCTGAGGAGAGACACATGAAACGAGGGGTTAATACGGTAATAAGAGGGGAGCTGTAACCTATAACACACCTCGTTTATCCTCCTCAGGACTTTAAATGGCCCCACAAACCGCGGACCCAACTTCCGGCAGGGCAGGCGGAGGGGCAGGTTCCGGGTCGAGAGCCAGACCCTGTCCCCCGGTGTGAACATGGGGGGCCTCACTGCGGCGACGTCAGCGCTCTCCTTTTGCCGTCCACCAGCCCGTTTAAGGGATTCCTGGACGGCTCTCCAGGTCTCCTTTGAGCGCTGCACCCAGTCTTCCACCGCAGGAGCCTCAGTCTGGCTCTGATGCCAGGGCACCAGGACCGGCTGGTAACCCAACACGCACTGAAAGGGCGACAGGTTAGTAGAGGAGTGGCGGAGAGAGTTCTGAGCCATCTCGTTCCCATGGCACGAGCCTCGCCCACTCTCCCGGCCGGTCCTGGCAATAGGACCGCAGAAACCTGCCCTCATCCTGATTTTAATTCTCTCCACCTGCCCATTACTCTCGGGGTGAAAACCCGAAGTCAAACTGACCGAAACCCACAGCCGCTCCATAAACGCCCTCCACACCCGGGACGTAAACTGGGGACCCCGATCAGAGACGATGTCCTCAGGCACCCCGTAGTGCCGGAAGACGTGAGTAAACAGGGCCTCCGCAGCCTGTAGGGCCGTAGGAAGACTCGGCAAAGGGAGGAGACGGCAGGACTTAGAGAACCAATCCACGACGACCAGGATCGTGGTGTTCCCCTGAGACGGAGGAAGATCGGTGAGAAAATCCACTGACAGGTGGGACCACGGCTGCTGAGGAATGGGAGGGGCTGTAGCTTCCCTCTAGGAAGGTGTCTAGGAGCCTTACACTGGGCGCACACCGAACAGGAGGAGACATAGAACCTCACGTCCCTCGCCAATGTGGGCCACCAGTACTTCCCTCTAAGACCCCACACCGTCCGTTCAATCCCTGGGTGACCCGAGAAGGGTAGCGTGTGCGACCACCTGATCAATCGATCGCGGACACCGAGCGGGATGTACTTCTGACCCGCAGGACACTGAGCTGGAGTGGGTTCTGACTGTAACGCCCGCTCGATGTCCACCTCCCTGACCACCGGACAGGAGGCTGGGAGTGGGGGTCGATGGACCGTTCCTCGGTATCGTAGAGACGAGGCAGTGCGTCGGCCTTAGTGTTACGGGAACCTGGTATATACGAGATAGTAAACCGGAATCTAGTGAAAATCATTGCACATCTAGCTTGACGAGGGTTCAGTCTCCTCGCCGCCCGGATGTACTCCAGATTACGGTGGTCACTCCAGATGAGAAAAGGGTGTTGCGCCCCCTCAAGCCAATGTCTCCACACCTTCAGGGCCCTTACCACAGCCAGCAACTCCCTGTCCCCCACATCATAGTTACACTCCGCCAGACTAAGCTTCTTAGAAAAGAAAGCACAGGGGCGAAGTTTCGGGGGCGTGCCCGAGCGTTGAGACAGCACGGCTCCAACCCCAGCCTCGGACGCGTCCACCTCCACTATGAATGGCAAAGAGGGGTCCGGATGCGCGAGCACAGGAGCATCGGTAAACAGTCTTCAGCTGACCAAAAGCTCTGTCCGCCGACCACCGCAACCGCACCGGCCCCCCCTTCATCAGTGAGGTAATGGGAGCTGCCACCTGCCCAAAGCCCCGGATAAACCTTCAGTAGTAATTGGCAAACTCTAAGAACTGCTGCACCTCCTTAACCGTGGTCGGAATCGGCCAATTACGCACGGCCGAAATGCGGTCACATTCCATCACCACCCCAGATGTGGAAATGTGATACCCCAGAAAAGAGACGGCTTGTTTGGAGAACACACATTTCTCGGCCTTGAGGTACAAGTCATGCTCCAACAGTCGCTCAAGCACTTTACACACTAGAGACACATGCGCGGCGTGTGTGGCGGAGTAGATCAGAATGTCATCGATGTACACTACCACATCCTGCCCGAGCAGGTCCCGGAGAATCTCGTCTACAAAGGATTGGAAGACGGCTGGAGCATTCTTCAACCCATACGGCATGACGAGGTACTCATAATGGCCAGATGTGGTACTAAATGCCGTCTTCCACTCGTCTCCATCTCGGATACGCACCAAATTGTACGCGCTCCTAAGATCCAGTTTTATGAAGAAGCGTGCCCCCGTGAAATGACTCCACAGCCGTAGCGATGAGAGGTAGCGGGTAACTGAAACCCACTGTGATGGAATTTAGACCTCTATAGTCAATGCACGGACGCAAACCTCACTCCATCTTCACAAAAAAGAAGCTCGAGGAGACAGGTGATTTTGATGGCCAAATGTATCCCTGCCTCAAGGACTCAGTGACATATGTCTCCATAGCCACCGTCTCCTCCTGGGACAGGGGATACACGTGACTCCTGGGAAGTGCAGCGTTAACCTGGAGGTTTATCGCACAATCTCCTCGTTGATGAGGTGGTAATAGTCGCCTTCGTTTTACTGAAGGCGATAGCCAAATCGGCATATTCTGAGGGAATGCGCACGGTAGAGACTTGGTCCAGACTCTCCACTGTAGTCGCTCCGATGGAAACTCCTACACATCTGCCCGAGCACTCCTCTGACCACCCCTTAAGAGCCCTCTGTCTCCACGAAATCTTAGGATTGTGATTGGCCAGCCAGGGAATCCCCAGCACCACCGGAAACGCAGGGGAATCAATGAGGAAGAGGCTAATCCGCTCCTCATGACCCACCCGCGTTACCATGACCAGTGGAACTGTGGCTTCCCTGACCAGCCCTGACCCAAGTGGTCGACTATCTAAGGCGTGCACGGGGAAGGGTTGTTCCAACTGAACCAAAGGAATCCCTAACTTAGTTGCGATCCCACGGTCCATAAAACTCCCAGCCGTGCCTGAATCGACTAGCTCCTTATGCTGGGAATGAGGGGAAAACTCAGGGAAAGAAACCAATACATGCATGTGGCCGACGGGGCTCTGGGTGAGGCTGGTGCTGACTCACCTGAGGTGTCGGAGTAGTGCTCTGCCTGCCTTCTTGACTCCCGGTCGAGCTTCTCCAGCACCGGTCGGCAGTGTGTCCTCTCCGACCACAGTGGATGCAGGAGAAGACTCCCCCTCCAGTCTTCCTAGCTGCAGCACCCCCTATCTCCATGGGCGTTGGAGCAGGAGTGCTGGGAGGTGGAATGAACAGGGCCCGATCGGGACGCCCGCGGGCAGCCAGCAAGTTGTCCAATCTGATGGACAGATCTACGAGTTGGTCCAGTGTCAGGGTAGTGTCCCTACATGCCAGCTCCCTGCGGACATCTTCTCTAAGACTACACCGATAATGATCCATCAGGGCCCTCTCATTCCACCCCACTCCAGCGGCCAGGGTCCAGAACTCCAGCACGAAGTCCTGCGCAGTTCTCATCTCCTGTCTTAAATGGAATAGCTACTCAACCGCCGCATTGCCCTCCGGTGGATGATCGAACACAGCACGGAAGCGGCGGGTGAACTCTGGGTAATGGTCCCTTGCAGAGTCCGCTGGGGCTGGGAGCCGTCGGCAATGGTAGGGGCGCAGGTTGTAGAGCAGCTGCAGGTGGGGTGGGGAGAGCGCTTCTCTCCCAACTCTCCATTCGCCCCAACACTTGGTCCATAGCTGTTCCCAGGCGATGTAGGATGGTATCAAATTTATTTATATAGCCCTTCGTACATCAGCTGATATCTCAAAGTGCTGTACAGAAACCCAGCCTAAAACCCCAAACAGCAAGAAATGCATGTGAAAGAAGCACGGTGGCTAGGGAAAAACTCCCTAGTGAAAAACTCCCTAGAAAGGCCAAAACCTAGGAAGAAACCTAGAGAGGAACCAGGCTATGAGGGGTGGCGAGTCCTCTTCTGGCTGTGCCGGGTGGATATTATAACAGAACATGGTCAAGATGTTAAAATGTTCATAAATGACCAGCATGGTCAAATAATAATAATCATAGTAGTTGTCGAGGGTGCAACAAGGACGTCCAGTGAACAGGTCAGGGTTCCATAGCCGCAGGCAGAACAGTTGAAACTGGAGCAGCAGCACGGCCAGGTGGACTGGGGACAGCAAGGAGTCATCATGCCAGGTAGTCCTGAGGCATGGTCCTGAGGTAGAGGGAGGTAGAGAGGTGTAGAGAGAGAAAAGACTGACCCTAGCACCCCGACACAAACTACTGCAGCATAAATACTTAGAGGCAGAGAATCCCAGTGGAGAGAGGGGAACCGGCAAGGCAGAGACGGCAAGGGCGGTTCGTTGCTCCAGCCTTTCCGTTCACCTTCACACTCCTGGGCCAGACTATACTTAATCATAGGACCTACTGAAGAGAAGTCTTCAGTAAAGACTTAAAGGTTGAGACCGAGTCTGCGTCTCTCACATGGGTAGGCAGACCATTCCATGAAAATGGAGCTCTATAGGAGAAAGCCCTACCTCCAGCCGTTTGCTTAGAAATTCTAGGGACAATTAGGAGGCCTGCGTCTTGTGACCGTAGCGTACGTGTAGGTATGTACGGCAGGACCAAATCGGAAAGATGGGTAGGAGCAAGCCCATGTAATGCTTTGTAGGTTAGCAGTAAAACCTTGAAATCAGCCCTTGCCTTAACAGGAAGCCAGTGTAGGGAGGCTAACACTGGAGTAATATGATCACATTTTTTGGTTCTAGTCAGGATTCTAGCAGCCGTATTTAGCACTAACTGAAGTTTATTTAGTGCTTTATCCGGGTAGCCGGAAAGTAGAGCATTGCAGTAGTCCAGCCTAGAAGTAACAAAAGCATGGATTAATTTTTCTGCGTCATTTTTGGACAGAAAATTTCTGATTTTTGCAATGTTACGTAGATGGAAAAAAGCTGTCCTTGAAACAGTCTTGATATGTTCTTCAAAAGAGAGATCAGGGTCCAGAGTAACGCCGAGGTCCTTCACAGTTTTATTTGAGACGACTGTACAACCATCCAGATTAATTGTCAGATTCAACAGAAGATCTCTTTGTTTCTTGGGACCTAGAACAAGCATCTCTGTTTTGTCCTAGTTTAATTACATCTAGACGTTCCGCTAGCGGAACACCTGCTCCAATATCCAATGATAGGCGTGGAGCGAATTACAAATTCCTCAAAAATACAAAAACTTCAATTTTTCAAACATATGACTATTTCACAGCATTTTAAAGATAAGACTCTCCTTTATCTAACCACACTGTCCGATTTCAAAAAGGCTTTACAACGAAAGCAAAACATTAGATTATGTCAGCAGAGTACCAAGCCAGAAATAATCAGACACCCATTTTTCAAGCTAGCATATGTCACAAAAACCCAGAAGACAGCTAAATGCAGCACTAACCTTTTGATCTTCATCAGATGACAACCCTAGGACATTATGTTATACAATACATGCATGTTTTGTTCAATCAAGTTCATATTTATATCAAAAAACAGCTTTTTACATTAGCATGTGACTAGCATGTGACTAGCATTCCCACCGAACACTGCCGGTGAATTTACTAAATTACTCACGATAAACGTTCACAAAAAGCATAACAATTATTTTAAGAATTATAGATACAGAACTCCTCTATGCACTCGATATGTCCGATTTTAAAATAGCTTTTTGGTGAAAGCACATTTTGCAATATTCTAAGTACATAGCCCAGGCATCACGGGCTAGCTATTTAGACACCCGGCAAGTTTAGCACTCACCAATATCAGATTTACTATTATAAAAGATTGATTACCTTTTGTTGTCTTCGTCAGAATGCACTCCCAGGACTGCTACTTCATTAACAAATGTTGGTTTGGTCCAAAATAATCCATCGTTATATCCGAATAGTGGCGTTTTGTTCGTGCGTCCCAGACACTATCTGAAATGGTAAATCAGGGTCGCGCGCATGGCGCAATTCGTGACAAAAAAAAATCTAAATATTCCATTACCGTACTTCGAAGCATGTCAACCGCTGTTTAAAATCCATTTTTATGCCATTTTTCTTGTAAAAAAGCGATAATATTCCGACCGGGAATCTCCTTTTAGCTAAACAGAGGAAAGTAAACAAAGCTTTCGGTCGACGCGGGCCCGAGCCTGAGTCTCACAGTACTGTAACCAGCCACTACCCAAACGCGCTACTTTTTTTCAGCCAGAGCCTGCAAAGCCACGATTCAGCTTTTTACCGCCTTCTGAGACCCTATGGCAGCCGTAGGAAGTGTCACGGGACAGCTAAGATCCTCACTCTTCAATAAACAGAGACAAGAAGAACGACACCTTGTCAGACAGGCCACTTCCTGCATGAAACCTTGTCAGGTTTTTGCCTGCCAAATGAGTTCTGTTATACTCAGACACCATTCAAACAGTTTTAGAAACTTTAGGGTGTTTTCTATCCATATGTAATAAGTATATGCATATTCTAGTTACTGGGTAGGAGTGGTAACCAGATTAAATCGGGTACGTTTTTTATCCAGCCGTGAAAATACTGCCCCCTAGCCATAACAGGTTAAAAGTAGAAAGTTTGCAGCCATCCACTTCTTTATGTCTGAAACACAGGCTTCTAGCGAGGGCAATTTTGGGGCTTCACCATGTTTCATTTGAAATGTACAGCTGTGTGTCGTCCGCATAGCAGTGAAATTTAACATTATGTTTTCGAATGACATCCCCCAAGAGGTAAAATATATAGTGAAAACAATAGTGGTCCTAAAACGGAACCTTGAGGAACACCGAAATTTACAATTGATTTGTCAGAGGACAAACCATTCACAGAGACAAACTGATATCTTTCCGACAGATAAGATCTAAACCAGGCCAGAACTTGTCCATGTAGACCAATTTGGGTTTCCAATGTCTTCAAAAGAATGTGGTGATCGACGGTATCAAAAGCAGCACTAAGATCTAGGAGCACGAGGACAGATGCAGAGCCTCGGTCTGACATCATTAAAAGGTCATTTACCACCTTCACAAGTGCAGTCTCAGTGCTATGATGGGGTCTAAAACCAGACTGAAGCGTTTCGTATACATTGTTTGTCTTCAGGAAGGCAGTGAGTTGCTGCGCAACAGCTTTTTCTAAAATTTGAGAGGAATGGAAGATTCGATATAGGCCGATAGTTTTTTATAATTTCTGGGTCAAGATTCTGATTTTTCAAGAGAGGCTTTATTACTGCCACTTTTAGTGAGCTTGGTACACATCCGGTGGATGGAGAGCCGTTTATTATGTTCAACATAGGAGGGCCAAGCACAGGAAGCAGCTCTTTCAGTAGTTTAGTTGGAATAGGGTCCAGTATGCAGCTTGAGGGTTTAGAGGCCATGATTATTTTCATCATTGTATCAAGAGATATAGTACTCAAACACTTTATCTCCCTAGGTCCTGGCAGAGTTGTGCAGACTCAGGACAATGGAGCTTTGGAGGAATATGCAGATTTAAAGAGGAGTCCGTAATTTGCTTTCTAATGATCATGATCTTTTCCTCAAAGAAGTTCATACATTTATTACTGCTGAAGTGAAAGCCATCCTCCATTTGCAAATGCTGCTTTTTAGTTAGCTTTGCGACAGTATCAAAAAGAAATTTCGTGTTGTTCTTATTTTCCTCAATTAAGTTGGAAAAATAGGATGATCGAGCAGCAGTGAGGGCTCTTCGATACTGCATGGTACTGTCTTTCCAAGCTAGTCGGAAGACTTCCAGTTTGGTGTGGCGCCATTTCCGTTCCAATTTTCTGGAGCTTGCTTCAGAGCTCGTGTATTTTCTGTATACCAGGGAGCTAGTTTCTTATGACAGATGTTTTTTGGGGTGCAACTGCATCTAGGGTATTGCGCAAGGTTAAATTGAGTTCCTCGGTTAGGTGGTTAACTGATTTTTGTCCTTGGGTAGGCAGAGGGAGTCTGGAAGGGCATCAAATCAAATCAAATTTATTTTTATATAGCCCTTCGTACATCAGCTGATATTCTCAAAGTGCTGTACAGAAACCCAGCCTAAAACCCCAAACAGCAAGCAAAGCATGTGAAAGAAGCACGGTGGCTAGGAAAAACTCCCTAGGAAAAACTCCCTAGAAAGGCCAAAAACCTAGGAAGAAACCTAGAGAGGAACCAGGCTATGAGGGGTGGCCAGTCCTCTTCTGGCTGTGCAGGGTGGATATTATAACAGAACATGGTCAAGATGTTAAAATGTTCATAAATGACCAGCATGGTCAAATAATAATAATAATCATAGTAGTTGTCGAGGGTGCAACATGCACGTCCGGTGAACAGGTCAGGGTTCCATAGCCGCAGGCAGAACAGTTGAAACTGGAGCAGCAGCACGGCCAGGTGGACTGGGGACAGCAAGGAGTCATCATACCAGGTAGTCCTGAGGCATGGTCCTAGGGCTCAGGTCCTCCGAGAGAAAGACAGAAAGAGAGAATTAGAGAGAGCATATTTAAATTCACACAGGACACCGGATAAGACAAGAGAAATACTCCAGATGTAACAGACTGACCCTAGCCCCCCGACACATAAACTACTGCAGCATAAATACTGGAGGCTGAGACAGGAGGGGTCAGGAGACACTGTGGCCCCATCCGATGATACCCCCGGACAGGGCCAAACAGGCAGGATATAACCCCACCCACTTTGCCAAAGCACAGCCCCCACACCACTAGAGGGATGTCTCCAACCACCAACTTACCGTCCTAAGACAAGGCCGAGTATAGCCCACAACGATCTCCGCCATGCCACAACCCAAGGGGGGGGCGCCAACCCAGACAGGAAGACCACGTCAGTGACTCAACCCACTCAAGTGACACACCCCTCCCATCAAGTAGTGTGTTGAGCGACCTGTTCCTCCATGGACGAGTGAGGTGCTTCCGCTCCTGCTGACTCCATAATATGGTGTGGGATTTCTGTCAAGATGCACTAGAAGTGAGGAAGGGGTGAAGTCAGGCGCAGGAGACCAAAGGCACGTAGTAGAACGTTGTGACAAAGGGACATTTCCCTTCTCTGCTTCAGTTTGATCCTCCTTATGTAATGGGGATGGAGGTAATTGGTCATTTAAAGATATCAGCAGCAGGTCATGAGATTGGTGCCTCTTTGTGGAAATCATTGTCTTCCTCGATTACTGAGCCTCTAATGTATATCTTTACCAAATTTATGCAAACTGGTATTGTTCCTAAAGATTTGAAAATTGCCAAAGTTATCCCCATCTATAAATCTGGGTATCCAAGATCTTTTACAAATTATCGCCCAATATCTGTACTGTTTTTCAAAAATCCTAGAAAAATTGGTGTATAAGAGAATGTTGAAACATTTAAATGAACACTGTGTTCTATATGAGCACCAATATGGTTTTCGTAAAAACTACTCCACAGATATGGTTCTTTTGCAACTTGTCAATCAAATCTTTACAGCCCTTAACGTCAATGAATACGCTCTTTGCAGATTTTTAGATTCATTAAAAGCGTTTGACACTGTTGATCATGAATTATTACTTTCTAAATTAAATGTACGGTTTTCATGATTATACATATAATTGGTTATATAGTTATGTTAATGATTCACAACAATTTGTTTATGCAAATGTCTGTGCATCTACCAGGGCCAAGATATCCTGTGGTGTGCCAGAGTTTGATAATTAAACCTTTGTTATAACTAATCTATATCAATAACCTTGCTGTGTCTTCTACCATACTTCCCATTCTCTTTGCTGGTGATACCAATTTGATTTTAAAACACAATTTTTATTCACTAATTAATGAAGCCAACTCGGGTATGGCCAAATTTTCTGAATGTTTCCAGATAATTTGTTTATCTTTAAAGGTAAAAAAAAAAATCTAATTTTATTCGCTAGCAAAGTTCCTTCCAAAGTGCACAGTGACTGCCACGCAGGAATACCAACCCACAGAAAGAAGCACAAGATTTAATTTCACTCTACTTTCTAGAGCAGTGGCTACCAACCGGTTGATCGACTGGTCGATCTCCAAGGCATTCCTAGTCAATCGCCAAACATTTCTGTAAAAAACTCAATGATAAAGCCTTGTGTTGCTATTTTTATATTTGTCTAGGGCTTTTGGGTGTATGTGCACCCGATTCCTACCCGACCCTGCGCGCCGGGTAGGCCAACTGTTGCCATTTTGAACCACTTCATGTGTCTGAAGGCAAAACTCTGCCTTCCCGGTGGGTCCGAGAGCAAATCAAGTGCACTATACTGTAGGTCTACCGCTGGCCAATCTGTTGGCTCAGATGACTGTCTGCAGTAAAGTAGCAGGCATAAATTAAAGCTAAAGCAAAGTTGACCGAGGTAAAGACAGTTTCAAATTGGATATTAGAAGGATATTCGCGCTTCCAAACCTCTATCTTTCAAACCACTTGAGCCACAGACTCCAAATAAGTGTCATGATGTTGGAAAAATTGCGCACAACATTGCACAGGTCTTATTGGACATTAATTCGCTTTCCAAAGCTAATAAACGTGGAAATGTGAGCAGAATTTTGTATTCCTAGTTGAATTAGTTAGGGAGCGTAAACAAGGTACAAACTTTTTCTACGTTTGAATTTCAATAGCTCCTTGGTCATGTGACCTACTTGACTCAAACAAGGTTCAGAATGTCCACTGACTACCCATCTTTATTGCACAACCTTTGGTTTGTCCATTTTCATCTCACACGTTTTTACATTCATTTTTCAAACTTCCTAATTTCAATAGCTCCTTGGTCATGTGACCTACTGGTTTCAGAATGTACACTCAGTGGGCCTACACCAAAAGCGCAACGCTTTCCAGGGCTTGGGCGCCTCTCTCGGGACGAACCCATTCCAGGGCGCCCTGCCCTTCACAAAGAAAAGAGAACTCTCCCCGGGGCTCCCGCAAGCTTCTCCGGGATCGGTCATGTGACCGACTGACTTCAAACAAGGTTCAGCATGTACACTCAGTGGGCCTACACATTTCACACCCTGTAGTTTGCCCATTTTCATCTCATGCAATTTTACATGAATTTAATAAAAATGTGATTGCTCCTTGGTCATGTGACCTACTGACCTCAAACTACTTTCAGAATGTCCACGGACTGGCGGAGATGGGCGCCGCGAGGCATCCAGTGCGGTAACGCGACCGATCCCAAAGAAGCTGGCGGGAGCCCCGGGGAGAGTTCTTATTTTTATGAAGGGCAGGGCCCTTGAAAATCCGGGGGAGAGGGTGTAAATCTCACACCGGGCCGTACCCATATCCGCAGCAGGTCTCCAAGGTGAACAGCCTCTGGCATGTTAGAACAATGTAGGTAAGGGAAGTTGCAAAAAAAAATCCGTAACTTCGGGATAAGGATTGGCTCTAAGGGCTGGGTCGGTCGGGCTGGGGTGCGAGGCTGGGCTCGAACTGCGGCTGGGGGAGCTGTCACTTCATTGCCCTCCTCTCGCCACCATTGGAAGTTTGTTGTCCGGCCCATCTCGCGGTCCCTCATCCGTGGTCTCGCAAGGGGTTGCGTGCGGGGGTTCGTCAGGGTGGTGACCATCGGCGGGCCGAAGGTGGACCGGGGGTTGGGTCCAATGGTTGGCCTGCGGCAACTCTGGACGTGCGCCGGGCCCTTGTCGCGGATCTCCCCAGCTACAGCGCTCGCCGACCCCACACATTGTAGGTGGGGAGGTCTCCTCTACGCTCACTAGACTTGAGGCGGAGACTAAACCAATTGAGGTCAGTAGGTCACATGATCAAGGAGCTATTGAAATTAGAAACATTAAATTAATGTACAATTGCGTGAGATGAAAATAGACAAACTAAAGGTTGTGCAATGTGTAAGCCCACTGAGTGTACATTCTGAACTTTGTGTGAAGTCAGGTCACATGACCAGGGAGCTATTGAAATGTGAAAGTTTGTAAAAATGTGTGAGATGAAAATGGACAAACTAACGGGTGTGCAATATAGAAGGGTAGTCAGTGGACATTCTGAACCTTGTTTGAGTCCAGTAGGTCACATGACCTAGGAGCTATTGAAATTAGAAAGTTAAAAAAAAATTATGTAGAAACATGTGAGATGAAAATTGACAACTAAAGGGTGTGCAATGTGTAGGCCCACTGAGTGTACATTCTGAACCTTGCTTTAAGTCAGTCGGTCACATGACCAAGGAGCTATTGAAAGTCAAACATTAAAATAAGTAATTTTAAATAGTGCGAGATGTAACTCGACAAAAGAAGTGTATGCAATGTGTGTCTGCCATCGGGTTAGCTAGAACCAGTTTTGAACGTTTTAGGAGTAATGTTTAAAGAGCTATTGAAATTAGAAAAATTTGATTTGTCACTATGTTTACGGTCCCTAACTGCTGTTGGTGGACGAAAGGAAAACAACAGGCGAATATCCGTAGAATATCCAACCTGAATCTGTCTTTACCTTGGTGCAAAGTTGATACTGTGAAATTTTAAAACCATGACTAGAGAGACTGTCAACAAATACAGCAAAGAGATGCTGTTTTTATAAGTGAGTCTATGTTAGTTCTTACTCTGCACTGTCAATGCTTTTATAAGCCATAAAATGCGCTTTCTTCCTATATCCACCCAGCCTACAACAAGCACTGAAGCAGTAATGAATGAGTAGGAAAGTGTGTATATATACAGTGGGGGGAAAAAGTATTTGATCCCCTGCTGATTTTGTACGTTTGCCCACTGATAAAGGATAAGTCTATAATTTTAATGGTAGGTTTATTTGAACAGTGAGAGAGAGAATAACAACACACATATCCAGAAAAACACATGTCAAAAATATTATACATTGATTTGCATTATAATGAGGGAAATAAGTATTTGACCGCCTCTGAATCAGAAAGATGTCTGGCTCCCAGGTGTCTTTTATACAGGTAACGAGCTGAGATTAGGAGTACACTCTTAAAGGGAGTGCTCCTAATCTCAGTTTGTTACCTGTATAAAAGACACCTGTCCACAGAAGCAATCAATCAGATTAACTCTCCACCAAGACCAACGAGCTCTCCAAGGATGTCAGGGACAAGATAGTAGACCTACACAAGGCTGGAATGGGCTACAAGACCATCGCCAAGCAGCTTGGTGAGAAGGTGACAACATTTGGTGTGATTATTCGCAAATGGAAGAAACACAAAAGAACTGTCAATATCCCTCGACCTGGGGCTCCATGCAAGATCTCACCTCGTGGGGTTGCAATGATCATGAGAACGGTGAGGAATCAGCCCAGAACTACACGGGAGGATCTTGTCAATGATCTCAAGGCAGCTGGGACCATAGTCACCAAGAAAACAATTGGTAACACACTACGCCGTGAAGGACTGAAATCCTGCAGCACCAGCAAGGTCCCCCCTGCTCAAGAATACATATACATGCCCGTCTGAAGTTTGCCAATGAACATCTAAATGATTCAGAGGACAACTGGGAGAAAGTGTTGTGGTCAGATGAGACCAAAATGGAGCTCTTTGGCATCAACTCAACTCGCTGTGTTTGAAGGAGGAGGAATGCTGCCTTTGACCCCAAGAACACCATCTCCACCGTCAACCATGGAGGTGGAAACATTATGCTTTGGGGGTGTTTTTTAGCCTGGCCACGCTGAGGAGCTTCCATTGATCGCACCGGCCTTTGAATGCTTCTTCGCAATACAGTACGCATTTCCGCATAGCTCGGTGCCTTCTTCATTCATTCATCGCTCCCCATAATAAGCACGGAGAGTTGGCTCAGGTCTCCATCCTGACTCTGCCCAACTCCCCGTGTGCCTCTCAGGCTTCCTTGCCAGCCGTGTTCCTGCATAGCGTTCCTGCATAGCGTTCCTGCATAGCGTTCCCGGTCCTCTCCAGTCTTCTTCCATGGTCCTTCTCCAGCTAATATCTCCTCCCAAGTCCATGACTCCTTCTACTCTTTCTGCTCCTTCCTCCGGTGCTTGGTCCGTTGTTGGTGGGTAGTGCTGTCACGGTCGTCGTATGGATTAGACCAAAATGCAGCGGGAATGTGTATACTCATCTTTTATTGCACACTGAACAAAATAACAAACACCGACGAAGACAGTCCTGTAAGGCAACATGCTATACACGGAACAACTACCCACAAACACAGTGACAAAAACCTCTTACTTAAATATGGCCTCCAATTAAAAGCAACGAAGAACAGCTGCTTCTTATTGAAGGCCAAACCAAAACCCTGAACATAGACTAAATAGACACAGACATAGAAATATACTAACATACCCCCAAAAAAACCAAACACACTAAACAAACACCCCCTGCCACGCCCTGACGAAACTACAATAACAAACAACCCCTTTTACTGATCAGGACGTGACATCGTGGAGTGCAATGTAAGGCAGGTGGTTAGAGCGTTGGACTAGTAACCGGAAGGTTGCAAGATCGAATCCCCGAGCTGACAAGGTAAAAATCTGTCGTTCTGCCCGTTCCTAGGCTGTCATTGAAAATAAGAATGTGCTCTTAACTGACTTGCCTAGTTAAATAAAGGTAAGGAAAAATTGTTTTAATAAATATAAAATCGGCCACAATTGGTGTCCAAAAATTCAGATTACCGATTGTTATGAAAATTTGAAATCGGCCCTAATTAATCGGCCATTCTGATTAATCGGTCGACCTCTAGGTGAGACTGGTGTTTTGCGGGTACTATTTAATGAAGCTGCTAGTCGAGGACTTATGAGGCGTCTGTTTCTCAAACTAGACGCTCTAATGTGCTTGTCCTCTTGCTCAGTTGTGCACCGGTGCCTCCCACTCCTCGTTCTATTCTGGTTAGAGCCAGTTTGCTCTGTTCTATGAAGGGAGTAGTACACAGCGTTGTATGAGATCTTCAGTTTCTTGGAAATTTCTCACATGGAATAGCCTTCATTTCTCAGAACAAGAATAGACCGACAAGTTTCCGAAGAAAGGTCTTTGTTTCTGGTCTTTTTGAGCCTGTAATCGAACCCACAAATGCTGACGCTCCAGATACTCAACTAGTCTAAAGAAGGCCAGTTTTATTGCTTCTTTAATCAGGACTACAGTTTTCAGGACTGTGCTAACATAATTGCAAAAGGGTTTTCTAATGATCAATTAGCCTTTTAAAATGATAAACTTGGATTAGCTAACACAACTTGCCATTGGAACACAGGAGTGATGGTTGCTGATAATGGGCCTATGTGGATATTCCATTAAAAATTAGCCGTTTCCAGCTACAACAGTCATTTACAACATGAACAATGTCTACACTGTATTTCTGATACATTTGATGTTATTTTAATGGACAAAAAATGTGCTTCTTTCAAAAACAAGGACATTTCTAAGTGACCCCAAACTTTTGAACGGTAGTGTATATTTCTGGTGTGGTGTTTATATCAGCCCTTTTGTGCTTCCAACCTTACCTGCACTGTTTTTACCAGTTATTTATCTGTACTGTTTTGTCTTTCACTTATTTTCTTTGGAATGAATAAATAAAACCGAAAACCTTTATTGTATTTAGTGATGCGCGGGTCAGCTGTTTGTTCACCCGCCCTTGCCCACAATTGCTAATAACTCTGAGGGCCGCACCCGACACTAACCCGCTAATATAGAAACTGCGCTGTAGGCTACAGTCGGAGACAACATTATTTTTTGACGTGGTGCATATGGCACAAATTCTCTGACATTGAAACTAAGGAATGCTATCTGTACTTTTACCAGCAAAACATGCTCAAACCTCAGCATCATTGATAAGCTTTCACTTCTTTGACCCTCTTTCCTATTGATCAACCTTTCGGCCTCAATCACTCTGCCTCCCTTCACATTTTCTTTAATATCATCTGTGGACATAGATATTGGGACCCCAGTGATGACTTCCCTCAACCTAGCATAAGCATCCGGTACATGGCTTTTAATGTTCTTCCCAATATGCTTTTCCATTTGCAGAATATTCTCTAGATAGTTGGATAGCGTGTAAATGAGGCCCTGTGGTCTCATCAAACACCATCGCCACTTTCCACTCTATCACATTATTACTCTTGCTTCTTACATTGACAATCTTTTTGCTTTCTTCATTAGACGCTCCACTGCTTTCAGTATCAGGATCGCTCTTCTTCCTGTCTTTCCTCTACAGACCATTCAGATCCTTGACCCTCATCCTCATGCTTCATAGCATCAGAACGGTCACCCATATTTACTGCACTCCAGCACAACTGTTGCTTCTCCAACCTTTTCTCCCATTACGTCCACACTACTCGCAGCCATTTCCCTTCCTTTTCACCTCCACCAGCCCAAAATATTCCTCCAGGGAAGCTCCCAAGACCCATGCCTCACACCATTGGCCGTTCAATAGCCAATGGTCTCTCAGCAACGCTTTGACTGCCGCGTCCAAGGAGAAGCAGCCTGCCTGCCGCGTCCAAAGTAGCTAGCTAGCTACCGTTGGTGACGCAAGACTTAGCAGAATTGACTGACAGTTAGTGAGCTAAATACCATCCATGCAATATGTAAACTGAGCAAACTAGCTAACGAATTAGATTACGAGTAGAATTTCTGGATTTTAGATACGAAAGTTATGCTAGTGATGGACTGCGTCTCTCTCTCTCTCTCCCTCTCTTCCCACTTTCAGTCTGTATAGTTGCATTGTGTCCTGTTACCATGTCCCCCAAGGCAAGAGGTTGATAGTGTTGGATTCGACATTTTGGACATTGAGATATTAAATAAATGATAGGAAAGAATCAAAGGAGAAAGAGACTGGGTCCCTGTAGAAAGACAGATAGCTGTGGAATGTGTTGGAATGTGTTGGGGGACGGGAGCAGAGCACCGTGTTGATACAGGGGAGACAGATGGACATCTGTGGATTAGATGAAGGAGGGGTTGAGGTCAGGAGGTGAGGACAGATTCCCTTAAGGGAGTAATAAGGGTTTGGTATCCTGTTACCCTCTTTCTGTTGAACCATAACATGTAAGGATTGGAGAGAAGGCATGTCTTAAGTAGGATGTACACTGCTCAAAAAAATAAAGGGAACACTTAAACAACACAATGTAACTCCAAGTCAATCACACTTCTGTGAAATCAAACTGTCCACTTAGGAAGCAACACTGATTGACACATTTCACATGCTGTTGTGCAAATGGAATAGACAACAGGTGGAAATTATAGGCAATTAGCAAGACACCCCCAATAAAGGAGTGGTTCAGCAGGTGGTGACCACAGACCACTTCTCAGTTATTATGCTTCCTGGCTGATGTTTTGGTCACTTTTGAATGCTGGCGGTGCTTTCACTCTAGTGGTAGCATGAGACGGAGTCTACAACCCACACACGCGGCTCAGGTAGTGCAGCTCATCCAGGATGGCACATCAATGCGAGCTGTGGCAAGAAGGTTTGCTGTGTCTGTCGGCGTAGTGTCCAGAGCGTGGAGGCGCTACCAGGAGACAGGCCAGTACATCAGGAGATGTGGAGGAGGCCGTAGGAGGGCAACAACCCAGCAGCAGGACCGCTACCTCCGCCTTTGTGCAAGGAGGAGCAGGAGGAGCACTGCCAGAGCCCTGCAAAATGACCTCCAGCAGGCCACAAATGTGCATGTGTCTGCTCAAACGGTCAGAAACAGACTCCATGAGGGTTGTATGAGGGCCCGACGTCCACAGGTGGGGGTTGTGCTTACAGCCCAACACCGTGCAGGACGTTTGGCATTTGCCAGAGAACACCAAGATTGGCAAATTCGCCACTGGCGCCCTGTGCTCTTCACAGATGAAGCAGGTTCACACTGAGCACATGTGACAGAGTCTGGAGACGCCGTGGAGAACGTTCTGCTGCCTGCAACATACTCCAGCATGACCGGTTTGGCAGTGGGTCAGTCATGGTGTGGGGTGGCATTTCTTTGGGGGGCCGCACAGCCCTCCATGTGCTCGCCAGAGGTAGCCTGACTGCCATTAGGTACCGAGATGAGATCCTCAGACCCCTTGTGAGACCATATGCTTGTGCGGTTGGCCCTGGGTTCCTCCTAATGCAAGACAATGCTAGACCTCATGTGGCTGGAGTGTGTCAGCAGTTCCTGCAAGAGGAAGGCATTGATGCTATGGGCTGGCCCGCCCGTTCCCCAGACCTGAATCCAATTGAGCACATCTGGGACATCATGTCTCGCTCCATCCACCAACGCCGTGTTGCACCACAGACTGTCCTGGAGTTGGCGGATGCTTTAGTCCAGGTCTGGGAGGAGATCCCTCAGGAGACCATCCGCCACCTCATCAGGAGCATGCCCAGGCGTTGTAGGGAGGTCATACAGGCACGTGGAGGCCACACACACTACTGAGCCTCATTTTGACTTGTTTTAAGGACATTACATCAAAGTTGGATCAGCCTGTAGTGTGGTTTTCCACTTTCATTTTGAGTGCGACTCCAAATCCAGACCTCCATGGGTTGATAAATTGGATTTCCATTGATTATTATTTGTGATTTTGTTGTCAGCACATTCAACTATGTAAAGAAAAAAGTATTTAATAAGATTATTTCATTCATTCAGATCTAGGATGTGTTATTTTAGTGTTCCCTTTTATTTTTTTGAGCAGTATATATATAACTGTGATGGAGAGAAATGTTTTGCTGTCTGAATTACAGCTGTACAGAACCTTTGGGAAGAATTAAACTTGGTTAAACCTTCTCTAGTGTCCGTGAGTTATTTACTCTGAAAAATAAGAACCTAACAATAGCAATGATGTACATATGTCTACCTACGTTTAAAGAAGCTGAATTGTTGATTGATATCAGTTGATAAGACTTTGTTGTCTCTTATTACTAATCTTCCTGGCATGGGTTGTGAATATGATTCATGAAAAATATGTCAATCAGCTGCCGCCTGTGTCTTCCCCTTACAGCTTGCGCCATCGTGCGCAAATTGATTTTTTCCCCCTCACCAAACACAATCACAACACACAGGTTGTAATATCAAAACAAACTATGAACCAATTATGTTAATTTGGGGACAGGTCGAAAAGCATTAAACATTTATGCCAATTTAGCATCTAGCTGGTTGTTGCTTGCTAATGTCTCCTATTTAGCTAGCTAGCTTGCTGTTGCTAGCTAATTTGTCCTGGGATATAAACATTGAGTTATTTTACCTGAAATGCACAAGGTCCTCTACTCCGACAATTAATCCACACATAAAACGGTCAACCGAATCGTTTCTAGTCATCTCTCCTCCTTCCAGGCTATTTCTTCTTAGGATTTTATATGGCGATTGGCAACTAACTTTCATAAGGTGTATTACCGACCTCAGTTCCTCTTTCAATCACCCATGTGGGTATAACCAATGAGGAGATGGCACGGGGGTATATGCTTCTAAAAGCCAATGAGATTGGAGAGGCAGGACTTGCATCGCTTTCATCGTCACAAATAGAAGAAACTTCTATTTTAGCGCCTGGCAACGCAGACGCTTGTTGGCGCGTGCGAGCAGTGTGGGCGCAATAATTGAATAACATGTATGTGTAAATGTATTTTGTAACGCTCGCGCTCACGCACGCGACGTGAGCGGTGTGTTCAGCATGTTAGAGAGTGCACTTGTTGTCAGACTTGTGTTAGAAGAAACTTATTGGAGCGAGAGGTAGGTGAAGACTGATGAAAATAGTTGCAATAGTTGATTGTATGATTGTCTAGGATTTATGGCCCGTCATGACAATGGACTTGTATATAATGTAAAACATTTCAATAACTTTGGTTGATAGACAAGTCTGAGGGTGCTTGGGGGCCCGTTTAAAAAAATTCTGTTGATTCCCACTAACCCCAAATTGGACATTGAAGAAAAATATGATTGTGGGGGAGGTGGAAGCGGTTTATAAAGGACATGGGGAGGTAAAGGTAGAGGCGGTTTATAAAGGACATGGGGAGGTAAAGGTAGAGGAGTGAAATTATATGCTGTATTTGTTCTTTTCTTTTAGAATGGATTTCTTGACAAATATATATTTATGGATTAAGAGAGAACACTTCAAAAGGAGTCGTGGAGCAGAGGTGAAGGTGGTTGAGGTGGAGGTGGAGGAGTTCATCAAAAGCTCCATCAGTGACCATGATGGGTCATATGTCTGCAAAAGTCAGAATACACAACCCTTTCATTTTTACTGTGAACAACACAAGGCACGAGGAAAGTCGACAGGGCAGCCACAGGACACCAGGACAAACAGCTGTAAGGACTACAGTGCTTTTGGAAAGTATTCAGACCCCTTGACTTTTTCCACTTTTTGTTACGTTACAGCCTTATTCTAAAATGGATTAAATAAATAAAAAATCCTCAGCAATCTACACACAATGCCCCATAATGACAAAGCGAAAACTGGTTTTTAGACATTTTTTAAAATGTTTAAAAAATAAAAAATGCCTTATTTACAAAAGTATTCAGCACCTTTGCTATGAGACTCGAAATTGAGCTCAGGTGCATCCTGCTTCCATTGGTCATCCTTGAAATGTTTTTATAACTTGATTGGAATCCACCTGTGGTAAATTCAATTGATTGGACATGATTTGAAAAAGACACACTCCTGTCTATATAAGGTCCCACAGATGACAGTGCATGTCAGAGAAAAAACCAAGCCATGAGGTCGAAAGAATTGTCTGTGGAGCTCAGAGACAGGATTGTGTCGAGGCACAGATCTGGGGAAGGGTAACAAATAATGTCTGTAGCACTGAAGGTCCCCAAGAACAAGTGGCCTCCATCATTCATAAATGGAAGAAGTTTGGAACCACCAAGACTTTTCCTAGAGCTGGCCGCCCAGCCACAATGAGCAATCGGGGGAGAAGGGCCTTGGTCAGGGAGGTGATCAAGAACCTGATGGTCACTCTGACAGAGGTCTAGAGTTCCTCTGTGGAGATGGGAGAACCTTCCAGAAGAACAACCATCTCTGCAGCACCTGACAGAGCTTGAGATGATCTGCAGAGAACAATGGGAGAAATTCCCCAAATACAGGTGAGCCAAGCATGTAGCGTCATACCGAAGAAGAATCAATGTTGTAATCTCTGCCAAAAGTGCTTCAACAAAGTACTGAGTAAAGAGTCTGAATACTTATGTAATTGTGATATTTCAGTTTTTTATTTTTAAAACATTTGCTAACATTTCTAAAAACCTGTTTTTGCTTTGTCGTTATGGGGTATTGTGTGTAGATGGATGAGGGGAAAAAACGATTTAATACATTTTAGAATAAGGCTGTAAGTAACAAAATGTGTAAAAAGTCAAGAGGTCTGAATACTTTCCGAAGACACTGTATGCATCCTAAACATGAACGATGGGCCCACCGCAAAAGTGTGTATCATCAGAAAGATGCTGGAGCACAAGGGCCATGAGAATTCGCACTCAGAGAATGTGACAAACCGCATCCACCCAGACCTGGTCGCATATATTGAGATCTTGGATCTTCAAGGCAAGGCATGACATTGCTAACAGTATCATGAATAGGGTGAAGAGCAGTGGGTGGCGGACAGGGGATTCATCCCATCTCTCAGGGACATCCTGTATCTAAAGAATCAAATGAAGACCCTGGACAGGCATCATGAAAACAACTAATTGAGTGTTGACTCGTTTGTGAAAACAACCCTTAAGAGTGAGACATTGTACTATCAGCCTCTCTGCAGAGCAACAGGTCAACCACTGATACTCATATTTCAAAATGCAGAGCAGAGGCACAAAATGTTGCAGTGTGGGAAGAATCTACTTTCCATGGACGCTTCATATTTTGGTTAGTATGGTAATAATTTGAGACCTAAATTTTTGAATAAATAACCATTTACATTACACAATAAAGATACATCAATAATATTACAATGATATATGTCAGGCCTCACAGCTTATGGTTATGCGGTCTAGGCAGTAGTTGGCAGGGATGAAAGTGGGCATGGCTCCCCGGTGGCAACATTCATCATCACTGAAGAGACCCAGAAAAACATTGCCTTCTGCCTGAGAAAGATCTGGACAGCTGCTCACGACTTTGAGACAAGGTATTTGTACTACTTCTCATTGACAACTGTGTTTCAAGTTATTTTCTATAGTTTCCATGACACATGAATATCAGGACATGATCACATTCCATGATCATCAGTGAATAGATGAGTCTTTATAAAAAAACACACAAAGGAATTGTGGCTTAATTTATTCAGATAAGCCAATTTGATCAAACATTATTTTGCCTCAAATTAAATTAATCATTTACACAGGAAATGATTACCTCATAGAAGTAGACTCTTACAGCAACGACAGGACATACTACATACAACCTTCATGGGGTAAAGTGGTGCTTTTATACCTTTCAATGGGTGCATTCCCTGTCACAGTTACTTGCCAATGCCTTTCCTGTCTTTTCATTGGTTTTTCATTCCTTGAAATGGATCCCATTATTTTCTGACATTGTCCTCATTTTGTGAGTACACAAAGATAAGTGCCTTTTTATGTTTTTCTGTCAATATTGTATTTTCACAGGAGAAAGACTAATGAAGATGCTTCAGGATCATTGGAGGAACCACTTCCCTATCCCTTTGGCCTACCTAAAAATAACTGGTTCCCTTGTTCTCCTATGTGGGCTGACCACTGGAGGAAGTTCTTCCACGAGAACAGCAACACCAACAATCTCACCGAGAGGTATTTAATTATCTTAAAATGTCACATAACATTAACAATGCCAATTATTAAATTCAAGATGGTCAGAATTTGATCTATGGAGTATAGCTTTGTGCACACCATCACAGTCTTGGGATTTTATATTTTATCACAGATTTTTCCTGCACTTTAAATATCAATTTCTGAAGGGTACTGCCAATCGAAGACTAGATGATTTTCTGAAACTCCTTGCAAGTCAGGCGAATGGATATTTCAGGTATTTAGATGTTTTTCCCCCAACTAACACACCACTGTAACAACATTGCAATATACACTGCTCAAAAAAATAAAGGGAACACTTAAACAACACATCCTAGATCTGAATGAAAGAAATAATCTTATTAAATACTTTTTTATTTACATAGTTGAATGTGCTGACAACAAAATCACACAAAAATAATCAATGGAAATCCAATTTATCAACCCATGGAGGTCTGGATTTGGAGTCACACTCAAAATTAAAGTGGAAAACCACACTACAGGCTGATCCAACTTTGATGTAATGTCCTTAAAACAAGTCAAAATGAGGCTCAGTAGTGTGTGTGGCCTCCACGTGCCTGTATGACCTCCCTACAACGCCTGGGCATGCTCCTGATGAGGTGGCGGATGGTCTCCTGAGGGATCTCCTCCCAGACCTGGACTAAAGCATCCGCCAACTCCTGGACAGTCTGTGGTGCAACGTGGCGTTGGTGGATGGAGCGAGACATGATGTCCCAGATGTGCTCAATTGGATTCAGGTCTGGGGAACGGGCGGGCCAGTCCATAGCATCAATGCCTTCCTTTTGCAGGAACTGCTGACACACTCCAGCCACATGAGGTCTAGCATTGTCTTGCATTAGGAGGAACCCAGGGCCAACCGCACCAGCATATGGTCTCACAAGGGGTCTGAGGATCTCATCTCGGTACCTAATGTCAGTCAGGCTACCTCTGGCGAGCACATGGAGGGCTGTGCGGCCCCCCAAAGAAATGCCACCCCACACCATGACTGACCCACCGCCAAACCGGTCATGCTGGAGGATGTTGCAGGCAGCAGAACATTCTCCACGGCGTCTCCAGCCTCTGTCACGTCTGTCACGTGCTCAGTGTGAACCTGCTTCATCTGTGCAGAGCACAGAGCGCCAGTGACGAATTTGCCAATCTTGGTGTTCTCTGGCAAATGCCAAACGTCCTGCACGGTTTTGGGCTGTAAGCACAACCCCCACCTGTGGACGTCGGGCCCTCATCACCCTCATGGAGTCTGTTTCTGACCGTTTGAGCAGACACATGCACATTTGTGGCCTGCTGGAGGTCATTTTGCAGGGCTCTGGCAGTGCTCCTCCTGCTCCTCCTTGCACAAAGGAGGAGGTAGCCGTCCTGCTGCTGGGTTGTTGCCCTCCTACGGCCTCCTCCACGTCTCCTGATGTACTGGCCTGTCTCCTGGTAGCGCCTCCATGCTCTGGACACTACGCTGACAGACACAGCAAACCTTCTTGCCACAGCTCGCATTGATGTGCCATCCTGGATGAGCTGCACTACCTGAGCCACTTGTGTGGGTTGTAGACTCCGTCTCATGCTACCACTAGAGTGAAAGCACCGCCAGCATTCAAAAGTGACCAAAACATCAGCCAGGAAGCATAGGAACTGAGAAGTGGTCTGTGGTCACCACCTGCTGAACCACTCCTTTATTGGGGGTGTCTTGCTTATTGCCTATAATTTACACCTGTTGTCTATTCCATTTGCACAACAGCATGTGAAATTTATTGTCAATCAGTGTTGCTTCCTAAGTGGACAGTTTGATTTCACAGAAGTGTGATTGACTTGGAGTTACATTGTGTTGTTTAAGTGTTCCCTTTATTTTTTTGAGCAGTGTATTTTCCTGTACAGGCACATGGCACATTGAACATGTTTAATTTAGAAAACAAATAACACCTGCCAATTTCTCTTGTCGCTTGCCTCTATGGCCTCCAGTACACATATTTATTATAGTTTATACTGTTACATCTAACCTTGTGGAGTAAAAAGTGTGATTAGCTGTCTTCTTTATAACCTTGTCAGTCACTTTTCTTCGACTCTGCCTAGTCATGCCATATCTTGTATTGCCTTTAAATTACTTTAAATGGCTTACCCCAACATTCATATATGGAAAAAAGAAAATGACAAATTACATTTAAGTTTTAATGTCACATGCACAAGTACAGATAAATGCCCTTCTTGCAAACTCAAAACCCAACAATGCAATAATCAATTACAATGTATCAAACCCCCCCAAAAAACATGACAAAAAAGAATAAGACATATGTGACTGACCAGCTCAAATCGGTCTTATGTAGCAAAATTTAAAATTGGGTTTTTTACATTGGATAAAAACAGAGACTCAGAGCTACAAAATGGTACATCATACACCTATATTTTTGAGGCACAATGGGAAAGTAATTCTGCTTTGAAAGTTGATTAACTTGTAAACTCACTTTTGAGAAAAGGGCCTTTGAAAGTTTTGGTACCTACTGGAGAGCTCTCCTTTGTCTACACCCATTCAGCATTGTTCACACCCTCTTAAGCCATCCCTACCCATCTTTTTAATGATTCACATGTGAGGTGATGTACTAAACAGTGAGTAGTGTAGTAAAGAATAAGATTAAAAGTGGTAGCAGCCTACAATAAGGAACAATTCCAGGTAAACAGAAAGTGTCCAGATAAAAATATGTTATAAATATTAGATAATGCTTACCCAGACACACTTGTCTAAATTGATGGGTAATGTGAAAGAAATGCTATAACCCCCAGCCACACCAAGTGGTGAAAAAAGTACTAAATTGTCATACTTGAGTAAAAGTATAAGTCATTAGAAATGCCTTATATTAAACTAGATGGCACAAATGTATTTTTTATTTTATTGTTTTTTATTGACGGATAGCGAGGGGCACAATGTAGTTAAGTATAAAAATTAAAAGTAAAAGTGTAAATCATTTCAAATGCCTTATATTTAACCAGACGGCACAATTGTATTATTTTTTTTGTATCCCATACATAAGTTAAGGCCATGCAACCTGAGTTGAAACCTGCGTGAGGTGAACATGTTCAGTATATAAACAGATGCATGCGCCATATATGTATGTGGTGGACACTTGATACGGTCACATGATATTGTTGTGGTATGTCACAAAATCATGTTATGACCACACATATCAATATTCATTTTATATAGAAATATTTTGCTAAGTCTTGCTAAGTTGATGGTCTCTACAGAAAGTGTAAACGGTACAGCCAAATGGTTACTTGCATAGTACATATTACATATGTTATGATTATGCTTTGAGCTTTGTCAATTTGCATAGTAATAATAATAGTGACAATAATCATCTTTATTTTTTGGCACCTTTAATACAAACAATTACATCCCAAATGTGCTATTTTAATTAGCATTTAAAAACAAAACAATGCAGAGATTATGACAAAACAGAAGAAATATTCTGATTATAATTTAAGCAACTGTCACGTCCTGACCATAGTAAGAGGTTATTTTCTATAGTAGAGTAGGTCAGGGCGTGACAGTTGGTGTTTTGTGTTTTTCTATGTTTTCTATTTCTGTGTTTTAAGTTCTAGTTTTTCTATTTCTATGTTGGGGTTGTTTGGGTTGATCTCCAATTGGAGATCAAACAGAAATGTCAAACAGAAATACCATGCAAATTTTAGAAAAAGGTGAGTTTTGAATTCGCCTACAAATCTGGTTTTAATGTTTGTGTCTTATGTATGTTGACTGGGTTGCATTTGTAGTCTACTGCATTCAACCCAACTCCTCTGAATCAGAGGATATGGTAACTGTACCCTGAATGTCAGGTGCTTTCCATGGGGTGGGGGATTTAGTCATGTTTTGTTTTAATTAATTGCTCAATCTCCTGGAAAGCACCTGGCTTCATACTCTGGACATTCCCCTAGCTGTGTCTGTCTTTTCCAGACAGTAAAACAATTTGACAATTGATATTGTAGGCTTACGCTATTGTAGGTGTAAACCTGAATTTCAGGCGCTTTCCTTGGGGTGGGAGATTTTAGTTTCGATAAATTGCTCAATCTCCTGGAAATTAGGAAACTTTACTTCATCCTCTAGACACCTCAAATTATAATGTGGAGTTCGAAGCCAGTTCCACAGCTTTTTAAAATTCTTCCCGCTGTTCAAAGACTGATATAGACCAGGTGCGTTTTATCACGTAAAAAAAAAACAGCAGAAGATACCTCGTAGGGTAATAATTAAATACCCATGCTCTTAACATTCGTCTGCGTGACTCTTCAAAATGTTTTTTTTTGAACTTGACAATTAATATTAACAGCAACAACATGAAGGCAACGGTGACATGAGATTTCTGTCAACTAAATGTAGCCTATTTCGACATAGGAAGAATATTAGTGAGACTAATTTAGACATTAGCGCAGTCAAGACTCAGAGCACACTCAAAAACTATCGGACTATGCATTATTTTAGGAGGAAAATGTAGGGTATCCTTGGAGAAAAATAGGTGATAATTAAAGAATTCTATGACTGAACATTACTTTAAAATACATTATTTGATAAGTAATTGTGGTCCGTGGGCAAACAAAGGGCTGGGAATAGCCATGTCTTATAATAATAGGCTTGTCTACGTTTCCACAATCATAATATGGATATCATAGATGAATGCACCAATTTGTAAGTCGCTCTGGATAAGAGCGTCTGCTAAATGACGTAAATGTAAAATAATAAGATGTTATTTGTTGTAACTAGCCTTGTAGTTCCAATATTAGGTCTCACAATTATAAAAATGTTATTTGTTGTTCTTAGCCTAGTAGGTCTAATATTAGGTCTAATAGCCATATATTTTGACTAAAAGAGAATACGTTTTACAACCAGAATGACTATTTGTATTACAATGGTCGTCTCTTTTCAGTCAATAAAAACGTTGCGAAACGTCATCTCTTTTTAGTCAATAGATATGGCTAGTCTAATGTAGTCTATCGCACATTCAGTACAGTACAAAATAAATTGTTACAAATTAGCTCTATCCATGAATGGCCTACACAAACGCAACCTACCACGAACAGCCTCCAATAGTCTAGGCCCTGTATTAAATTATGTTCCAAAATATGTGTAGCCATTAAATACCAAGTCTAGCATTCAAATCAATCTCCACTGGAATCCCCCAAAAAGCCAGGTCCTTTGTCGAAGAGCAAACCAACGAACATATCCTGTCGTCTGTGAGTTCTCTATCTTTTATAGAAAAGGTATACCCACCCACACATAGCGGAATGATTTTGAGGGTTTGCGCTAGTCTTAGTCACAGAAACACAATCCCTGTCCTTTCTTCAATCATTGCGCGGCCGGTCTGGACTTTCCAAGCAGGATAAACTAGTTCCGCGGATATTTTGGGGACTTTCCAGTTGCAGGCTGGAACTGGAAAGTCCCCGGTAAACAGCACCGTTAAAGGTTTCCTGGATGTTGTCACCTTAACAGTAAATCAGTGACAAGTCTCAGCCACTTACAACTTCCCACCGTTCTGAGATGCGACACGCCACCAATCATAGCACCAACGCAGCAGCCACTGTGCTCAGAAAATAAATGTTGCATAAACCCTATTTGCACAGGATTTGTTTTACTTGGGAGATAGTTATGTAATTATGTGCATGATTTAAAAAAGATCACCATATCCGTAATTTAAATCCCGTCCAAATCTGCCATGTCGGTCATTTTTACATGGAGACTACAATTTTTCGACTAAATCCAAGGTCCTTTGATAATAGCCTACTAGTCCCGTGCGAATCGACAGCCCGGTGTTTTGAGAGAGATGTCTGTGCTCGCTGTTTGAGCAAGAAAACCATCTGATTCCAAAAAAGGTATGGTTAAAACGAAGTGCTGCGCATAGGCTACATGTAGTCCCTTCATATGTAGGCTATCATTTCACAGTGAATGCTTTTGTTTATACATTTTGTGCCAATTCATTGAACATTGCAAAATGTGTCAGTAAAAAATATTGCGCCTATTTAATGCAACACTTGCTCTTAATATATTGCAAAGTAGCATTAAAACTGAGGTAAACTTTTGTAAATGACAAGTTCCCTTTCTCATCCATAGCCGAAATACTGATATCAAGTGCCAGCGTGCTTTTGTGTTGTTTAGTTTAAGTCTGCAGGGTGGGGGGAATTTAGGTAGCAGGACGTCTAATGCGGATCTCTAAAATAATGATTATGATCACACTTCCTCAATTCAAATATTATGGCGATATTATACCAAAGATGGTTTGGAATGGTTTAGAAACTTTGGAGCAACGCTCGTGTTATCAGTGTAACCTGTTATCGTTTGGGCATCTTGAAACGTCTTCACGCCTAGAATAAAAACCTCCAGGCTTTGTCATAACCGTCACTTTATTGAAGAAAAAAAAGGAATTACATGGGGCAGTCTGGAAAAACGAATCCCGTCCGAATCGTCCTAATGAATAACGTTCTAGGGTAATTAAGTGATAATGCCCGAGAAGCCGCTGTTTGGAGGATATATTATTGGTGTTGTTTCATCTCGGGCCGCCAAACATCCCAATATATCCTCCAAACACCGGCTTCGAGGGTATCATCATTTTTATACAACTGATTAACAACATATTCAAATATTGATAGACACATTTTCATTAAGAACGTTATTTTGATGAATTTATTCATACTATTTCATCCTTCCACAAGACAGTCTCGACACAAAAAGTGTTTCAAATCAAATTTTATTTGTCACATACACATGGTTAGCAGATGTTAATGCGAGTGTAACGAAATGCTTGTTGTTCGTTCTATCGGTTTGGTTGCCAGAGACGCGACCCAGTCGTTAAGTCTTTTGTTCTGTATCTACGGATGCGACCCAGTCATTCTTTCTAAAAGTTATTTTGCCATACTGGCTGGCAACGTTCTTATCCCTTGCTTGCTAGCTAGTCATCTACGGCTAACTTATGGTCACATCAAACAGTGCAGCCAGAATAACAAAAAGTAGCTGCATTTGCATTTGTGAAGCTGTTTTCTAGTGATTTATTTGGATACATCCATAACATAACAATGACCTAATGATGCACAATTTCACCTGGCATAGAAAATGTGCTCTCTCGTCAGGACACTGTTGTTCAGTGGAGCTAGCCAACAACACAGCAAACACAATTAATTCAAACTGAAGCTGGAGAGACTGCAAACTAGCTGCACTTCCTTTTATTTTACCTGTTTTCTATTGAAATTTCTTTGTATATATTCATAAACATTATGCTGATTCATGATTTTGACTGGCTGAGAAAAGCTGCTTGCCTGTCTGTCTCATCCCGACTCCCGACCCCAACACGTTCATTACTATGAGACAGCTGGAGATCAAATTTCAATACTGAAACAATGTTGAAAATGTCAGACAGACAGCAAGGTTTATACAAATCTCGCTATTGAAAACCAATTGCTAGTCTCAAAGAAATGGGAGATAATGTCTAGATGCTTTTTACAGTGGAGATCAAGTTGCTGTTGAGTAGAGCAAATTACCATAGCAACTCAAAGCCATACTAGCCATAACCGCTTTTAAAAATCATGTCAAAAGCTGGCTAATGTGTGAACAGTAGAACGTTTTGTTGTTTGTGTATCTGTAATCTATGTAATTGTATATGCATTTTTGTAAAAAAATAGGGACCATAATGGAAACTAGTCCTGAATTTATTGTGCAATCCCAGACACATTTTAAAGTTTTTGTACTGTGTGTTTTATTTTATTTGTCAGTAAAAAAAATTAAATCAATCAATCCAAACTGTGCAGTGGCCATTTCATGAATGTAAAGAGATAGCTCTTACAAAACACCAAAAAGTTTAATGACATTCTGAGATTGTCAAGCCAAGCCTTCGATACAGTGCCTTCAGAAAATATTCATACCCCCTTTTTTTTCCTCGCACATCTACACACAATACCCCACAATGACAAAGTGAAAACCCGTTTTTAGAAATTGTTGCTAATTTATTGAAAATGAAATACAGGAATATAAAATGTACATAAGTATTCACACCCCTCAGTCAATACTTTTGTAGATGCACCTTCGGCAGTGATTACAGCTGTGAGTCTTTCTGGGTAGGTCTCTAGAGCTTTGCACACCTGGATTTTACAATATTTCACATTATACTTTCTGAAATTCTTCAAGCTCTGTCAAGTTGGTTGTCGATCATTGCTAGACAGCCATTTTCAAGTCTTGCCATAGATTTTCAAGCCAGTTTATGTCAAAACTGTAACAAGACCACTCAGGAACATTCAATGTCGTCTTAGTAAGCTAATCCAGTGTATATTTGTCCTTATGTTTTAGGTTATTGAATTTGTCTCCCAGTGCCTGAAGACTGAACCAGGTTGTCCTCTAGGATTTTGCCTGTGCTTAGCTCTATTCTGTTTATTTTTATCCAAAAAAAAACTCCAGAGTCCTTGCCGATGACAAGCATACAGTACCAATAACATGATGCAGCCACCACCCTAATTGAAAATATGAAAAGTGGTACTCAGTGTTTGGGTTTTCCCCAAACATAACACTTTGTATTCAGGACATGAAGTTAATTTCTTTGCCACATTTTTTTGCAGAAAACGCAAACCATGATATTGAAATGCCCGATGTCTGTATGTTTTGTTTATTGGTTGTGTACAGAAACCTGTTGGTGGAAAATCTGTTGCATATATATAATTAGAAATATTCTCTGTAGCCAGCTTGGATCGTAGCCTGGGCTAATGAAACAGGCAGGAAGAGTGAGCTCGTCAGTGGTGGTCGACGAACCCTCAACCATCTAGCTCTTAGCTCTGCTGTGCCACAAAAGCAGGCTGAAATGGGAAAGTCGATATCCACATTTATAAACACTGGGTCGCTACAGTTATTGTTATTTGTGGTTGTAAACATTATTTAGAGTTGAATCTGACGGGGGGGCATTTAAAAAATACATGTTTACAGTACACTGGATGGGTAACGTGAAAACATTTTTTACGTTTTTTCTTTTCTGACACCTTGAGTTGGAACATTTACATGGATTCTCCATTTTCTTATTATAAAAGGTAAATACAATTGTATTTGTCACATACACATGTTCAGCAGATGTTATTGCATGTGTAGCGAAATGCTTGTTTCTCTAGCTCTAACAGTGCAGTAATATCTAACAAGTAATATCTAACAATTTCACAACAATACACACTAATCTAAAGTAAAGGAATGGAATTAAGAATATATAAATACTTGGGCGAGCAATGTCAGAGCGGCATAGACTAGGATACAGTAGAATAGGATAGAATACAGTATATGTATATGAGATGAGTTATGAAAAATATGTAAACATTATAAGGATCTGACCCTTTTTTTTAATTTTCACCTAAAATTGCATACCCAAATCTTACTGCATGTAGCTCAGGACCTGATGCAAGGATATGCATATTCTTGATACCATTTGAAAGGAAACACTGAAGTTTGTGGAAATGTGAAATTAATGTAGGAGAATATAACAAATTAGATCTGGTAAAAGATAATATAAAGCAAAAAACATGCTTTTTTGTTTCATCATCTTTGAAATGCAAGAGAAAGGCCACAATGTATTATTCCAGTTTAGGCGCAATTTAGATTTTGGCCACAAGACGGCAGCAGTGTATGTGCAAAGTTTTAGACTGATCCAATGGACCATTGTATTTCTGTTCAAAATGTTGTGTCAAGTCTGCCCAAATGTGCCTAATTGGTTTATTGATACATTTTCAAGTTCATAGCTGTGCACTCCCCTCAAACAATAGCATGGTATTATTTCACTGTAATAGCTACTGTAAATTGGACAGTGTAGTTAGATTAACAAGAATGTAAGCTTTCTGCAAATATCAGATAGGTCTATGTCCTTGGAAATGTTCTTGTTACTTACAACCTCATGCTAATCACATTAGCTCACATTAGCTCAACCGTCCTGCGGGGGGACACCGATCCTGTAGAGGTTTTAAAGTGACTAGTGTTTCATTATTAAAGTGGCCAGTGATTTCAAGTCTATGTACATAGGGCAGCAGCCTCTAATGTGCTGGTAATGGCTATTTAACAGTCGGATGGCCTTGAGATAGAAGTTGTTTTTCAGTCTCTCGGTCCCAGCTTAGCTGCACCTGTACTGACCTCGCCTTCTGGATGATAGCGGTGTGAACAGGCTGTGGCTTGGGTGGTTGTCCTTGATGATCTTCTTGGCCTTCCTGTGACATCGGGTGCTGTAGGCGTCCTGGAGGGCAGGTAGTTTGCCCCTGGTGATGCGTTGGGCAGACCGCACCACCCTGCGGTTGCGGACGGTGCAGTTGCTGTACCAATGATACCTGCTCTACTGCAGCCCCATCGATGGGAATGGGGGCGTGCTCCGTCGTCTTTTTCCTGCAGTCCACAATCATCTCCTTTTTCTTGATCACGTTGAGGGAGAGTTTGTTGTCCTGGCACCACACGGCCAGGTCTCTGACCTCCTCCCTATAGGCTATCTCGTCATCAGCAAACTTAATGATGGTGTTGGAGTCGTGCCTGACCGTGCAGTCATGAGTGAACAGGGAGAACAGGAGGGGACTGAGCACGCACCCCTGAGGGGCCCCTGTGTTGAGGATCAGCATGGGGGATGTGTTGTTACCTACCTTACCACCTGGGGGTGGCCTGTCAGGAAGTCCAGGATCCAGTTGCAAAGGGAGGTGTTTAGTCCCAGGGTCCTTACCTTATTGATGAGCTTTGTGGGCACTATGGTGTTGAACGCTGAGCTGTAGTCAATGGATAGCATTCTCACATAGGTGTTCCTTTTGTCCAGGTGGGAAAGGGCAGTGTGGAGTGCAATAGAGATTGCATCATCTGTGGATCTGTTGGGGTGGTATGCAAATTGGAGTGGGTCTAGGGTTTCTGGGATAATGGTGTTGATGTGAGCCATCACCAGCCTTTCAAAGCACTTCATGGCTACAGACGTGAGTGCTACAGGTCGGTAGTTATTTAGGCAGGTGACCTTAGTGTTCTTGGGCACAGGTACTATGGTGGTGTCACGCCCTGATCTGTTTCACCTGTCCTTGTGCTTGTCTCCACCCCCCTCCAGGTGTCGCCCATCTTCCCCATTATCCCCTGGGTTCTTATTCCTGTGTTCTCGTTTGTCTGCCGCCAGTTTTTGTTTCGTCATGCCTCACAGCGTTTTTCCTTTCTGTTCCTGTCTTTTGATTGTTCCTGGTTTTCCCGGTTTTTACCTTTTGTCCCCGCCCTGACCCTGTGTCTGCCTGACGTCCTGTACCTTTACCGCTGCCTGCCTTGACCTGTCATTTGCCTGCCCCTGTTGCTGTAATAAACATTGTTACTTCAACACAGTCTGCATTTGGGTCTTACCTGAAACGTGATATGTGGTCTGCTTAAAACATGTTGGTATTACAGACAGGGAGAGGTTGAAAATGTCAGTGAAGACACTTGCCAGTTGGCCAGCGCATGCTCGCAGTACACATCCTGGTAATCGGCCCGTGTTGCCTGTAATCCATGGTTTCTGGTTGGGATTTTTCTCCGGTGGTTAGTGCTTTCAGTTTTGTGTGAATGATGACATATTTCCAGGGTTTTTGGTTTGGATAAGTTCTAATCATCACAGTGGGAACAACATCCTCTATGCCCTGCCTGAAGAACTCAGTCACCGAGTCAGTGTATATGTCAATTTTATTCTCAGAGACAACCCTGAACATACAGTTCCCCAGTCCGCATGATCAAAACAATCTTAAAGCATAGATTCCGATTGGTCAGACCAACGTTGAACAGTCCTTACCACGGGTACTTCCTGTTTAAGTTTCTGCCTATAGGAAGGGAGGAGCAAAATGGAGGCGTGATCTGATTTGCCAAAGGGTGGGCGGGGAAGGGCCTGAGAGCCGTCCCGGAAGGGGGAGTTGCAATGGTCGAGAGCCCTCGATGAGCGAGTAGCACAGGAGATGTGTTGATAAAACTTTTTTCCTCAGATTTTCTTTATTAAAGTCCCCAGCTACAATACATGCAGCCTCATATGCAGTTTCCAGTTTGCACAAAGTCTTTCCGTATGTCCTACCTTAGTTGAATGCACTGACTGTACGTCGCTATCTACTAGGCTAAATTACCAAAATGTTTTACAAAATGTTTAGGATCAGTAAATGTTTGAAACTGTGATCCTACCTAGCTAATAGCATTATGAAGAAGTGTAAACAATTTCCCATGGTTGAAATAGCATACATTTCCATCACATGTATCTCTCACATTTCTGAATACATAAAAAGATACATCTAATATTCTGCATTCCATTGTTTATGGTCATTATCAGTGGTCATTATCAGTGAGATCCTATTAGATTACTATTCTATATGTAATTCTATTGTCATCATCATAGGTCAGCAGAAAAGGTCCTACCATTTTGGTAGTCAGAGACTGGTTACATCTGGACAGTTTTTTTTCTTGCACAGAAAAAGGAAGCCCTTTGAACATCTGGTCTGTGCCAGCCCCAATAGTATCCAGCAGTACCCCTGCAGTAGCCTGCGACTAAAACTAGCCGGTCACTAAAACTAACCTGTCACTAAAACCAATACTATCACCATCTACTGGCCGTGGTTAATCTACAAAAGCTGAAGAACATACGGACATCCAGGCACTCTTTGCAGGTGCTGGAGCTATAGGTGAATTTATGGAAAACAAAAAGTAAAAGGTTGCACACTGCTGCTTATGCTCACAGGTGATTTTGTTTATAACAACATTTCGACCCTTAGGTCTTCATCAGGCATCCATATCCCAGGTGAGGTTGGAAGGTCCTATATATAGGGGCAGTACTCAGTAATATCACTTCATGAAACAGGAGGTAAAAATATATAACATAGGTTCACAATATTAACAGTCAATATGTCAAAATATATGATCATACACAAGGAATGTGATCAATATTTATTTAAACGTTTTAATCAAATCAAATTGTATTTGTCACATGCACCGAATACAACATGTGTTGTCACACCCTGATCTGTTTCACCTGTCTTTGTGATTGTCTCCACCCCCCTCCAGGTGTTGCCCATCTTCCCCATTATCCCCTGTCTATTTAGACCTGTGTTCTCAGTTTGTCTGTTGCCAGTTCATCCTGTTAGTTCAAGTCAACCAGCGGTTTGTGGCTCAGCTCCTGCGGTTTCCCCCCCAGTCTCTCTTTTCTCACCCTCCTAACCCTGCCTGACGACCTGTACCTTTGAGATTAAGGGGGGATAAAATATTAAGTATGCCAATATTTTTTTCAACATATTTTGTAGGTGGTTTGACACTTCATTCAGACAGTTTGCCACCCCTGATCTATGTTTCCCAAGTGCTGTGTGTTTGAAAATGTTCTTGTTATAACAATTAATTTCTCAAAATCCCCAAATCTTCAAGAAAAAACAAATGAATATCAATATTCAGGTGGTTTATGCCTACTAGTTGAATATCCTTGCCATCATCTTACTCTACATAGAACAAATATGATGTGAGTTGTGAGTCCCCCTAACATCTCTGCCTAGCATGTGCACAATACTAAAATGTCAAATATTATATTTGATTCCTGGAGCATTTAATATCCAATGCTTATTTGTATGCCTTATTCAAAACTGTCCATGAAAGGCTGCAAAAAATACATTGCCTCATATCATTCATTTTCAAAGACACAAGTAGGCATATCAGATTTCAAATATGTGATTACACTTGCAAAATTGTGAAGTGGAAAAAATAAAATACAGTTGGGAAAAACAGCAGTGTTCTTGCTGACAGTAATTACAGTGAGGGAAAAAAGTATTTGATCCCCTGCTGATTTTGTACGTTTGCCCACTGATAAAGAAATTATCAGTCTATAATTTTAATGGTAGGTTTATTTGAACAGTGAGAGACAGAATAACAACAAAAAATCCAGAAAACGCATGTCAAAAATGTTATAAAATGATTTGCATTTTAATGAGGCAAACGTACACCTTTGGGTCAGTGGCGATTTTAGCATGTTAATCTTGGTGGGGCAAACGCAAAAAAAAAGTTTAGATGCATGCCAGCAAAGCCACAACACAACACTAAACAATACATTAATTGCACTATAACAGTGACAAATGGTGCCCACAAACTGTTAGGGCCTACATAAAGCTGTCCCAACAGCAGAGTCCAAACAGCAGTCCAAACATCTTACCACTGCTACACCTGGCTATCAGCAGAGCCTTGTCTGGCAGCAAAACAGTTCATTCAGCCTCATTTACTGTCTTTAAAAAAAAAACATAGCTGATATGGCTGACTTGCTTAAACAAATGTGGTTTCTACTGAAAATTGAGATGTACAAACTATGGCATAAGGAGACGATGAGCGGATAAGAGACAATTTGTAATTTCGACTAAGACATTCATGAGCGAGCTAGAGCAGACGTAGTCAATATAACTAATTGTTCAGCACTTTTGAAATGTACAGCAACAGAATTCAGAACAAGGGTTGTTTTTTTTCAAGGTTTTACTGCTGATACAAAGCATTACATGGGCTTGCTCCTACTTATCTCTCCTATTTGGTCTCGCCATACATACCTACACGTACTCTACAGTCACAAGATGCAGGGAGGCCTTATTGTTCCTAGAATGTCTAAGCAAACAGCTGGAGGCAGGGCTTTCTCCTATAGAGATACATTTTTATGGAATGGTCTGCCTATCCATGTGAGAGACGCAGACTCGGTCTCAACCTTTAAGTCTTTACTGAAGACTCATCTCTTCAGTAGGTCGTATGATTAAGTGTATTCTGGCCCAAGGGTATCGAAGGTGAACGGCAAGGCACTGGAGCGACGAACGACCCTTGCTCTCTCTGCCTGGCCGGCTCACCTTTCTCCACTGGGATTCTCTGCCTCTGACCCTATTACAGGGGCTGAGTCACTGGCTTACTAGTGCTCTTCCATGCCGTCCCAAGGAGGGGTGCGTCACTTGAGTGAGTTGAGTCACAGACGTGATATTCCTGTCTGGTTTTGCGCCCCCTCGGGCTCATGCGGTGGAGATCTTCGTGGGCTATACTCAGTCTCTTCTCAAGGTAGTACGTTGGTGGTCTGTTGATATCCCTCTAGTGGTGTGGGGCTGTGCTTTGGCAAAGTGGGTGGGGTTATATCCTGCCCGGTTGGCCTTGTCCGGGGGTATTGTCGGTACGGGGCCACAGTGTCCCCCAACCCACCCCTGTCTCAGTCTCCAGTATCTATGTTGCAATAGTCTATGTGCCAGGGGGCTAGGGTCAGTCTGTTATATCTGGTGTAATTCTCCTGTCTTGGTCGTGCTGCTCTTCCAGTTTCAAATGTTCTGCTCGTGGCTAGGGAACCCTGCCCTGTTCACCGGATGTGCTACCTTGTCCCGAACAAAGTAGCATCTGCTGTCTCGAACTCTGCCCAACCTTCCCTGAATGACGGGTCACCACTGCTTTGGGTTCACAATCTGTTTGACAAAATTATTTTTATTTACAAATCAGGTCACCCTACCAAACATCCCTGCTAAAACATACTGTAGGTCTGTCTGCTGCCTTTTTGTTGTCACAGCCTAAATGCCAATCACAAAACAAGGGGACTAATGTAAGTGTAGATTAAATAAAATCAAACTTTATTTGTCACATGCGCCGAATACAAGTGTAGACTTTACTGTGAAATGCTTACTTACAAGCCCTTAACCAACAGTGCAGTTCAAGAAGAGTTAATCAAATATTTACCAAATAAACTAAAGTAAAAAATAATAAAAAGTAACATAACAATAACAAGGCTACATACCAGTACAGGTTAGAGGTAATTTGTACATGTAGGTAGGGGTGAAGTGACTATGCATAGATGATAAAATGTAATAAACAGCGAGTAGCAGCAGTGTACAAAAACAAATGGGGGGGTCAATGTAAATAGTCCGGTGGCCATTTGATTAATTGTTCAGCAGTCTTATGGTTTCGGGGTAGAAGCTGTTAAGGAGCCTTTTGGTCTTAGACTTGGCGCTCCGGTACTGCTTGCCGTGTGGTAGCAGAGAAAAGCGGTACCGGAGCGCCAAGTCTAGGACAAAAAGGCTCCTTAACAGCTTCTACCCCCAAGCCATAAGACTGCTGAACAATTAAATTGACTTTAGTACATGCTGTCAAAAGGCTGCATTCTGCAACAGATGTATGGACGGGAGTAACAGCAACCTAATTTTGTTGACATTTTACATAATTCAGGTGTTCCAAGCTTGTATTGTCATACCCAAGAAGACTCAATGCTGTAATTGCTGCCAAAGGTGCTTCAACAAATTACTGAGTAAAGGGTCTGAATACTTGTGTCATATTTAAGTTTTTTTTTTTTATAAAGTAGCTAAACATTCTAAAAACCTGTTTTTGCTTTGTCATTATGGGGTATTGTGTGTAGATTAATGAGGGGGGAAAAAACTATTTAAGCAATTTTAGAAAAAGGCTGTAACGTAACAAAATGTGGAAAAGGTCAAGGGGTCTGAATACTTTCCGAAGGCTCTGTAGGTACCATGACTTGAATGGGAATTGTGTCAAAAATGCTAAAACATTGCCAGGGAAACTAAACCAAAGCATGGCTTGCTGTCATAGCTTGTCCTTGTCCAGAGACTGTATACAGGGTAAGGAAATCAATGTTATTTTGTAATTTAGGTGAACAACCCCTTTAAGCAAGCTAACTCAAAGCTAGCTTTAAAATCGAATTGGTTTTGGGGCCTCCCAAGTGGCGCAGCGGTCTACGGCACCACTACAGACCTGGGTTCAATCCCAGGCTATGTCACAACCGGCTGTGACCGGGAGTCCCATAGGGCGCCTTACAATTGGCCCAGCGTCGTATGGGGTAGGGGAGGGTTTGGCCGGCGGGGCTTTACTTGGCTCATCGCGCTCTAGCGACTCCTTGTGGCGGGCCGGGAGCCTGCAGGCTGACAATGGTCATCAGTTGAATAGTGTTTCCTCCGACACTGGTGCAGCTGGCTTCTGGGTTAAGTGGGCGGGTGTTAAGAAGCGTGTTTTGGCAGGTCATTTTTCGGATGACTCAACCTTCGCCTCTCCCGAGCCCATTGTAGCGATGACACAAGATTGTAATCACGAAATTGGGGATAAAAAGGGGGTAAAATATTGGTATTATAAACTGGTTACCAATGTAATTAGAACAGTAAAAACAAATGTTTTGTCATACCAATTGGTTTAAAACCAAAACTATATGGTTTTAAACTCCAGTGGGCTGCCCACAGGTCTTCACCCAAACCCTCTGATGTCTATTATTGGTTGAAGAATTCTGAGTTGTCTCGAACGCACCAAGAGACTGGTGCTATGTATTGGCCATTGAGAGGCTTTGAAGCCACCGGTCGGCCATATTGGCACTCCCCAGTAGGAGCAGTCCTCCATATGAATGAATGGAATTCTACAGTATTTCAATTAAATGTTACAAGGGGAAAGAATTACATATATTTAAGTATTATACTTTAAGGAAAAGTTTTTTGTTTGTTGTTTTTTTTGTTTAGCTCACATAATATAATTTAAAATTATGCATTAAGATGTATGTAATAGAATAAAGGTGGCAAACACGAATGTAGACATTAATAAATACATTTCTATAGCTTCCAAAATGTTTTCTAGTGTATATATAAATCATTGGTCAAATCTAGATGGTTTCTTGCACAGAAAAATGAAGCCCTTTGAACGGACTGTGATAGCCATAGAGATATATAGAGGACTCATCTTTATATCTGTGCCATTATAGCGGCTGTGATCGCTCGGGAAGTGCCATTTAAAAAAAAAAAAAAAACGTTTTATTTTACCTTTATTTAACTAGGCAAGTCAGTTAAAAACAAATTCTTATTTTCAATGACGGCCTAGGAACAGTGGGTTAACAGCCTTGTTCAGGGGCAGAACGACACATTTGTACTTTGTCAGCTTGGGGATTCGAACTTGCAACCTTTCGGTTACTAGTCCAACGCATTGAGGCTACAACCCATAGGCATCCCCACCAATAAATACCTCCATCTTGGCACTCCCTCACAGTTGTAAAAAAAAAAACATTTTGGAAGCTATAGAAAATGCATTTATTAATGTCTACATTTGTTTTTACCACATTTATTCTACTACAGACACATTAATGCATACTTTGAAATTAGATTATGTGAGCTAAACATACAAATAAAATAATGACATTTTTTAAATATATATTTTTTAAACTAATTTGTTTAGAGATTACTAATGGTACTGTCCCTCATTCATGTGGTGGACTGCTTCTACTGGGGAGTGCCAATATGGCCGTCCAGTGGCTTCAAAGCCTCTTAATGGCCAATGCATAGCATTAGAAATCTAGAGTTTATATACATAAGTGATCACCACCCAGTTGACTACTTTTATTACTTTAAAATGGCAGAAGCATGGTGGAAGCCCTCAATGTCAATGTCCATGTTAAAATGGGCTTTATAAACTGGTTGGTTTGAGCCCTGAATGCTGATTGGCTGAAAGCCATGGTATATCAGACTGCATACCACTGGTATGACAAAACATTTGTTTTACTGTTCTAATTACATTGGTAACCAGTTTATAATAGCAATAAGGCACCTCGGGGGTTTGTGGTATATGGCCAATATACCACAACTAATGGCTGTATCCAGGCACACCATGTTGCGTGCATAAGAACAGCCCTTAGCAGTGGTATACTGGCCATATATCACACCCCTCTGGCGTTATTGCTTAAATACCATTATGAGTAGTCTATATATCTCTATGGGGACAGCCCTCTTGAATCAAACCCTGGAAACGGAAATATCAGCAAAATGAAGTCGGATTTTGTTGAACAGCTAAAATTGGACTATTTGTGGCCAGGGCTTTGAAGAAGAGAGATACTATTTTTTTTGCAGATTGATACCTGTAAGTGGGATGTTTATGAATACAGCTGCTAGACGTTTTGTACGATAGTGAGTGTATTTTGTTGGTTTCATTTCAATTAGGGTGCACTGACAGGGCGAATATGCAACACATAACATCTACTTGGATCAGATTCTCAATCGTATATGTTGCATAAGGCAGGTGAATTGACTATCAAAAAATGAAAGGATAACGTTAAATCGCGAATAATAATGTAGAGGAAATTATACGTAAGTGACATCGAGATCATCATAGCACTGAATTACATTTGTATCGCTTGTTCTTCAAGCATGCATGAAAGATTATTTATCGATGAAATGTCAATTTGTTGGAATATTGCCTTTGTGCATTATCTATCAGATACCTGGCATTGCACCTCTGACAGACAGACAGGAACATTTATATCTTTGTCCACCCTACCTCGTTTATTACCAATAGATTGCAGACATGCTTTGGTCTGACCGCAGCCGGTTTCTGCTCCAGATTGCGCATCGTGATTATTGATCAGTTTCGATATTTCTACTGGCCATGGTAAGAGTACAGTAGAAGGGTCCAGGTGTGGTCAGGTCTCGTGCAGCTGTTGACACAGAAGCGCGACTTTCCACCCATGCTATGGCCAGGAAGGAAGTCATGTGATAGTCAGCAACAGTTCATATGAGCCATGGGCAGGAGGCTTAGTGGAGTGTGCTAGTAGGCAGGAGGCCCCAAAAGCTGAAAGTTTCAACATCTATCTCGCCTGTTAGGCCCATAGATTTACAGGCAATGCAAACCAGTGATCTGAAGGACACAAGAAGAGTAAGCCACTTCACAATGTTGAGATGCACAATGTGAACATCACAAAGGCTTTACCTGACTGACATCTTTATTCTGCTCTGTCTTCAGGTACACATGGCAGTGGCAGGTAAAAATGACTTTGCAGTTCTCAACACCGGGCGGAAGATGCCTCTCCTTGGGCTGGGAACATGGAAGAGTGAACCTGGCAAGGTAGGTGTTAATTTTTTTATTGAATATTTCTCCTAACTCATCTGCAGTGTAGTATTAATATTAGCTTGCTGTTTGGGTTTTTGTAAGCAGTGGTTGTGTTGGCTGTATTCCAGGTTAAACAGGCAGTAATCTGGGCCTTGCAGGCTGGCTACCGTCACATTGACTGTGCTGCCATCTATGGCAACGAGGTGGAGATCGGAGAAGCTCTGCAGGAGACACTTGGCCCTGACAAAGTAAGTCAACACCAAGGTTGCGTCCCAGATGGCACCCTAGTCCCTAATTTAGTGCACTACTTTCGACCAGAGCCCTAGAAACATGGTATCTAAGGCTTAGTACTATAGACTCCATTTGCAGATACTGAGATGGACAGAGTCGGTCTGTTATTATTGTGCTAGCTGGACAAGGTCTTGATTAGTATATTTGGCATGTGAATGATTGAAATAAATTACGAGCTAGCCAGGAGTCAAACCTCAAATCTGTAGTCAAGACGCATTACCCATTGCACCACTAGCCCAATGATGGGTGAAAAGGTTTGTGTGGTCTTCGTTTACACCTGTCTCTGTATACAGGCCTTGAGGCGAGAGGATGTGTTTATCACCTCCAAGCTGTGGAACACACAGCATCACCCGGAGGATGTGGAGCCCGCCCTGCTGAAGACACTGAAGGAGCTGAGTCTGGAGTACCTGGATCTATACCTCATCCACTGGCCCTACGCCTTCCAGTGAGTAGCCTCCATGGGATCTGGCCTACTCAACATTGCTTCTGTTATAAAGAGGCATAATAACTGGCATTCGTGAACATGTTACAGCAAATAAATCTGTAGAATTGTCAGAATTTCCTTTTAATTTCAATCCGATTTGGGTAGACTTGCTATTAGAATTTTTTTTTAATTATCTGTTCACATTACAGTGGCTGTGTAGTTAAACTAACTCTATGGTCATCCTATTGAATTTTTAAACATTACATTTACATTACATTTTACATTTTGCAGACGCTCTTATCCAGAGCGACTTACAGTAGTGAATGCATACATTTCATACATTTTTTTTTTCTGTGCTGGCCCCCCGTGGGAATTGAACCCACAACCCTGGTGTTGCAAACACCATGCTCTACCAACTGAGCTACAGATGTACATGGGTCATCATGACTGTACAGTGTTAACATTTTGCCTGCTCTTCCCCACAGACAAGGTGACGCTCCTTTCCCCAAGTCGGAGGACGGCACCCTGCTGTACGATGACATCGACTACAAGCTGACTTGGGCTGCCATGGAGAAGCTGGTGGAAAAGGGCCTGGTCAGGGCTATCGGCCTGTCCAACTTCAACAGCAAACAGATAGACGACGTTCTCTCCGTAGCCAACATCAAACCCACTGTGCTTCAGGTAGGGAGATACATTTTTTTAAACATTTTAGTCATTTAGCAGACGCTCTTATCCAGAGCGACTTACAGTAGTGAATGCATACATTTCATTTCATACATTTTTTTTTTTTAATTCTGTGCTGGCCACCCATGGGAATCGAACCCACAACCCTGGTGTTGCAAACATCATGCTCTACCACCTGAGCTACAGTTTGTGCTGACAGCTTGTGCTGACTGTGCGTACATTATTCCTTGCTACCTACCTAAATATCAGTTGGGCAACGATTGAAAAAGCTTATGCGCTAGCCATGAGTCTAACCTAGAATCTTCTGATCTGTAGCCAGACGTGTTATACATTGTGCCACTAGCCTACTGAAAGTGGTTGTATTTGTTTGTACGTTTGTCTCTTCATTACTGCCACAACCAGTCTTCTCTCAGGCTACTATCTATCTTCCAATATCCTTTGCATATAACCCTCCACCTACTGTCTCTTTGTGTCCCTGTCAGAAATACTGCAAGTGTTTGTTGACTGTTAAATACTACGACATATGAGTGTATGGTTTATGAGCTATTTTGCTAGGTAGGGAGTTCTTGATATGTGGCATGTGTTGTGTGTACATTATTCCTCCCTACCTTACAATCAGTTGATTAAATATTGAAAAAGTTTACAAGCTAGCCAGGAGTCAAACCAAGGATCTTCGGATCTGTAGTCATCCATTGCACCACTAGCCCACTGCCCACTGTATGTTTCTCTGTTTTCCAGGTGGAAAGCCATCCGTATCTGGCTCAGGTGGAGTTGCTGGGACACTGCCGGGACAGAGGCCTGGTGATTACAGCGTACAGCCCACTGGGGTCACCGGATCGGGCATGGAAGCATCCTGATGAGCCCATCCTCCTGGATGAAGCAGCAATCGACACCCTGGCCAAGAAGTACAACAAGTCCCCAGCACAAATCATCCTTAGGTGCGTAATGTTCTATAATGTTCTAGCCTAGAACTCTTTACTCAATGATAACCCAGCATCCCCATGTCATATAGAAATGCCAGGAATAAAGACACCTGAAATACACTGATTAAGTACAGAATATAAACTGATATTCTGCCATGAGCCTATCAGCGGGTTCCACAACTGAGAAGTGATGAACACATCCTCTCGCGTCAGGGCCTGTACAGTGAGACAGGTGTAAAATAAACACACAAACAAGAACACACACCTTGCCTTTAGCGAATAAGTGCGTTAGTTACACAATGGATAACGCGTCTAACTACAGATCAGAAGATTCTAGGTTCTACTCCAGGTTAGCTCGTAACTCTTTTCAATAATATCCCAATTCCTCTTTAGGAACACAGGATAAATGTACCAGTATACACAGCACATACCAAATATATTAAGACCTCCCCACCTAGCACAATAATTCATTAAATAAATGACTAAAACAAACATTCATATGGTCTAGTGGTCAGATCCTGATTTTCATGTTGACAATTTTTCTCTCCAAATTAAACCATGTACATCTTGTCTCTTTGCTAGATGGCAGACACAGCGAGGAGTAGTGACGATCCCTAAAAGTGTGACAGAGTCTCGGATCAAAGAGAATATTCAGGTGGGTATTTTGTATTTTTTTGTTATCTAAGCCTATTTCTTCACAAGTATTGTGGTTTTGTAGTATTCTATTGTATGATGACAATCTATAATTGTAAATTGGTGCACAATTCAGTCTACTACTGCGAGAAACCAAAACTCTACTACTACTACTATTCCTGCTACTACTATTCCATGTATTCATGGAATCCATGATGGCGTAGCAGTCAGACATCTTTGTCCTGTCGTGTCCCTTGTATATATCTTTTTACATCTTTTTCTTCGCATATCTTTTTAAAATATTTTTCTAAACCTCAACTTCTAAATACTCTCCTGCAACCCGCCTCACCCAATGTGGCGTGGATCTGTTGTTTTTTTTCTAAAGTATTTCTATTTACTTCAGATCTGGAATCCCTCAACTGAAGCTAGCCAGCTAACAGTCACCAAACCATTGCTAGCGGTCATCAGCTAACCTTTAGCTCGGAAAGCTCTCGCCAGTTCGAACAACGTGACTCAAACCAGAGCATAACGGACCTATTCATATTTTATATATATTTTTCCCCATATCCCCGGATTCCTACCGCAAACTTTGAACATTTCATCTGGATCTTCGCAACTAGCTAACCGCAATCCCGGATGACTACTCCTGGCTAGCGTTTCCATCCCGGAGCAAGCACCAATTAGCCTGAAGCTAGCTCGGCCAGGGCTCCTGGGCTACAATATCCGGACCCCTTCTACTGCCGGTACGGGGCACGGAACCCCGCCGATCCTCTACGACTGGAATACTGACATAATCTGCCCGAGGATTCCAACAGGCCCCTCAGGCGCGACGTCCGCTGAAGGCCCATTCTGCTAACTGGCCTGCTAGCTTTCTAGAGCTACTTGGAATCCTACTAATTCCACGACTGGTCTATCGACGTCACCACACGAAGAGGCAAAAACAGACTTGCCTGCCCCGGTCTGCTAACTGCTAACTTGCCTGCCCAGGTCTGCTAACTGCTAGCTTGCCTGCCCCGGTCTACTAATTGCTAGCTTGTTTAGCCCCGGCCTACTAACTGTTAGCTTGTTAGCATCAGCCTGCTAACTGTCTGAATCGGCGTGTCCCCAGTCAGCCCAACCAATCACTGGACCCATATGTTCACTTGGCTACGCATGCCTTTCTCTAATATCAATATGCCTCGTCCATTACTGTCCTGGTTAGTGATTACTGTCTTATTTCACTGTAGAGCCTCTAGCCCTGCTCAATATGCCTTAACCAACCATGTTGTTCCACCTCCTACATATGCGATGACATCACCTGGTTTAAACATCTCTAGAGACTGTATCTCTCTAATAATTACTCAGTGCCTAGGTTTACCTCCAATGTACTCACATCCTACCTTACCTTTGTCTGTACACTATGCCTTGAATCTATGCTATCGTGCCCAGAAACCTGCTCCTTTTACTCTCTGTTCCAAACGTGCTAGACGGCCAGTTCGTATAGCATTTAGCCGTACCCTTATCCTACTTCTCCTCTGTTCCTCTGGTGATGTGGAGGTAAATCCAGGTCCTGCAGTGCCTAGCTCCACTCCCACTCCCCAGGTACTCTCATTTGTTGACTTCTGTAACCGTAAAAGCCTTGGTTTCATGCAAGTTAACATTAGAAGCCTACTCCCTAAGTTTGTTTTACTCACTGCTTTAGCACACTCTGCCAACCCGGATGTCTTAGCCGTGTCTGAATCCTGGCTTAGGAAAACCACCAAAAACCCTGAAATCTCCATCGCTAACTATAACATTTTCCGCCAAGATAGAACTGCCAAAGGGGGCGGTTTTGCAATCTACTGCAAAGATAGCCTGCAGAGTTCTGTATTACTATCCAAGTCTGTACCCAAACAATTCGAGCTTCTAATTCTAAAAATGCACCTTTCCAGAAACAAGTCTCCCACTGTTGCCGCTTGCTATAGACCTCCCTCTACCCCCAGCTGTGCCCTCGATACCATGTGTGAATTGATTGCCCCCCATCTATCTTCTGAGCTCGTGCTACTAGGGGACCTAAACTGGGACATGCTTAACACCCCGGCCATCCTACAATCTAAGCTTGATGCCCTCAATCTCACACAAATGATCAATGAACCTTCCAGGTACAACCCCAAATCCGTAAACACGTACACCCTCATAGATGTCATCTTAACTAACTCACCCTCCAAATACACCTCTGCTGTTTTCAATCAAGATCTCAGCGATCACTGCCTCATTGCCTGCATCCGTAATGGGTCTGCGACCAAACGACCACCCCTCATCACTGTCAAACGCTCCCTAAAACACTTCAGCGAGCAGGCCTTTCTAATCGACCTGGCCGGGGTATCCTGGAATGACATTGACCTCATCCCGTCCTCACCATCTTAAATAAGCATGCCCCACTCAAAACATGTAGAACTAGGAATAGATATAGTCCTTGGTTCACTCCAGACCTGTCTGCCCTTGACCAGCACAAAAACATTGTGTGGCGTACTGCATTAGCATCGAATAGCCCCCGTGATATGCAACTTTTCAGGGAAGTTAGGAACAAATATACACAGGCAGTTAGAAAAGCTATCTTTTTCAAACAGAAATTTGCATCCTGTAGTACTAAAATCCATGGAGAATAAGAGCACCTCCTCCCAGCTGCCCACTGCTCTGAGTCAAGGAAACACTGTTACCACTGATAAACCCACTATAATTGAGAATTTCAATAAGCATTTCTCTACGGCTGGCCATGCTTTCCACCTGGCTACCCCTACCCCGGTCAACTGCCCGGCACCCTCCACAGCAACCCGCCAAAGCCCCCACCATTTCTCCTTACCCAAATCCAGATAACTGATGTTCTGAAAGAGCTGCAAAATCTGGACCCATACAAATCAGCCGGGCTAGACAATCTGGACCCTCTCTTTCTAAAATGATCTGCCGAAATTGTTGCAACCCCTATTACTAGCCTGTTCAAACTCTCTTTCGTATTGTCTGAGATTCCCAAAGATTAGAAAGCTGCCGCGGTCATCCCCCTCTTCAAAGGGGGTGACACTCTAGACCCAAACTGCTACAGACCTATATCTATCCTACCCTGTCTTTCTAAGGTCTTCGAAAACCAAGTTAACAAACAGATTACCGACCATTTCGAATCCCACCGTACCTTCTCTGCTATGCACTCTGGTTTCAGAGCTGGTCGTGGGTGCACCTCAGCCACGCTCAAGGTCCTAAACGACATCATAACCGCCATCGATAAGAGACATTACTGTGCAGCCGTATTCATCGACCTGGCCAAAGCTCTCGACTCTGTCAATCACCACATTCTTATCGGCAGACTCGACAGCCTTGGTTTCTCAAATGATTGCCTCGCCTGGTTTACCAACTACTTCTCTGATAGAGTTCAGTGTGTCAAATCGGAGGGCCTGTTGTCCGGACCTCTGGCAGTCTCTATGGGTGTGCCACAGGATTAAATTCTCGGGCCGACTCTTCTCTGTATACATCAATGATGTTGCTCTTGCTGCTGGTGATTCTCTGATCCACCTCTACGCAGACGACACCATTCTGTATACTTCTGGCCCCTCTTTGGACACTGTGTTAACTAACCTCCAGACGAGCTTCAATGCCATACAACTCTCCATCCGTGGCCTCCAACTGCTCTTAAACGCAGGTAAAACTAAATGCATGCTATTCAATCAATCACTGCCCACACCTGCTCGCCCGTCCAGCATCACTACTCTGGACGGCTCTGACTTAGAATACGTGGACAACTACAAATACCTAGGTGTCTGGTTAGACTGTATACTCTCCTTCCAGACTCACATTAAGCATCTCCAATCCAAAATGAAATCTATAATCGGCTTCCTATATCGCAACAAAGCCTCCTTCACTCATGCTGCCAAACACACCCTCATAAAACTGACCATCCTACCGATCCTCGACTTCGGTGATGTCATCTATAAAATAGCCTCGAACACTCAACTCAACCAAATTGGATGCAGTCTATCACAGTGCCATCCGTTTTGTCACCAAAGCCCCATACACTACCCACCATTGCGACCTGTACGCTCTCGTTGGTTGGCCCTCGCTTCATACTCGTCGCCAAACCCACTGGCTACAGGTTATCTACAAGTCTCTGCTAGGTAAAGCCCCGCCTTAACTCAGCTCACTGGTCACCATAGCAGCACCCACTCGTAGCACCCACTCGTACCCACTTCTGCACATCTACCATTCCAGTGTTTAATTGCTTTTTTGTAATTACTTCGCCACCATGGCCTATTTATTGCCTGAACTTACCTCATTTGCACTCACTGTATATAGACTTTTTGTTTTATTTTGTTCTACTGTATTATTGACTGTATGTTTTGTTTATTCCATGTGCAACTCTGTTGTTGTATGTGTCGAATTGCTACGCTTTATCTTGGCCAGGTCGCAGTTGCAAATGAGAACTTGTTCTCAACTAGCCTACCTGGTTAAATAAAGGTGAAATAAAAATAAAATAAAAGATTCCTACCCATCTCATAAAACTGTTTGCAGAAGTCCCATCATGTAGTCATGTAATAATGATTTATTTGACTACTGAGTGTACGCTTAATCTAAATGTGTGTGCATCCTCAGGTATTTGACTTTACCCTTGAAGCGGAAGAGATGAATTGTATAACAGCATTGAACAGAGGCTGGCGCTACATTGTACCAACCGTCACAGTGAGTGGATTTAGAGCTCTTCTAGTGGTATATATGTGTACAACAGAAGTGAGACCAGGGAGTATTGTTATTGAATTTCTATGGGTTATGTGATGGCCAGCTAACAATAGTTAAATGTGGTATAGTGAGCTGATACTATATCTGCGGTATGTAATCAGCTGGTAGAAGATAGTAAACAAAATGTGGTGTCTCTATTGACATTTCACCATAAAGTTTTCAGTGGGTTAGTGGTGCAATGGACTGCGGATAAGGAAATTCTAAGTTTGACTCCTGGCTAGCTTGTAACTTTTTTCAATTGTTGTTGCAGGTTGATGGGAAGCCCGTCCCCAGGGATGCAGGACATCCACACTACCCCTTCAGTGACCCCTACTGAGCAATTCCCCACTCTGCTGCCCTATTTTGTGCCTTGGGAACTCACTCCCCTTCCTCAACCCCCTCCAAGGCTGTGTCCCAATTCCATTAAATGTCTTCCTCCTTCCTGACCACTGATTTGATAAGGGAAAAGAGGGCCATTTAAGGCAGGGCAGCCCAACACTCTTCCTGGAGATCTACAAATCAAATCAAATGTATTTATATAGCCCTTCTTACATCAGCTGATATCTCAAAGTGCTGTACAGAAACCCAGCCTAAAACCTCAAAAAGCAAGCAATGCAGGTGTAGAAGCACGGTCTGTGGGGTTTCAATCCATCCCTAATTTAACACAGCTGATGCTACAAATGATCTGCTCAACAAGACCTTAACTAGCCGAATCAGAACTGCTAAATTAGGGTTGGACTGAAAACCTACAGGACAGTAGATCTTCAGAAAGAGGGTTGGGCAGCCCTGGTTTAAGGGGAAAGAAGGTTGTGGAAAATCCATCTCCTTTCATTGGTCATGGTGGCGTGGGGTGACGAGAAAAGGGGTATTTTTGAGAGTATTGGGACATAGCATGTTCGTCATAATATTATTTTTTTGTTACTGCCCTTTTCAGTGATTTGTTGTTTGCTTTTGTGACAAGGGGTAATTACAATGCTTGTTTACCAGGAGGGAAAACTATGAATGGAGAGTTAACATGCAGAAACAGTCTAACAACACCTCTGTATGACCTGCTTTTGGACTCGGGCTGCACAAAAGCACTGAAGTGACATGTTTATTGATATGCAGTGTTATGTTTTAAACTGACTTGCCTAGTTAAATAAAATAAAAATGTTTTGTATTTTAAATGTATTGAACCCATCTATCACCTTGCTGCCCAGTGCTTACAACCGACTCAACATAAAGAGATATTTCCTACTTGCAAGTCCATGCGTAGCTTGAGCTTCTTATAAAAAAGAAAGTATATTTGGAGAATAGTACACAGCTGCAGCAAGCATTCTGATGTCCCAGTCATGAAGACATCCCTGGACCTCGTGGACGAAAGCAGGATTCTGATTTGACTTTTAGAACATTTCAATGTCAGCTTATTTTATTGTGCTAGGTCTTGCTATATATATAGTATGTGCTGTCTGTACGTTTACCAGTCAATGATTATTTCTAACTATCCAAAGTCAAAGAGCATGTGGGACGTGAAAAAGAAACGAGCTAGCCAGGAGTCGAACCTAGAATCTTCTGATCCGTAGTCAGACGCGTTATCCATTGCGCCACTAGCCCGCTGTAGATCGCACAATTTAATAACCGTATATATTGTGCACGTAATCTGTATCTTCAGGTTCTAAAATGTATTGTTTGTTATTTACCAGTAACAAAGTTGGCTACATGCAATGGATTGATTGATTGATTGATTGATTGATGATTAGTTGAATGGCCTTTCAGATGATCGATCAAGCAATGATTATAAGAATGTTACATTGTATCATGGTAGTTCCCCTTTAAATGTAATCTCCCGCGTTCAGTGAAATTCAAGTTGAAAGTTCAGCGGAAGCGTTACACCGTGCCAGTATTTAAAAGCGCCAACAAAGTGAAAGAATGAACAGGCGCCAAACCTGATATATTCCTTGACAAATCTGTGTTAATTTACACGAAATAGTCTGTCGCTTCACTGGCATGCCTGAGGAAACAGCAGCTGCTTCTAACTCTGCAAGGTGAGCCTTCGCCTATCTCTGCTTTTGTTATCTAGCTTTTGTTCTGTTTGCTTGCCTACTAGCTACAGCAGCGTCCTTAAGCCGTGGTGTACTACCGATACAAGTCGAAACTTGTAGTTAGTCAACGTTAATTAACAGTTATCTATGATTAAATTGTTCCCATGCACCATAGCAAGACGTTCCGCTCCACGGCCAGTGGCGGCCAACTAGCTAACGTTGCTAAGTAACGTTACACTTAACCCAAAGGATGGCGCTTGCCGTAGATGAAACGTTAGCGTAGTCTTACGGTTAGCTAGTTTACATGGATACGAATTGCATTACATTAGCAGGGTAGCTACAGTTAACTCGAATTTGACGATGTTTTGTTGTACTTCTAGATAATGTTCATTTTCTTGGCCAACGTCAGCTCTAATTAGTTAGCTGGCTAAAGTAGGTAGTTAACGGTTAGCCCGAACTGGTTAGATAAGTCTCTTTGCTTGCTAACGTTAGTTGCATAGAAAAGTAGGTAGCTAGCCAAGCAAGAAGCAATTTCACCTACCAATACTAAAGAAATGCACGCGCTAGCTGCGGTGACATGTGGTAGTTAACTACGAACATTTTAAAAAGCTTTCCTAAACGTAAACTACGAAGGCCACTTGTTAGTTATTCAGGTGTTTCAACGCAAACTTCGTTTTTAGTGAAGTCGGTATCAACTTGCAAAAAAAAAACTTGTTTCTTATTCCAACACTCGTTACCTGGATGGCTGCACTCCCGAGAAGAACACTTGCGTTCGAAGCAGGTTTAAAGAGGATCCGATAGAGAAAATGTCATTCCTATGCTGAGATTACTTGTGAGGGTGCGTTAGGTCTATTGACAGACGAATGAGGTTGTTGCTTCAAGGGTACCTTCAGCCCTTGCATCGGAAAAGGTTTACCCAGGCATCTCAGAAAAACATTTTGGTTTTCACAATGGACTTTTGTTTTTAGTTATTTAGACTAGACAATGTTAGTCTCTAATTGACTGCATTAATGTCACTTTGTTTCAGCATGGAAGAAAAGTCCTGCTCTTCAAGTGCTGTTGCAGCAGACAGGTGAGAAACTGCACTTTCTGAATTTATATTTTATGAAGTTTGACTTGTTCTTGAGTTCACTCCACAGGGACTTTTCATGCAGTAGGTTTAAGTGAAGTACAAAAATATAATTTTGGTTGTCCGATGTGTACCACAGCTCAGTCGACGTGATGGCTGAGGCAAAGAAATTGATTGGTGCCGGGAACAGGCATCTGGTGATGGGTGACGTAGTTTCTGCAGTCAACGTGTTCCAGGAGGCTTGCGGCATGTTGTGAGTACTAAGACCAATGGCTTGGCCTAACTGTGAATTTGAAGTGTTATGAGGCTCATTTATTGGTTTTATTGTGGATTTGATGTTGGTAATGGAATTCTCTTGACCTGACCTCTGCTAGACAACTCATCCTGAAGGTAATTCTGCTGTTCTATCAATTGATACATAAACTCAGCAACAACAAAAAGTCCTCACTATCAACTACGTTTATTTTCAGCAAACTTAACGTGTAAATATTTGTATGGACATAACCAGATTCAACAACTGAACAAGTTCCACAGACATGGAATGTGTCCCTGAACAAAGGGGGGGGGGGGGTCAAAAGTAAGTCAGTATCTGGTGTGGCCACCAGCTGCATTGAGTACTGCTGTGCATCTCCTCATGGACTGCACCAGATTTGCCTGTTTTTGCTCTGAGATGTTACCCCACTCTTCCACCTGCAAGTTCCCAGACATTTCTGGGGGGAGGGTGGCCCTAGCCCTCACCCTCTGATCCAACAGGTCGCAGATGTGCTCAATGGGATTGAGATCTGGGCTCTTTGCTGACATTCCTGTCTTGCAGGAAATCACACACACTGAACGAACAGTATGGCTAGTGGCATTGTCAGGGTGAGCCTGCAGGAAGGGTACCACATAAGGGAGGAGGATGTCTCCCCTGAAACTCACAGCGTTGAGATTGCCTGCAGTGATGACAAGCTCAGTCCAATGATGCTGTGACACACCACCTCAGACCATGACGGACCCTCCACCTCCAAATCGATCCTGCTCCAGAGTACAGGCCTCGGTGTAACGCTCATTCATTCAACGATAAACGCGAATCTGACCATCACCCCTGGTGAGACAAAACCGTGACTGGTCAGTGAAGAGCACTTTTTGCCAGTCCTGTCTGGTCCAGTGGGTTTGTGCCCATAGGTGACGTTGTTGCTGGTGATTCCTGGTGAGGACCTGCCTTACAACAGGCCTACAAGCCCTCAGTCCAGCCTATTGCGGACAGTGAGCACTGATGGAGGGCTTGTGTGTGCGCCTGGTGTAACTCGGGCAGTTGTTGCCATCCTGTACCTGTCCCACAGGTGATGTACCGATCCTGTGTAGGTTTTACACGTGGTCTGCCTCTGCAAGGACGATCAGCTGTCCGTCCTGTAGCGCTCTGTCTTAGGTGTCTCACAGTACGGACATTGCAATTTATTGCCCTGGCCTCATCTACATGCCTCCTTGCTGGATGTTCATGCAGGGACCCTGGTCATCTTTCTTTTGGTGTTTTTCAAGGTCAGTAGACAGGCCTCTTTAGTGTCCTAAGTTTTCATAACTGACCTTAATTGCCTACTGTCTGTAAGCTGTTAGTGGCTTAACAACCATTCCATAATTAATGAACATGCACCTGTGTTTCATTGAACAAGCATGGGGAAACGGTGTTGAAATCCTTTACAATGAAGATCTGAAGTTATTTGGATTTTTATGAGTTCTTTGAAAGACCGGGTCCTGAAAAAGGGACATTTCCTTTTTGCTGAGTTTATATTCAGTCTGAATCTGCCTTCCTAGAAGTTGTTTGTCAAAATGTGGGGTGTTGTACGAAACAAATTCACGAATGATTGGCTTGTCTCTTACCAGCGTCTCAAAGTTGCTCAGGTCATGTAGGCTGGCTCAACCATTTGTTGGCCTACCAAAAGTTGCTGGAGAGGGAGGCAAATCCAGACTAATGGTGAAGATGTTTGGCTGGTGTGATGTGGCTGTTTAGCCAATGAGCTGACCTCAGCCAGTAAATGCTGTATTCCCTTCTCCCTCAGGGCTGAGCGTTATGGGGACACCGCAGATGAGTGTGGAGAGGCCTTCTTCCTGTGTGGGAAGTCTCTGCTGGAGCTTGCCAGGTAAGTGGAAGTTGGATACTGCATGTGCTGTACATGTGTTCAGTTTGCAGTTAAACAGCTGTTGCCAGCACCATGCTCTGAGTTATGGATGTTCAACTTAAATGGCTACTTGTGGTGGTGCAGGATGGAGAACACGGTCCTGGGTGATGCTCTGGAGGGAGTCCCTGAGGGGTCATCTGAAGAGGGGGAGAAGCAGGAGAACTCCAAGTTTGAGAGCGCTGACAACTTGGATGGTGAGCAGTAGCTTCTCAACCTGACCACCATTTTGTTCATGGCTGCTTGTTACATTTCTCTGGTACAATTAACTTGTACAGTGCGTAACTTGCTTGTTTTGTTGGTAGGTTAACTGTCATTATAGGCCCCCTGTCACTGGGCAAGGTGGTGCCGTCTTATATCTGACAGGGAAGAGGGAATGGGCCACATTCATCAGTCGGCTCATTTCACTGAGGGGGTGGGGGGGCTTGTTCATGCTCTGGGCACAGAGGGAGATTTATTTTTACATGCGCTCATTAATAGCATTTTAGTGAACAATGTAATATGGTTTCATGCATCTGGTTCAGAGGAAACAAGGGACGAGCTTCGAATGCAGGTCTATGACGCAATGGCCGAGAAGGAAACCACTCATAGGGAAGATGGGGCAACTGAGCCAAAGGGGAAGATGGAAACAACAGAAGAGGGTGCTGCCAAGTCTCCTGTCAAGAACGGGAATGAGCATTTCGAACCTCCTGTGAATGGGGTGGAGAAGACTCCTGAAGGGAAAGCGGAAGGTGTGAAGACTGAAGAACAGAATGGAAATGGCAAAGAAGTTGAGGAAAAGATGGAGGAAGAGGGTGAAGGTAGACTTGGTATAGGACTCTGTTTGGGTGCACCACGTGGATTGGGACAGAAGGACATTAAGTGTGGATTTTGCACAATTACTGTTTAATCTACAGTAGGGCTGTAAAGGGATTGTAAATGAACTCTTCTCTTGCAAATTGAAGTTTTACACTGCGCTGTTGAACTACTGCTGTCACATTACTACTAAAGACAAGCTTTTCTTCAGTCTTTGGTTATGTACAGTTAGTCATTGGTTTTCCTGACACGTACAACTGCAACTTAGGCTTACTGTTCTCTTGGCCTCCACCCTTAGATGATGATGATGATGATGATGAAGGGGAAGGCACTGCTGAAGACAAGGTAAGATATCCCATTGTAGCGAGTCTTCATAAATTCATTGTGACATGACCTAAAGTATGTGGAAACCTACTCGTCATTGAAATCATGGGTGTTAATATGGAGTTGGTCCCCCCTTTGCTGCTATAACAGCCTCTACTCTTCTGGGAAGGCTTGCCACTAGATGTTGGAACACTTCTGTGTGGACTGGCTTCCAGTCAGCCACAAGCATTAGTGAGGTTGGGCATTTAGGCCTGGCTGCAGTCGGTGTGCCAATTCATCCCAAAGGCATTCAACTGGGTTGGGGTCAGGGCTCTGTGCAGGTCAACCAAGTTCTTCCACACAATCCCTACATTTTATTTTATGGACCTCGCTTTGTGCATGGGGCATTGTCATGCTGAAACAGGAAAGGGCCTTCCCTGAAATGTTGCAATAAATATGGAAGCACAGAATCATCTTGAATATCAGTGTATGCTGTAGCGATAAGATTTCACTGGAACTAAGGGGCCTAGCTCGGACCATAAACGGCTTCAGACCATTCTTCCTCCCCCACTTAACTTTACAGTTGGCACTATGCATTTGGGCACAGTGTTCTCCTGGCATCAGCTAAACTCAGATTTGTCCATTGGACTGCCAGATGGTGAAGTGTGAATCATCACTAGAGAACAAGTTTACACTAGTCCAGCAGACACTTGGCATTGCATGGTGATCTTAGGCTGGTGTGCGGCTGCTCGACCATGACAACCCATTTCCTGAAGCTCCCAACGAATAGTTCTTGTGCTGACGTTGTTCCCAGAGATAGTTTGGAACTCGGTGTGCGCTACGGCGGCCGATTTCTACTCTTCAGCACTTAGCAGTCCCTTTCTGAGTTTGTTGCTTAACACTTCACAGCCGGCCTTTCTTGCTCCTACACATTTCCACTTAACAGCACTTGCAGTTGACTAGGGCAGTTCTAGCAGGGCAGAAATTTGACTTGTTGGAAAGGTGGCTAAAATAGCCGAATCTACTAAATTGAAGGGGTTGTCCACATACTTTCGTGTGTATATAGTGTTTCTAACCTTGTTTGACTCTTCCCATATCTTGTAGGAGAGTGAAGAGGAAGTAGGTAACCTGCAGCTTGCCTGGGAGATGCTGGAAGTTGCCAAGGTCATCTATAAAAGGTAAACTCAACCTCTGAGTGCTCCCTGTAAAAGGCTGTCACAAACTTCCTAGTGTACATGATTTTCATGGATTAACTTACACCTGCTTCCCCTTACCACCTCATCCAAACAGGAAGGCGAATGAGGCGGACCAGTTGATGGCAGCTCAGGCCTATCTAAAGCTGGGAGAAGTTGGTGCTGAATCTGGTATGTTTATGTGCTGGTCCTTGTAGCTTTTTTTCCTTCATGTTTTGCTACAGCATGCCCTACTGAACACAGCCATGTAGTTATGTTGACTTCAGAATCCATTTCAGCTCAGCTTGCCCTTCCCTCTACATGTTTCCTGACCCTGGTCCCCGAGTACCCCAACAGTACATGTTTTTGTTGTAGCCCTGGACAAACACCTCAGTGAGGGCTTGGTGATTAGTTGAATCAGGTGTGCTTGTCCAGGTTACAATAAATGTGTACTGTTGTGGTTACTGGCGCAGGGTGAGGAAACCCTGCTCTACCTCAGGTCTTAAATCCTTGCACCACACGACAGTTGTAATCACTTGATACTCAGCTTGACGCTGCCTCTCCCAGGTAACTACCCTGCAGCGGTGGAGGACTTCCAGGACTGCCTGGCCCTGCAGATGAAGCACCTGCCCCCCCACAGCCGCCTGCTGGCTGAGACTCACTACCAGCTGGGAATGACTTACTGCTACACAGGCCAGTACAGCCAGGCCATCCAGCACTACAGCAGCTCTGTCAAGGTCATTGAGGGCCGCCTGGGTAAGATGGATAAATATGACAAGTCTGCTGAAAAGCACATCTATCCATTTGTGTTTCAACCCACAACCTAGGTGTTGCTAGTCCAATGTTACAATTTGGCTGGGGGGTTCTTATCGAATCTGGGATAGTAGGCCGAATCAGATGAGTTGGTTAATGAGCCAGAAGCATATTTTACTGACTGTTGCTGTTGGGGGTTTCTTGTATCTTATCAGCAACAATATTAACTTTTTGTACTTGATTCAAAGCTACCTGTGCAGTCATGCTACAGCACTAGCTATGACATGTCAATTTCTGACCTGTCACTTGCATACCTTGTTTCTGTCTAGCCATGCTCCAGGAGGTGCTCGACAAGGGTGAGAATGGCGCTGAGGGGAAGACTGAGCTGGAGGAGCTGAAACTGCTGCTGCCTGACATTGCTGAGAAGGTGGAGGACGCCAAGGAGAGTCAGAGGACAGCAGGATCAGCCTCCGTGGCCATACAACAGACCCTGGTGAGACTACCTGTGGGATACTGGCTAGGATCATTGTTGGTCGTCAAACGGGGAGGGACTTGTCCAAGAAATGCTCCTTTTAATCTGAAATGTGTCCTAATGACTATTACTTTGTATAGTAGTTCTAGTAAATATTTATTGATCAAGGAAGAAGTCCAGTCCACTTGACTTCTAATGAGAAAGTTGAGGATCCAGCTAGTTTCTCCAATTGATCTGTGGGTTTATGCGCTCTTCCAGGCTGGGGCCTCTACTTCATCAGCATTCCCAGCTTCAGCAGAAAAAAGTGGACCATCAGCATTTGAAGCCAGTCAGGTCATTTTGTCTATTTTTGAAGTCCATCTTAAATGTTTCTTGCACCTGGAATGAAACCTTGTGCCTACTGAAACAAATGACCTATGTCAGTTACTTTAGTAAGCAGGCTGATGTTCATGACCAATTCCCTTGTCCTGTGTTTCAGATCGCTGTCACGTCAGCAGCTGATGGTGTGTCCACCAACACCGCATTAGACATTTCCCACCTGGTCAGGAAAAAGGTGAGGTGCTCCTGCCTGACCTAACTCTGCTACTTACTACTAGTCCCAGCCTGGGGTGGCAGTGACATTTTAGATAATGCTGATCGTGTCCTGGTCTGTAGGTTACTGTGGTCTGCCTGCGACTCCCAAGTCCAATCAATCCATGCCCCCTTTACTAGTATGTTCATGTGGCATGAATTTCTTGCTTTCTCTTAGTTCTGCGGGTGACCACAGCCCCAATGGTGGTTTCTTTGCTTTCATGCCGCTCTCTCCTTTTAGTGTTATTCCTGTCTAGGTTTTTTGGTTGTGGTGCAGTGGCTTTGTGATCGTGTAGCAACGTTAGAGCAGGTTACAGTAGAGGTGAGGGAGGTAATGTTGAGAAGCTGACTTTGGTTTGTGTTCCTGTACAGAGGAAAATGGAGGAGAGCCCCATAAAGGACACAGATGCTAAAAAGAACAAGCAGGAAACTACAGTTAATGGCAGCGGTGACTCCGGCTCTGCCAGCAACGAAGTCCAGGAGAAAGGGGCACAGGAGGCGAGTTGATAGGTTTATAACTCATTCTCAGTGGAGTTGGGTGCAGCGCAGGAAGGTGGTATCTTGAGGAAGGGGACCCCACCCTAGGCAGTCTTATTTTTTTTTCCCCAATTTGAACAGACCGGAGTCTCATGATTGTAGACCAAAAGGTAAACCCTATTCACGCCTACAAGAGGGAGTTGACCTCCACAGCCTGACATGTGACCAAGACTCGTACAGGTTTCATAAATCCTCCAACTCATTAACAGTATTAATGGACCCCTGACAGGGATGGTAGGTTTTCTGGATTAAAGCGGTGTTCAGGTGTTTAACTTTATGATCTACTAATGCTGTTTGATTCTTCTTCCTTTCCTATAGCCCGCCAAGCCGTCCTCTGACTCTTCTGTGTGATTTGACTTCCTGATCATCTAGCCAGCAGAGCATGCCTGTCCCCCTAACACTTGTTTCTGTAAATATGAACATTCTCTCACTTGCTGACATTTTTTTTGTATACTTGTAGTAATAAAAGTTCAATATTTGCATATCTGAATTGCTTGTCTTCAGAATTAATTCCTCTTTTGGTTACAGTATAATTAGAACTTTTTTTATTTATTTTTTATTTTTTTTCCTGTACCAAGTGGTTAGTCATTTGTCTGGGTAGAGTTTAGTGACACTACTGCCTCGGCCAACAATCCTTGGCTGTGGTGTATCTGTTGGCATGTTCTCCCAGGGTCTGATGCACTACCTGCAGGGAGGTCATCTGACTTTAACATTTTATCACTCATCCGTTTTTAGATTGCTGTACATGATACTCGTCTGTATTGAGGGCAGGCTGAAGGACCCGGTGTGGTGGCGTGTATGAGCTGGCTGGGCTGTCACTGTCTGGCTTGGGGCTATAGTAGTCAAAGGTTAACTAGGATCAGAATATCAGGGTTAACCAATGATTCTTAACATAGGATATATTACATGTCTATGGGGTCACAAGAACACATTTAGGACCAGGGTAAGGACTCGTACTCTTCACCTCACCACATGGTGCAATCTGGTCCTTGTACACTCGCACAGACGTCTGGTGCTGTACCTAAAAAGATGTGACGTGAATGCAAATTAACTTTAATCACAGGCCCCATGAACATATTACTGTAGGACTTGATTGCTGTCTGCCACAATGCATTCCCTACAACAGTACCTGATGGGTAGGTGCTCCAGAACCCTTGCACTTCCCATTTGCTAATGCATTAAGAACAGCTAGGACAGACCATTGCATGTGAAATGTTACAAGATACAGAAGGGAAGCAATAAATGCCTGTATTTAGCAAAACATTTAGTCTCACCCCTGTTACACTACCTTTCCTTGTGCTCTGACCTGTGATGGGGAGCACCAGCATTGGTGCCCCTTGGGGGGGGGGGGGAGTAGTCTATGCTATAGGAATCATGTTTCAGGACTCCACTGATCTTCTGAAAGTACATAACATGCTGGTGGGATGTCTTCCTGTAGAAAGACTTGAGACAAATCTAACTAGTTTCCTGCTTGTTCTTTTTAGCATCTGTGTCCTTTATGGGGCTCATCTGTACAGGAACACAAACCAAAGTCAGCTTCTCAACATTACCTCCCTCACCTCTACTGTAACCTGCTCTAACGTAGTGTAGAGCTTTACAGGTGCCTCAATGCTTGTTTCAATCCAACAGTCTAATAAAGCAATCCAGTCTGAAAACATCTGTATTCAGACCCCTTGACTTTATCCTCATTTTATTACGTTACAGCCTTGATCTAAAATGAAAACAATACCCCATGACAAAGTGAGTTTGTAGAAATTTTAGCAAATGTATTAAACTGAAATACCTTAAGTATTCAGACCCTTTGCTTTGAGACTTGACATTGCGCTCCAGTGCATCCTCTTTCCATTGGTCATTGTTTTGGAAAGGCACACCTCAGGTCCCACAGTTGACAGTGCATGTAAGAGCAAAAACCAAGTCCGTCGACCTCCGACAGGATTGTCAAGGCACAGATCTGGGGAAGGGTACCAAAACATTTCTACAGCATTGAAGGCCCCCATTGTTAAATGGTAGTTTGTAACTACCAAGACTCTTCCTAGAGCTGGATGCCCAGCAAACCTGAGCAATCAGGGGAGAAGGGTCAGGGAGGTGACCAAGAACCTGATGGTCACTCTAACAGAGCTCCTCTGTGGCGATGGGAAATCTTCCAGAAGGACAAACTCTGCAGCACTCCACAAATCAGGCCTTCATGGTCGAGTAGCCAGACGGAAGCAACTCAGTAAAAGGCACCTAAAGACTCTGACCATGAAAAATAAGATAATCATGTCTGATGAAACCAAGACTCAACTCTTTGGCCTGAATGTCAAGCGACACATCTGGAGGAAACCAGGCTCAATCCCTATGGTGAATCGTGGTGGCAGCATCATGCTGTCGGGATGTTTTTGTTTCAGCAGCAGGGACTGGGAGACTAGTCAAGATCAAGGGAAAGATGAACAGAATAAAGTACAGAGAGCTCCTTGATGAAAACCTGCTCCAGAGCACTCAGGACCTCAGACTTGGGTGAAGGTTCACCTTCCAAAAGGGACAACGCAGGAGTGGCTTTGGGACAAGTCTCTGAATGTCCTTGAGTGGCCCATCCACAGCCCGGACTTGAACCCGATCGAAACATCTCTGGAGAGATGTGAAAATAGCTGTGCAGCGACGCTCCCCATCCAACCTCAGAGCTTGAGAGGATCTGCAGAAAAGAATTGGAGAAACTCCCCAGATACAGGTGTGCCAAGTTTGTAGCGTCATCCCCAAGAAGACTCGAGGCTGTACTCGCTGCCAAAGATGCTTCAAAGTACTGAGTAAAAAGCCAGAATTCTTATGTAAATGTGATATTTTAATTTTTTTTAAATAAATTTGCAAACATTTCTAAACAATTTTCGATTTGTTATAATGGGGTATTGTGTGTAGATTGAGGTATAAAACTATTTTACAATATGGCTGTAATGTAACAAAGTGGAAAAAAGGGATCTGAATACTTTTCGAATGCAGTGTATGTGTGTGTATGTATGTATATATATGTGTGTGTATATATATATATATACTGCTCAAAAAAATAAAGGGAACACTTAAACAACACAATGTTACTCCAAGTCAATCACACTTCTGTGAAATCAAACTATCCACTTAGGAAGCAACACTGATTGACAAATTTCACATGCTGTTGTGCAAATGGAATAGACAACAGGTGGAAATTATAGGCAATTAGCAAGACACCCCCAATAAAGGAGTGGTTCTGCAGGTGGGGACCACAGACCACTTCTCAGTTCCTATGCTTCCTGGCTGATGTTTCGGTCACTTTTGAATGCTGGCAGTGCTTTCACTCTAGTGGTAGCATGAGACGGAGTCTACAACCCACACAAGTGGCTCAGGTAGTGCAGCTCATCCAGGATGGCACATCAATGCGAGCTGTGGCAAGAAGGTTTGCTGTGTCTGTCAGCGTAGTGTCCAGAGCATGGAGGCGCTACCAGGAGACAGGCCAGTACATCAGGAGACGTGTAGGAGGGCAACAACCCAGCAGCAGGACCGCTACCTCCGCCTTTGTGCAAGGAGGAGCAGGAGAAGCACTGCCAGAGCCCTGCAAAATGACCTCCAGCAGGCCACAAATGTGCATGTGTCTGCTCCAACGGTCAGAAACAGACTCCATGAGGGTGGTATGAGGGCCCGACGTCCACAGGTGGGGGTTGTGCTTACAGCCCAACACCGTGCAGGACGTTTGGCATTTGCCAGAGAACACCAAGATTGGCAAATTCGCCACTGGCGCCCTGTGCTCTTCACAGATGAAAGCAGGTTCACACTGAGCACGTGACAGAGTCTGGAGACGCCGTGGAGAACGTTCTGCTGCCTGCAACATCTTCCAGCATGACCGGTTTGGCGGTGGGTCAGTCATGGTGTGGGGTGGCATTTCTTTGGGGGGCCGCACAGCCCTCCATGTGCTCGCCAGAGCCTGACTGCCATTAGGTACCGAGATGAGATCCTCAGACCCCTTGTGAGACCATATGCTGGTGCGGTTGGCCCTGGGTTCCTCCTAATGCAAGACAATGCTAGACCTCATGTGGCTGGAGTGTGTCAGCAGTTCCTGCAAGAGGAAGGCATTGATGCTATGGACTGGCCCGCCCGTTCCCCAGACCTGAATCCAATTGAGCACATCTGGGACATCATGTCTCGCTCCATCCACCAACGCCACGTTGCACCACAGACTGTCCAGGAGTTGGCGGATGCTTTAGTCCAGGTCTGGGAGGAGACCATCCGCCACCTCATCAGGAGCATGCCCAGGCGTTGTAGGGAGGTCATACAGGCACGTGGAGGCCACACACACTACTGAGCCTCATTTTGACTTGTTTTAAGGACATTACATCAAAGTTGGATCAGCCTGTAGTGTGGTTTTCCACTTTAATTTTGAGTGTGACTCCAAATCCAGACCTCTATGGGTTGATAAATTGGATTTCCATTGATTCTTTTTGTGTGATTTTGTTGTCAGCACATTCAACTATGTAAAGAAAAAAGTATTTAATAAGATTATTTCTTTCATTCAGATCTAGGATGTGTTGTTTAAGTGTTCCCTTTATTTTTTTGAGCAGTATATATATATATATAATGGTGTAAAGACATGAATGGAAAAATTGTATACAGCAGTAGTTCTAGGATGAGCCATGACTAGAATACACTATATACAAAAGTATGTGGACACCCCTTCAAATTTGTGGATTTGGCTATTTCAGCCACACCTGTTGGTGACAGGTCTATAAAAGCGAGCACACATCCATGCAATCTCCATAGACAAACATTGGCAGTAGAATGGCCTTACTGAAGAGCTCAGTGACTTTCAACATGGCACTGTCATAGGATGCCACCTTTCCAACAAGTCAGTTTGTGAAATTTCTGCCTTGCTAGAGCTGCCTCGGTCAACTAAGTGCGGTTATTAAGTGGAAACATCAAGGAGCAATGGCTCAGCCGCAAAGTGATAGGCTGCACAAGCTCACAGAATGGGACTGCTGAGTGCTGAAAAATCATCTATCCTCAGTTGCAACACTCACTGACGAGTTCCTAACTGCCTATGGAAATAACATCAGCACAAGGACTGTTCGTCGGCAGCTTCATGAAATGGGTTTCCATGGCCGAGAAGCTGCACACAAGCCTAAAATCACCATGTGCAATGCCAAGCGTCAGTTGGAGTGGTGTAAAGCTCGCCGCCATTGGACTCTGGAGCAGTGGAAACATGTTCTCTGGAGTTATGAATCACGCTTCACCATCTGGCAGTCCGACGGACTAATCTGGGTTTGGCGGATGCCAGAAGAACGAAGGAAAGCCTTCCCAGAAGAGTGGAGGCTGTTATAGCAACAAAGGAGGGACCAACTCAATATCAATGCCCATGATTTTGGAATGAGATGTTCGACAACCAGGTGTCCACATACTTTTGTATGTAGTGTACATACAGTGCATTTTCTCATCAATCTACACACAATACCCCATAATAAAATTTAAAAAATGATATCACATTTACATAAGTGTTCAGACCCTTTACTCAGTACTTTGTTGAAGGACCTTTGGCAGTGATTACAGCCTTGAGTCTTCTTGGGTATGACACTACAAGCTTGACACACATTAAATGGATTTATGAAGCCCTTCTTACATCAGCTGATATCTCAAAGTGCTCTACAGAAACCCAGCCTAAAACCCCAAACAGCAAGCAATGCAAGTGTAGAAGCACGGTGCCTAGGAAAACTTGTCTAGAAAGGACAGAACCTAGGAAGAAACCTAGAGAGGAACCAGGCTATGAGGGGTGGCCAGTCCTCTTCTGGCTGTACCGGGTGGAGATTATAACAGAACATGGCCAATATGTTCAAATGTTCATAGATGACCAGCAGGGTCAAATAATAATCACAGTGGTTGTCGAGGGTGCAGCAGGTCAGCACCTCAGGAGTAAATGTCAGTTGGCTTTTCATAGTCATAACACACCTGTATTTAGGGAGTTTCTCCCATTCTTCTCTGCAGATCCTCTCAAGCTCTGTGAGGTTGGATGGGGGCGTCGCTGCACAGCTATTTTCAGGTCTCTCCACAGATGTTCGATCGGGTTCAAGTCCGGGCTCTGGCTAGGCCACTCAAGGACATTGAGACTTGTCCCGAAGCCACTCCTGCGTTGTCTTGGCTGTGTGCTTAGGGTTGTTGTCCTGTTGGAAGGTGAACCTTCGCTCCAGTCTGTGGTCATTAGCACTCTACAGCAGGTTTTCATCAAGGGTCTCTGTACTTTGCTCCGCTCATCCATCCCTCGATCCTGACTAGTCTCCCAGTCCCTACCGCTGAAAAACATCCCCAAAGCATGATGCTGCCACCCCCATGCTTCACCGTAGGGATGGTGCCTGGTTTCCTCCAGATGTGATGGTTGGCATTCAGGCCAAAGAATTGAATCTTGGTTTCATCAGACCAGAGAAGCTTGTTTCTCATGGTCTGAGAGTTGTTTAGGTGCCTTTTGGCAAACTCCAAGTGGGCTGTCATGTGCCTTTTACTGAGGAGTGCCTTCCGTCTGGCCACTCTACCATAAAGGCCTGACTGGTGGAGTGCTGCAGAGATGGTTGTCCTTCTGGAAGGTTCTTACACCTCCACAGAGGAACTCTGGAGCTCTGTCAGAGTGACCATCAGGTTCCTGGTCACCTTTCTGACCAAGGCCCTTCTCCCCAGATTACTCAGTTTGGCTGGGCGGCCAGCTCTAGGAAGAGTCTTGGTGGTTCCAAACTGTGTTCTTGGGGACCTTCAATGCTGCAGACATGTTTTGGTACCCTTCCCCAGATCTGTGCCTCGACACAATCCTGTCTCGGAGCTCAACAGACAATTCCTTCAACCTCATGGCTTGGTTTTTGCTCTGACATGCACTGTCAACTGTGGGACCTTTATATAGACAGGTGTGTGCCTTTCCAAATCATGTCCAATCAATAGAATTTATCACAGGTGGACTCCAAGTTGTAAAAACATGATCAATGAAAACAGGATTCACCTTAGCTCAATTTCGATTCTCATAGCAAATGGTCTGAATACTTACGTAAATAAGGTATTTCTGTTTTTTTTTAAATCATACATTTGCAAAAATGTCAAAAAACCTGTTTTCGCTTCGTCATTATGGGGTATTGTGTGTAGATTTATGAGGAACATTTTTTTATTTAATCCATTTTAGAATAAGGCTATGATGTAACAAAATGTGGAAAAAGTCAAGGGGTCTGAATACTGTCCGAATGCACTGTATAAAGTGGGTAAAACAGCATGTAAACATTTAGTGTTCAAAGAATAGAATACAGTATGTCAACATTAAAGTGACTAGTGTTCAATGATTATGTACATAGGGCAGCAGTCTCTAAGGTGCAGTGTAGAGTAAAGGGTGGTTGCCCTACAGGTTCATTCATAGGAGCAGATTGAGTGATGTGGGGGCTTTCAGAATATAGGTTGTCTTTTCTTAGTCTCAGTAAAATTGGTTAGTAGAATTTAATAACTCACTTATGTACTTACAGGGTTGAATTGAGCAAAAGTTGTTAAGTTCTCTGTAACATATGGACATTAAAAAGTAGTATTGTACCCATCTCACCCAGTCCTCAGATGTGATGAGCATTACAAAATGCAGTTCAAGGATGTGACCAGAGCCTAACCCTAGTAGGACTGTGATTAGTAGCCCACCAGATAGATGAGTCTGGCTACCTTGAATCCGTCTGTCCATTGGGGTGCAGTCAGGCTGCTGCTGGGGTCTAGGTGGAGGATGGGTGTTGGGGGACCTTGGGCCACCCAGCGGGACCCATGGAAGAAGGCTCCAGCGGGGCTGAGGGAGCAGAGATCTAGGGTATAGCCTGACCCTGGGAGGTCCAAGGCTCCATCCACAGACACCTGTCACAAAGCAGTAACACATAACTGATACAGAGGCCCAAAGATGGTCTACCAGTCATAGTGTAATAATTGATTAATTGATCAATAAAATCAAAGGAACACCAGGTGGAGAAGGCTGACCTGGAAGCAGTCCTTGGAGGGAGTGATGGAGGGGGCTAAACGTGGGTCAGGGGTAAGAGCGGTGGTGCCTAATCTCCACTGTAGATTTGCAGTCTGACCACAGCATCATCACCATACAGCTCAAAGGGATTCCCCAAAGATGAAGTCACCATATGTTATGGAGTAACGTGCTGTGGAAGTGCAGCAGTGGAATCCTGAGTCCCCACACATTAGCACCTGTGAGAGGCAACAAGTAGGGAAAATAAAGTCTGATGAGGCTCTCAAACCTGCCTCACAGATAGACATATACCCTGTCTGCCCAGAAGACTGATACAGACAAACACATAGAGATTGATAATCCCACATCACTACAAGGTACAACATTTAACACCCCTCCTCACACACACAGATAATTCCCCGGGCTTTGGCTCACCTTTCCAGTCCTCTGGCTGTATCCTGTCAGTCAAAGGCTTCAAATCAAATGCTATTTGTCACATGCCGCAAATACAACCGGTGTAGAACTTACAGTGAAATGTTTACTTACAAGCCCTTAACCAACAATGCAGTTCAAGAAATAAAAATATATATCAAATCAATCAAAAGTAACACAAGAATTGTACATACAATAACAAGGCAATACAGGGGTACTGGTACCGGGTCAATGTGCAGGGGCTTCCCTCCCTGAGGTGCTCCCCTCACCCTGTCCACAATGACACCCAACACTTCTCTACGTCTTCTTCCTCCAAGAAGCAAGGGATTGATCTCACTGGAAATGTGTGTTGTGAAAATGTATTAGAGATTACAGCTAAATTAGATACAGTTGAAGTCGGAAGTTTACATACACTTAGGTTGGAGTCATTAAAACTTGTTTTTCAACCACTCCACAAATTTCTTGTCAACAAACTATAGTTTTGGCAAGTCTGTCTACTTTGTCCATGACACAAGTAATTTTTCCAGCAATTGTTTACAGACATATTATTTCACTTACCACAATTCCAGTGGGTCAGAAGTTTACATACACTAAATTGACTGTGCCTTTAAACAGCTTGGAAAATTCTAGAAAATTCCGTCATGGCTTTAGAAACTTCTGATAGGCTAATTGACATAATTTGAGTCAATTGGAGGTGCCCTGTGGATGTATTTCAAGGCCTACCTTCAAAATTAGCAAAGACCTCAGAAAACAAATTGGAGACCTCCACAAGTCTGGTTCATCCTTGGGAGCGATTTCCAAACACCTGAAGGTACCACGTTTATCTGTACAAACAATAGTACGCAAGTATAAACACCATGGGACAACGCAGCTGTCATAACGCTCAGGAAGGAGATGCGTTCTGTCTCCTAGAGATGAACGTACTTTGGTGCGAAAAGTGCAAATCAATCCCAGAACAACAGCAAAGGACCTTGTGAAGAGGCTGGAGGAAATAGGTACAAAAGTATCTATATCAACAGTAAAACGAGTCCTATATTGACATAACCTGAAAGGCCGCTCAGCAAGGAAGAAGCCACTGCTCCAAAACCGCCATAAAAAAGCCAGACTACAGTTTGCAACTGCACATGGTGACAAAGATCGTACTTTTTGGAGAATTGTCCTCTGGTCTGATGAAACAAAAATAGAACTGTTTGGCCATAATGACCATCGTTATGTTTGGAGGAAAAAAGGGGAGGCTTGCAAGCCGAAGAACACCATCCCAACCGTGAAGCACGGGGGTGGCAGCATCATGTTGTGGGGGTGTTTTGCTGCAGGAGGGACTGGTGCACTTCACAAAATAGATGGCTACATGAGGAAGGACAATTATGTGGATATATTGAACCAACATTTCAAGACATCAGTCAGGAAGTTAAAGCTTGGTTGCAAATGGGTCTTCCAAATGGACAATGACCCAAGCATACTTCCAAAGTTGTGGCAAAATGGCTTAAGGACAACAAAGTCAAGTCAAGGTATTAGATTGGCCATCACAAAGCCCTGACCTCAATCATATAGAAAAGTTGTGGGCAGAGCTGAAAAAGTGTGTGCGAGCAAAGAAGCCTACCTGACTCAGTTACACCAGCTCTGTCAGGAGGAATGGGACAAAATTCACCCAACTTATTGTGGAAAGCTTGTGGAAGGCTACCCGAAACGTTTGACCCAAGTTAAACAATTTAAAGGCAATGCTACCAAATACTAATTGAGTGAAAGTAAAATTCTGACCCACTGGGAATGTGATGAAAGAAATAAAATCTCAAATAAATCATTCTCTCTACTATTATTCTGACATTTCATTTTCTTAAAATAAAGTGGTGATCCTAACTGACCTAAGACAGGGAATTTTTAAAAACTGAGTTTAAATGTATTTGGCTAAGGTGTACGTAAACTTCCGACTTCAACTGTAGTACCTGTACTTGAGCTAAACTCAGCAAAAAAAGAAACGTCCTGTCACAGTCAACTGCGTTTATTTTCAGCAAAATTAACATGTGTAAATATTTGTATGAATATAACAAGATTCAACAACTGAGACATAAACTGAATAACTTCCACAGACATGTGACTAACAGAAATGGAATAATGTGTCCCTGAACAAAGGGTAGGTCAAAATCAAAAGTAACAGTCAGTATCTGGTGTGGCCACCAGCTGCATTAAGTACTGCAGTGCATCTCCTCCTCATGGACTGCACCAGATTTGGCAGTTCTTCCTGTGAGATGTTACCCCACTCTTCCACCAAGGCACCTGCAAGTTCCCAGACATTTCTGGGGGGGAATGGCCCTAGCCCTCACCCTCCGATCCAACAGGTCCCAGACGTGCTCAATGGAATTGAGATCCAGGCTCTTCGCTGGCCATGGCAGAACACTGACATTCCTGTCTTGCAGGAAATCACGCACAGAACGAGCAGTATGGCTGGTGGCATTGTCATGCTGGAGGGTCATGTCCAGATGAGCCTGCAATAAGGGTACCACATGAGGGAGGAGGATGTCTTCCTTGTAACGTACAGCGTTGAGACTTCCTGCAATGACAACAAGCTCAGTGCGATGATACTGTGACACACCGCCCCAGACCATGACAGATCCTCCACCTCCATATCGATCCTGCTCCAGAGTACAGGCCTCGGTGTAACGCTCATTCCTTTGATGATAAACGCGAATCCGACCATCACCCCTGGTGAGACAAAACCCGTCAGTGAAGAGCACTTTCTGCCAGTCCTGTCTGGTCCAGCGATGGTGGGTTTGTGCCCATAGGCAACGTTGTTGCCGGTGATGTCTAGTGAGGACCTGCCTTACAACAGGCCTACAAGCCCTCAGTCCAGTCTCTCTCAGCCTATAGCGGACAGTCTGAGCACTGATAGAGGGTTCCTGGTGTAACTCGGGCAGTTGTTGTTGACATCTTGTACCTGTCCCGCAGGTGTGATGTTTGGATGTACCGATCCTGTGCAGGTGTTGTTACAGGTGGTCTGCCACTGCGAGGACGATCAGCTGTCCGTCCTGTCTCCCTGTAGAGCTGTCTTAGGTGTCTCACAGTACAGACGTTGCAATTTATTGCCCTAGCCACATCTGCAGTCCTCATGCCTCCTTGCAGCATGCCTAAGGCACGTTCACACAGATGAGCAGGGACCCTAGGCATCTTTCTTTTGGTGTTTTTCAAAGTCAGTAGAAAGGCCTCTTTAGTGTCCTAAGTTTTCATAACTGTGACCTTAATTGCCTGCCGTCTGTAAGCTGTTAGTGTCTTAATGACTGTTCCACAGGTACTTGTTCATTAATTGTTTATGGTTCATTAAACAAGCATGGGAAACAGTGTTTAAACCCTTTACAATGAAGATCTGTGAAGTTATTTGGATTGAGTTTATGTTATTATTACCATAATAGATGTCATCATTACCATAATCATTACCATAATAGAAAACAAACAATTTAAACAAGTTTTTATTCATAAAATGAAGAAGACTTCCACATAACTACTGCACTATGTACATAGACATGGAATCACTGGTCACTTTAATAATGTTTACATACGGTTTTACTAATTTCATATGTATGTACTGTATTATACTGTATTCTAGTCAATGCCTCTCCGATATTGCTCTTCCTAATCTTTATATATTTCTTAATTCCATTCTTTTCCTTTTAGATTTGTGTGTATTGTTGTGAATTGCTAGATATTACTGCACTGTTGGAGCTAGGAACACAAGCATTTCGCTACACCCACAATAACATCTGCTAAATATGTGTATGCAACCATTAACAGTTGATTTGACTTACAACAATCAATGGAAGTGATCAAATGAAGACACACAACTCTCCAGACTGAATTAGTATTCCTTTACTGATTACCAAATGCTTAAATCATCATAGTCATCATCATCAGAGGTGAGGAAGAGATTCCATCCCACAACATCTCTCTTTCTCACCTCTGATTTGGTTCCTCCATGGGGGGAGGGTCCTTGTGATCAGTGTAGGGAAGGAGAGAGAGAAATTAACTGGCTGCTGACAGCTGTAATGTTGACATGGTAAGGAGTGTGTTTCCTTGAAGAGTTGCAGGGAGTTTGGAAACCAAAACTTGTGGAGACATTTGTGGAGTGGTTGAAAAACAAGTTTTAATGACTCCAACTTAAGTGTATGTAAACTTCCGATTTCAACTGTAGCCTATGTCATCACCTGTAATGATATTCTTTGTAATTTTAAGCCATCATTACGTAGAATGGATATTCCAATCCAACTTAATTCTAACCACTGGCAGTCAGCCAGACAGGTGTCTACCCTCACCTTGGGAACTGAGTTCAGCTGGCCTGGGCTAAGGAAGGGTCGGACAAGGAGGGCACGTACTGGGACCCTCGAGTACCCGCTCTGGAACTAGTTGTGCTGGTTGAAGAGCTCCAGCCCTGGGACACCAGCCTCTGGACCTCCTGAACGTAGGCGTCCAGACCCCCAGCAGCCTGGAGCTCAACCATCAAAGACAAGGAGGGAGACGGCTGCATCCTGAAGAGAGAGAGTTTTGTCTTAGACAAATGTAACAAAGTGCCTTTTGCTCCAAACCGGGTGGGCACGAACGGCGACCTTCTGAACAACACACACAACTCAAAGGCAAACTGAGCTAACAGAGCAAGAGACAAGTCTGTCTCTCTGTAAGGGAAGGTGTGATGTCACTGATGTACCCCAGCCAACATGCTACGGGTTAGTTTCACAGTTACTTTTTCTTCTCAGGGTGCAGTGCTTACCTGGGCATAGGCTGTTTGATTGCCAGTGGGACATAGTTCCCGGGGGGCACAGTGTGGGAGTAAGGCAGACCCCCTCCAAGCTGGCACTTCACAGGGAGCAGTGGAGTAGGACGCCCCACCTCCTGGCCCCCAGAGTAGAGACCAGGCACTAGACGCAGAACCCTCAGCATGGCATCTAACCCCAGCACCAGGTCATAGAAGACCACGAAACCAGCCCTGCAAACCAACAGGGTTTAGAGTAGTTTAGAGGTATTTCATACCTGAACACCTGTAGAGAGTTAAAAATGTGTTAGAGACAATAAAATAGTCTCTAATAATTGTAAGTAAAGGAAGGGTTTAATTTGACTAATATAGAAATCTCAAATTGTCTTAAAGACAACATAGATGTCATAATGGACTCACGCAGGGTCGTAGGGAGAGGAATGGGGTCTGGGCTGGGTCTGTAACAGGAACATAGGGTGGATATACTATATGGGTCTTCTTTTGTTCACATAATTTTCACTGATCATAGAGAACTGGATAGACGAAAGCAATATTTATGTCACAGCTTTACCAGGGCTGGAGGAGCATGAATCTGGGCCAGGGGATGGTGCATGGCTGGCAGGGCAGGGCAGGGAACAGGGGTGGAGGTGGAAGGGGTGGGAGCAGCCTCTGGTTCCTGGGAGCTTCTCTGCCCCCTCTACCTCCCTGTGAAGGCTCTTGATCTCAGCCTGGATGCTGGCCATGTGGTGGGTGTGTTCTATCTGGATCTGATGGAGCTCAGACCCCACTGCTACTGGATCAGGGGAACATAGAATCCCATCGAATTAAAATAATTCTAGAATCATTAGAGTGAATTCTAATTCCATGTATTCTAATTCTATACATCCCGTGGTGATCACTGTATTCAATTCAATTCGCTTTATTGGCATGACGTAACAATGTGGTAACTCCTTACTGTCATTGTTTATCAGCAATGTTGCCTCTCTATGTATAGAATGATGCGTATGTTATATTCATGACAAAGATTAGATGGAGAGGACAACCCACCGTATTCCCCGCAGTGTTTCTCCCTGGCCAATTGTATCCTGAAGATCTCTTCCTCCAGTCTCTGGTTCTCCTGCTCCACAGCGAGGACCTCTGAGTTCCCAGCCCGGTGAGGATGCTTCATCTCTGGGCAGAGAGAGAGGGAGAGAAGGGGTGGGTAGAAATATCATACCCCCAAGACATGCTAACCTCTCACCATTACAATAACAGGGGAGTTTAGCATTTTTGAGGGGTATAATATTTGTGTGTCTAACATTCTCACTAATCATTATTCAAGATTCATTCAGAATTATTCTTAACATGGTAGTACCCACATTACTTAAAAGTGTTTAGAAACATATTGTATTCTTATTTACAATAAAAGTGACTGCAAAAAGACACAATACACTATTTACCATTCATTTCTATTGGGGAAAAAATTATCTGAAACACAACCAAAACAAAGAGCATATGCATCCAACAAATGTGTACAGGCACAAGCTTGATGTAGTTATTGCATGCTATGAATATGGGACCAAATACTTCACTTTGACTACTTTAATACACATGTAAGTGGATTTGTCTCAATACTTTTGGTCCCCTAAAATGGGGGGACTATGTACAGAAAGTGCTGTAACTTCTAAACGGTTGACCAAATATGGATGAAAATACCCTGAAATTAAAGCTGACAGTCTGCACTTTAACCTCATAGTCATTACATCATTACAAACAAAAACAAAACATTCACTGTCCCAATATTTTTGAAGCTCACTGTATTTCTGTATTTAATTTTCAATACATTTGAAAAAATGACTGAAAACAATGTTTTCACTTCGTCATTATGGGGTATTGTTTGTAGATTGGTGAGCATTTAAAAAAAATCCATTTTGAATTCAGGCTATAACACAACAATACTTTCGGAAGTCACTGGTACACATGAACAATAGACACAAATCACTGACGGTGGAAACAACGCATAAAATGTGACACCCTCCATACCCCAATGAGAGACCATGCAGGACTGACACTCACTCTTCCTCCTGCAGCTGGTTTCAGCCCCAGGTTGGGCCTGCTGCTCCAGAGTGTGGGCCTCAGCCTGCAGGCATGCACCTGGGCCAGAACGGCTGGAACAGATCCACCGGACTGCATGTAGGCCAGCCTCAGAGCTCTGTCATACCAACACACACAGCCACAGTCAAACACAGTCATAGATACAGATAGGGAACAGGATAGTAATACATTGCTCCTACTGCACTGATTGGGGTGTTGCATGCTAACGTCAGACGGCAGGTAGCCTAGCAGTTAGAGCGATGGGCCATTAACAGAAAGGTTGCTGGTTTGAATACCCGAGCCGACAAGGTGAAAAATCTGTTGATGTGCCCTTGAGCAAGGCACTTAACCCTAATTTCCTAGAGGCACGTTTTACTACTACGGCTGACCCTGTAAAACACATGTATGTGACAATAAAAACATGTTTTTTTTATGTCATAAGAGCTACTAATCTGGCACTAATAACAGGTGCATCGATGATCACACTATAGCTGATACTACTGCATAGAGGTGGTACTATCTCTACCATGAAGTAACCTATTCATCTGTTTAATCAGAGCTGTACGCTAAGACATATGTACCTTATTTGGGAGGAGAGGGGGCCATCCACAGAGTATATGAGGTCAAAGTTGACATGTCCCTTCGTGTCCTCAGGCAGGGTAGGGCTGTGTGAGTCAGACCTAACCTCTTTGACCCTATGAAGAGCACAGAAGAACATATTTATTTATTTTTCGGACAGACATCTATAACACATCAGGGTCAAGGTCATTAGCCACCAAACGGAGGTACATGGACTGAAACAGGGAGGGACTACCATGCGACCTGTTCCGCAGGCCTGTTGTGAGAGTGTCCTCTGCTGCCCTCTAGTGGCTACAACTAACTCAACCCGGCTGCAGGGTGGTGATCTGGTCTCTGAGACTGTTCAACTCCTTGTGAGCCCTTAGCTCCAGCAGCATAGTCTCCAGGTGGGCCGTGCTGCCCTTCCCTGACAGGGCCCCAAGCTGCCTCACTATCTCTGACAAACACACACAAAGTGAAAGTGTGTTGAATTACTCACACTGTTGCTTGCTTTGCATAACGGTATCTATAGTGTGTGTTGTTTTTTCTGTGTTGTATGGTGTCAATCTGTCTCCATATTAGCCCGTGTTCTACATGGGAGAACAGCATCATCAGATACAATCTACAGTATTTATTTGTCTGTACACGTATTTTATTGGTGTGTAAACTCTCTATGTCTACGGCAACTTACTTACCCACTCTCTGTTGCTCCAGGAAGTGGTTGTGGGCCTGTATCTCTGCCAGCTGGCGGTCATGGTGCTCTGCCAGCTTTCTTAGCCTCTCCCTGTGGCCCCACTGCCTCCCTGAAACCTTGATCTCCAGACACTCTGTCTCAGTGGGTCATTTAGGCAGGTTGGGCATGCTCTCCTCAATCAACATCCTCAGCTTGTGAAACTGATAAATTAAAGCATGATATTTGTCTGTATGTTAAGTAATATTCTTTAATATTAAAGGGACTATCAAGATGACTATAAGTTGTATTGCATGACTAGATGGGTGGGATTGAGCGTTGGTAGGCACCTCGTCAGTGAGGTTCCTCAAGGCTAGACTCTCTGACACACTGCCCTGTAGGTTGTCTTCTCTCCCAGCCCTCCATGCTGTGGCATTGGCCCTCCCCTGCATGTTCCGGAGGGGCAAACCCCTCTGCTCTCTCAGCTGTCAGAAACAATCAATGTTAGACAGAAACACACACTACAACAGAAGAGCCAACGGACTTACTCATATAAGATTATGGGTGCGTGCCGGTTTTGGATAGATCCCCTTGCGCTCTGGCTGCCCTTGTCTTAGCACCACGGGATCTCCAATGCTGCTCCCGATACAGAACAATGCTTTATGTTTCTCCGGGAGTCGGAGGGAGAGGAATACCATACACAGCGGACAGCGAAACTCTCCCAATGACTCCATCACTGCATCCTTTTAACCACGTCCACTGGGCAACAATAAAGGCACACACCACGTATCACAAGAGTGAAAACTAAATATACTCCTAAATTTACCACTTTTCTCCAAATCAACATAGGTATACAGTTAGTTTACTCTTGAGCATAAAGTATTGGTTATGCTTCTGGTGATTTCCCTGTTTGTTGGTTACAATCACCATGTCGATGGCTGTGTGGTGGGGGCCTCAACACAGACTTCTCAAGTGTCCTCTGCTGCCCTATAGTGGCTACAACTAACTCACCCCGGCTGCAGACTTCTCAAATCAGCTCTATCTTTGATGACGCAAATTGATTTTATAGGTGTCACTGGATAAATCTAGTACTAAACAAATCACTTGTGGATCATTTAGACTCTTAGATAGAGAAGCAGACAAATGTTTGGCAAACCGATGCAAAATATTTATTACAATTACATTTTTACAAGATGCAGTAGTTTCTTTCTCATACAGACAGTCCCATACAGGAAACCTTATCTTTAAAAATATGTAAATAATGTTATCAAAATAATCTTACATTTTTCAAAACTCACAATTTGTATTATATTTTTTTACAATCCACCCTGAATATCAAGGCTGCAAGAACAATATGCAAAAAAAAGAAATATCTATGTGGGATTTACAGCTGTACCAAATTAGAAGAAAACCCAACAACAACAAAGAGCCTTAAATCTGTGGTAAAGCCAGCTGAACATTCTACCAGCCAGGAAAATTGTTGCAATTTCTAAATCTGCTAAATGCATAATTTTCAAAAGCAGTCCCTCATGTAAGAAAGAAAACCAGGTTGTATCTTAATACAAGAAGCAGGAGTATTTGGGGGGGCTGAACGTTTACAGTCTTTATCAACCACAGAACTTGGAATTTTGAACATCTTAAAATGATGGTGGTTGGTGAACTAAGAACAGACAATCAGCTTGAACAGCTACGATGGAATAATTGAATTTTTCTCCAGAATAAGTTTGGTAAAGTGACATTTCCATTACTTCGGAACGTTGTTTTATTATTCTTTATGCCCTTACTGGCTACATTCAATCAGCATTGCAATAAAAGTAATGGTGGTCCATAACTGTAAATGAATGTTCTCCTACCACTTAGGAGAAATATAATGATGAGCAAAAGCATGCCTTAAACTGTTCAAATAAGACAGATACATTACCATTTATTGGCTTTAAATGGACCAAAACAAAAAACAAACCTAAATCCTTACAGAAGGGTTATTTAGGGGATTGGAAGCAATGTCAATATCAACTGCTCACAATGATTGTTTCATCTCAACACAAATGCTACAAATTGTTTCAGCAAGAGTGGGTGTCAAAGCCATCTTTCAACAAAATAAAGTATCGATCGATGAAGTCATTTGCAAGTAAAATCATTATTGGTTTGGTTGTTGTCAACATCATGGGTTAGCTTTTTTCATCACAAAATCAAAAGAAAAATGCTGATGCGTTTTGCTTTCAAAAATCATTTTAGCTTCTAGGAGAAGACCAAACAAACGGGTCAAAATGAAGAAAAAGAAAGGAAAGAAAAAGCAGAAGGAAAACCAAGAAGAAAGACCCTCAGGCAGGCATCACCTCTGACCCCTCTCTGTCACACCAGTGTCTGTATGACCAGTCTCTTGTGAACGAGGAAGAAGTGTAAAACAGACGAGTGCAATGAGTGAGGGAGCGTGACGTGAGGAAGAAGAAGAGGAGGGGTGTAAGCCATGCTAGGTGTCGGCGTCGTCGTCTGTCTGGCTGCTGCTAGTGCTCTCGGACTCTGAGACCTCTTCTAGTTCAGGCTCTACAGGGCTTCTCCAGGACAGCAGGGGCAGGGGCGCACCCTTGAGAAGAGGCTTCAGGAGAACACCGTTCTGGCCCAGCCTGTTCCTCTTCAGCTAGAACAGACAGATAGATTAATAACAACAGTAACCAGGTTTCCAAACTTTTCATGCAGACCTGATGCATGAGAAGTCACAACCGGGCTATTGGAAACAGGAAATGTCGGTCCAAATTCATAATGTCGATAGACAATTTGTATGTTCGAAATGATGGGATATGGTGATGAAAATATTGATATAATCACGCAATGATATGTCACATTGTAGGTCTACCACAGTCTATGGCCTTTCACCACGACATGGAAAAGCATGAAAAGTTTATAGGCAGATGAAATAAGTTACGATGAACTTCACATGTTGGAATAATTTATGATGAACTTCACAATATGGAATAATTTATGATGAACTTCACATGTTGGTTAAGTGCACAGTGATCATGCAAATTTCCAATAGGCTAAATATCGAGGGTAGACTACTATTTGAATGGTTCTTGTTGCCAATTATCAAATAAAATGACCTTGCTCTTATCCATATCTCATCATATAACCGGTCCACTTTATCAGCAAACTGTTGTCCAGAGAGCATGCACCAGAACAACATTAGGCAAGTTTGCTATTTATGGCAACAGTTTTTGTGACAAAACCATTGTTAGAGTTGAAAATGCAATGGTAACCCATTTGTGTTTTTTTATTCGTACATGGGAACTTAACTGCAGAAGTGGTTTTTATGTGCACTACGTCATCACCATGCACAACACTTGATCTGCAACAAGTCAGTGTGATGAAAACACCCCTCTTGTGGGAATATTGCGCATTTGTTTTTGTGCACATTTTTGAATATTTTCTTGAAAATCTGTCGCCAATTGGATGGAAACCTAGCTATAGAGAGATATCCACTCACAGTAACGCATGTAAATAGTTATGTATAGCTTTTACCTTCTCAGTTTTAGCTTGAAATTCTTGGAGCTCAGCATCAGTGATGGGCAAAAAGTTGTCATCATTCTCTGGGTACTCCTGCCAGCCCATAGTTTTTAGCAACCTACCAGAGGAGGCGGAGATCACTGGTAAAACAAGCTTTGAAGTGATTGTCCTATATCTAAGAGATGTAAGAAAGCTCAGGAAATATTCATGTTTTTCCACATTTAACCCCTTATTTTTATGTCACAAAACTACCTCCATACTTCCATGTGTTTGTATGGGTTACCTTCAGACTAGTCCCGTGACAGTGGTGGGGGTCCTAGAGCAAAACGGAGAACACCATTGTGTTCATGAGTCTCCCCTTCCACGGTGGGGTCATAGTAGCGTCGGAACCAAAACGGTTCGGACGCTACAGACAAAAGTTGGCACATCAGCGTTACCGAGTTCAGATGTGTCCCGTGACACTTGTGGGGGTCGTAGAGCAAAACGGAAACCGTTCGGACACTACAAACGTTTTCTTGAGAAGACAGATTTTCTGGAAGTCTCATGGTCTGACAAACACCCCTGTAGCTCAGCCACCTTCCACCGCAGATGCGGAAGGCCTGACATCGGAAGATGTGGTGGATGGAGACGCAGCCCATGAGGATTTTGATGGGGATTTTGTATCATGTTACTCAGATTGACGCACAGGTGCGTCTATAGACTCTTAAGTATTAAATCCACTTCAATCAGTGTAGATGAAGGGGAGGAAACAGGTTAAAGAAGGATTTTTAAGCCTTGATTCAATTGAGACATGGATTGTGTATGTGTGCCATTCAGATGGTCAATGGGCAAGACAAAAGATTTAAGTGCCTTTGAACGGGGTATGGTAGTAGGTGCCAGGCGACCGGTATGAGTGTGTCAAGAACTGCAACGCTGCTGGGTTTTTCATGCTCAACAGTTTTCTGTGTGTATCAAGAATGGTTTACCACCCAAAGGACATCCAGCCAACTTGAGACAACTGTGGGAAGCATTGGAGTCAACATGGGCCATCATCCGCGTGAACGCTTTTGACACATTGTAGTCCATGCTACAATGAACTGAGGCTGTTCTGAGGGCAAAAAGGGGTGCAACTCAATATTAGGAAGGTGTCCTTAATGTTTTGTACACTCAGTGTCCATGCGTATACATACAGCAACAGCAAAGCCTCCATATAATTAATTTCATAATAATAATGTAGGGCTCTCGTTAATTTCACACAATTTAGCTTGGTCGCCCCACCCTGACCCCAGGGGTCCACCGCCCTACATCACACCCAACCCAACACACCCCACAGCTTCAGGATCTTACTGTTTTGAGTCACTGAGGGGTGTGAAGGAAGAGAGGGTATGTGCACGTGCGTGAAACTTACCTGTATTCTGCCTCCAACGAGCTGGAAAGGTGATCTGTGTCTGAGTCGCTGAGAGAGTGAGGGAACCCATTCTCCTGTAAGTCTCCTCTGTTCTCCTTAGGGTCTGAGGGACTGGTAGAGGTGGGCCCGTCCCAGTTCCAATCATCCTTCAGGCCTCGCAGGAACTCACTCTTCCGGTCGGTGCTGCGACGCATCAGCTTCAGACGAGGAGGGGTGACGTCGATGGGAGGGGTGATGCTGGAGGGAGGCTGAGAGAGGACTTACCAAATAAATTGTAAGTCTTTTCAAGTAAATTGTATCATATCAAGTGTAGAGTGGGTCAGTGGTGGAATGCTAGAGCAGTGTTTTCAGAATCCAACTCTTGTTGGCTTAAGTACAGCTTTATTACGGGTGACAATTTTAGTACTCATCACTGCATTCTCTACCAGAAAGTTGGTTGGCCCTCTTCGATGTCACCTAGTTCGATACATTGCTATGTTTTCACTTATAAAGCCCTTTTACAAAAAGTCCCACTGTACCTAACATCATAACTAAACTTTAGACATACGAGTTACCACACCCAGTCTCAGGGATGGTTAACTCTGGGAATTCCATTGGTCTCTACTGAGTTTGGTAAATCAGCTTTTAGTTTTCTTGCACCTTATCTGTGGAACAATCTTCAACATTTTCTTAGATTTGATGTGCTGGTACCTCTGGGGGAATTCAGAAAGCTGATTGAGGACCGTATTACTGATGAATGTGTTTGTTTTCTATGACCGTGTTTTTCTTTCTGATTACATTTTGTATTTATAATTTGTGTCTTTTCTGTATTTAGGGCTCATCTCTGAAAGAGACCTTGATCTCAGTAGGACTCCCTGATATATATATATATACTGCTCAAAAAAATAAAGGGAACACTTAAACAACACATCCTAGATCTGAATGAAAGAAATAATCTTATTAAATACTTTTTTCTTTACATAGTTGAATGTGCTGACAACAAAATCACACAAAAATAATCAATGGAAATCCAATTTATCAACCCATGGAGGTCTGGATTTGGTGTCACACTCAAAATTAAAGTGGAAAACCACACTACAGGCTGATCCAACTTTGATGTAATGTCCTTAAAACAAGTAAAAATGAGGCTCAGTAGTGTGTGTGGCCTCGACGTGCCTGTATGACCTCCCTACAACGCCTGGGCATGCTCCTGATGAGGTGGCGGATGGTCTCCTGAGGGATCTCCTCCCAGACCTGGACTAAAGCATCCGTCAACTCCTGGACAGTCTGTGGTGCAACGTGGCGTTGGTGGATGGAGCGAGACATGATGTCCCAGATGTGCTCAATTGGATTCAGGTCTGGGGAACGGGCGGGCCAGTCCATAGCATCAATGCCTTCCTCTTGCAGGAACTGCTGACACACTCCAGCCACATGAGGTCTAGCATTGTCTTGCATTAGGAGGAACCCAGGGCCAACCGCACCAGCATATGGTCTCACAAGAGGTCTGAGGATCTCATCTCGGTACCTAATGGCAGTCAGGCTACCTCTGGCGAGCACATGGAGGGCTGTGCGGCCCCCCAAAGAAATGCCACCCTACACCATGACTGACCCACCGGTCATGCTGGAGGATGTTGCAGGCAGCAGAACGTTCTCCACGGCGTCTCCAGACTCTGTCACGTCTGTCACATGTGCTCAGTGTGAACCTGCTTTCATCTGTGAAGAGCACAGGGCGCCAGTGGCAAATTTGCCAATCTTGGTGTTCTCTGGCAAATGCCAAACGTCCTGCACGGTGTTGGGCTGTAAGCACAACCCCCACCTGTGGACGTCGGGCCCTCATTACCACCCTCATGGAGTCTGTTTCTGACCGTTTGAGCAGACACATGCACATTTGTGGTCTGCTGGAGGTCATTTTGCTGGGCTCTGGCAGTGCTTCTCCTGCTCCTCCTTGCACAAAGGTGGAGGTAGCGGTCCTGCTGCTGGGTTGTTGCCCTCCTACGGCCTCCTCCACGTCTCCTGATGTACTGGCCTGTCTCCTGGTAGCGCCTCCATGCTCTGGACACTACGCTGACAGACACAGCAAACCTTCTTGCCACAGCTCGCATTGATGTGCCATCCTGGATGAGCTGCACTACCTGAGCCACTTATGTGGGTTGTAGACTCCGTCTCATGCTACCACTAGAGTGAAAGCACCGCCAGCATTCAAAAGTGACCAAAACATCAGCCAGGAAGCAGTAGGAACTGAGAAGTGGTCTGTGGTCACCACCTGCAGAACCACTCCTTTATTGGGGGTGTCTTGCTAATTGCCTATAATTTCCACCTGTTGTCTATTCCATTTGCACAACAGCATGTGAAATGTATTGTCAATCAGTGTTGCTTCCTAAGTGGACAGTTTGATTTCACAGAAGTGTGATTGACTTGGAGTTACATTGTGTTGTTTAAGTGTTCCCTTTATTTTTTTGAGCAGTGTATATAGACACACACACACACACACACAGTTGAAGTCGGAAGTTTACATACACCTTAGCCAAATACATTTAAACTCAGTTTTTCACAATTCCTGACATTTAATTCTAGTAAAAAGTCCCTGTCTTAGGTCAGTTAGGATCACCACTTTATTTTAAGAATGTGAAATGTCAGAATAATAGTAGAGAGAATGATTTATTTCTGCTTTTATTTCTTTCATCACATTCCCAGTGGGTCAGAAGTTTACATACACTCAATTAGTATTTGGTAGCATTGCCTTTAAATTGTTTAACTTGGGTCAAATGTGTTGAGTAGCCTTCCACAAGCTTCCCCAATAAGTTGGGTGAATTCTGGCCCATTCCTCCTGACAGAGCTGGTGTAACTGAGTCAGGATTGTAGGCCTCTTTGCTCGCACACGCTTTTTCAGTTTTACCCACAAACTTTCTATAGGATTGAGGTCAGGGCTTTGTGATGGCCACTCCAATACCTTGACTTTGTTGTCCTTAAGCCATTTTGACAACTTTGGAAGTATGCTTGGGGTCATTGTCCATTTGGAAGACCCATTTGCGATGAAGCTTTAACTTCCTGACTGATGTCTTGAGATGTTGCTTCAATATATCCACATCATTTTCCTCCCACATGATGCCATCTATTTTGTGAAGTGCACCAGTCCCTCCTGCAGCAAAGCACCCCCACAACATTATGCTGCCACCCCGTGCTTCACGGTTGGGATGGTGTTCTTCGGCTTGCAAGCATCCCCCTTTTTCCTCCAAACATAACGATGGTCATTATGGCCAAACAGTTCTATTTTTGTTTCATCAGACCAGAGGACATTTCTCCAAAAAGTACGATCTTTGTCCCCATGTGCAGTTGCAAACCATAGTCTGGCTTTTTTATGGCGGATTTGGAGCAGTGTCTTCTTCCTTGCTGAGCGGCCTTTCAGGTTTGTCGATATAGGACTCGTTTTACTGTGGATATAGATACTTTTGTACCTGTTTCCTCCAGCATCTTCACAAGGTCCTTTGCTGTTGTACTGGGATTGATTTGCACTTTTCGAACAAAAGTACGTTCATCTCAAGGAGACAGAACGCGTCTCCTTCCTGAGCGGTATGACGGCTGCATCGTCCAATGGTGTTTATACGTGTGTACTATTGTTTGTACAGATGAACGTGGTACCTTCAGGCATTTGGAAATTGCTCCCAAGGATGAACCAGACTTGTGGAGGTCTACAATTTTTTTTCTGAGGTCTTGGCTGATTTCTTTTGATTTTCCCATGATGTCAAGCAAAGAAGCACTGAGTTTGAAAGTAGGCCTTGAAATACATCCACAGGTACACCTCCAATTGACTCAAATTATGTCAATTAGCCTATCAGAAGCTTCTAACGCCATAACATAATTTTCTGGAATTTTCCAAACTGTTTAAATGCCCAGTCAACTTAGTGTATGTAAACTTCTAACCCACTGGAATTGTAATACAGTGAATTATAAGTAAAATAATCTGTCTGTAAACAATTATTGGAAAAATTACTTGTGTCATGCACAAAGTAGACGTCCTAACCGACTTGCCAAAACTATAGTATGTTAACAAGAAATTTGTGGAGTGGTTGAAAAACAAGTTTTAATGACGCCAACCTAAGTGTATGTAAACTTCCGACTTCAACTGTAAGTAAGTTGCCCTCTGGTCCCTGTCAGAGGTCAGACTCACCTCCTTGGGTGTTCCGTAGGTCGCGCCGTAGGTCGGGGGAGTGACAGGCGTAAGAGGTTTGTTCACAGAGGCAGCAGGGCTGGTGAAGGCGGAGTCCCAGCCGGAAAAATTAAAACTGCTTTTGGTTTCTCTCCCGCTTGGCTTCCAGGGACCAGCCTACAGAGGGAAAAAATAAAGTAAAGTAGTGATTCATTATTTTGGCTGACGATGCGACTAGTGATTATACCCCGTCCTGTTTTTAAAAATAATGTTACCTTCATTTAACTAGGCAAGTCAGTACAGAACAAATTCTTATTTTCAACGACTGCCTTGGAACAGTGCCTTGTTCAGGGGCAGAACGACAGATTTTTACCTTGTCAGCTCGGGGATTCGATCTTGCAACCTTTCGGTTACAAGTCCAATGCTCTAACCACTAGGCTACCTGCCGCCCCACAAGGAGATGACAGTAGTGAGGTCCTACCTTGGCTGAGGATGTGACTAGTGATTATACCCTGTCCTGGTTGAGGAGATGGCAGTAGTGAGGTCCTATCTTGGCTGAGGATGTGACTAGTGATTATACCCTATCTTGGTTGAGGAAAATGGCACAGTGAAAGGGCTGCCGTGCTTCAAGCTCTTAGGAAACTCTGCAGTATTCCTGCAGCCAGGAAGAACTTTTGGATATCAGAGCGGCGGTAACTCACCAGCATTACCAGCATTACGACTTTCCCAAACCGGATCCTTTGTTCGTACCCACCAGGGCAATTGAACTGATCCCAGAGGATGTTCCAAACTCGGCCGGCGGAAAAGAGGTACTCGGAGTGGATTTTTAGTCCGATTCAGAAGGCGAGCACACCAGCCACCACTTCCGAGTATATTACTCGCTAATGTTCAGTCTCTGGATAATAAAGTTGACGAGCTCAGGGCAAGGATTTCCATCCAGAGAGACATCAGGGATTGTAACATACTCTGTTTCACGGAAACATGGCTCTCTCAGGATATACTGTCTGAGTCCGTTCTTTCAGCCAGTGGGCTTCTCAGTTCATCGCGCAGACAGGAATAAATATCTCTCTGGGAAGAAGAAGGGCGTATTTGTCATTATTAACTACTCATGGTGTGATTGTGATAACATACAGGAACTCTAGTCCTTTTGTTCACCCGACCTAGAATACCTCACAATTAAATTCTGACCGTATTACCTACCAAGAGAATTCTCTTTGGTTATAGTCACAGCCATGTATATTCCCCCTCAAGCCAATACCACGACGGCCCTCAAAGAACTTCACTGGCCTTTATGTAAACTGGAAACCACATATCCTGAGGCCGCATTTATTGTAGCTGGGGATTTTAACAAAGCAAATTTGAGAAAAACGTTACCGAAGTTCTATCAACATATCGACTGTAGTACTCGCGCTGCTAAAACACTCGACCACTGCTACTCCAACTTCCAGGATGCCTACAAGGCCCTCCTCTGCCCTCTCTTCGGCAAATCTGATCACAACTCCATTTTGCTCCTCCCTTCCTATAGGCAGAAGCTCAAACAGGAAGTACCCGTGCTAAGGACTATTCAACGCTGGTCTGAGCAATCGTAATCCACGCTTTAAGATTGTTTTGATCACGCGGACTGGGATATGTTCCGGGTAGCCTCTGCCAACATAGACGAATACACTGATACGGTGATTGAGTTTATCAGGAAATGTATAGGAGCTGTTGTATGCACTGTGACTATTAAAACCTACCCTAACCAAAAACCGTGGATAGATAGCAGCATATGCACAAAACTGAAAGCACGAACCATCGCATTTAACCATGGCAAGGTTGGGAATATGGCCGAATACAAACAGCGTACTTATTCCCTCCGTAAGGCAATAAAACAGGCAAAACGTCAGTATAGAGACAAAGTGGAGTCGCAATTCAAGGGCTCAGACACGAGACGTATGCGGCAGGGTCTACAGACAATCACGGACTACAAAGGGAAAACCAGCCACGTCGCGGACACCGACGTCTCACTTCCGGACAAGCTAAACCCCTTCTTCGCCTGCTTTGAGGACAACACAGTGCCACTGACGCGGCCTGCTACCAAGGACTGTGGGCTCTCCTTCTCCATGGCCGACGTGAGCAAGACATTTAAGGGTGTTAACCCTCGCAAGGCTGCTGGCCTAGATGGCATCCCTAGCCGCGTCCTCAGAGCATGCGCAGACCAGCTGGCTAGAGTGTTCACCGACATATTGAATCTGTCCCCATCCCAGTCTGTTGTCCCCAAATGATTCAAGATGTCCCCCATTGTTCTTGTACCCAAGAAAGCAAAGGTAACTGAACTAAATGACTATCACCCCATAGCACTCCTTCTGTCATGAAGTGCTTTGAGAGACTAGTCAAGGATCACATCACCTCTACCTTACCTGACACCCTAGCTCCACTTCAATTTGCTTACCGCCCCAATAGATCCACTGACGATGCAATCGTCATCGCACTGCACATTGCCCTATCCCATATGGACAAGAGGAATACCTATGTAAGAATGGTGTTCATTGACTATAGCTCAGCATTCAACACCATAGTACCCTCCAAGCTCATCATTAAGCTTGAGGCCCTGGGTCTGAACCCCGCCCTGTGCAACTGGGTCCTGGACTTCCTGACAGGCCGCCCCCAGGTGGTGAAGATAGGAAACAACACCTCTACTTCGCTGATCCTCAACACTATGGCCCCACAAGGATGCGTGCTCAGCCCCCTCCTGCACTCCCTGTTCACCCATGACTGCGTGGCCATGCACGCCTCCAACTCAATCATCAAGTTTACAGACGATTCAACAGTAGTAGGCCTGATTACCAATAATGACGAGACAGCCTACACAGGGAGGAGGTAAGGGCTCTGGGAGTGTGGTGCCAGGAAAATAACCTCACCCAACGTCAACAAAAGGAGCTGATCATGGACTTCAGGAAACAGCAGAGGGAGCCCCCCCTGCAGGGCTCTCCAGAGGTTGGTGCGGTCTGCCCAACACATCACCGGGGGCAAACTACCTGCCCTCCAGGACACCTACAGCACCCGATGTCACAGGAAGGCGAAAAAGAACATCAAGGACAACAACCACCCGAACCACTGCCTGTTCACCCCGCTATCATCCAGAAGGTGAGGTCAGTATAGGTGCATCAAAGCTGGGACTGAGAGACTGAAAAACAGCTTCTATCTCAAGGCCATCAGGCTGTTAAATAGCCATCACTAGCACATTAGAGGCTGCTGCCCTATATACATAGACTTGAAATCACTGGCCACTTTAATCATTCGAACAGTAGTCACTTTAATAATGTTTACATATTTTGCATTACTCATCTCATAGGTATATCCTGTATTCTATCCTATTCTACTGTATGTTAGTCTATGCCGCTCTGACATTGCTCGTCCAAATATGTATATATTCTTAATTCCATTCCTTTACTTTAGATTGTGTGTATTGTTAGATATTACTTGTTAGATATTACTGCACTGTTAGATCTAGAAACACAAGCATTTTGATACACCCCCAATAACATCTGCTAAACACGTGTTAGTGACAAGTAACATTTGATTTGAGAAGGCAGTAGTGAGGTCCTACCTTGGCTGAGGATGTGACTAGTGATTATACCCTGTCCTGGTTGAGGAGATGGCAGTAGTGAGGTCCTACCTTGGCTGAGGATGTGACTAGTGATTATACCCTGTCCTGGTTGAGGAGATGGCAGTAGTGAGGTCCTACCTTGGCTGAGGATGTGACTAGTGATTATACCGTCCTGTTGAGGAGATGGCAGTAGTGAGGGCCTACCTTGGCTGAGGATGTGACTAGTGATTATACCCTGTCCTGTTGAGGAGATGGCAGTAGTGAGGTCCTACCTTGGCTGAGGATGTGACTAGTGATTATACCCTGTCCTGGTTGAGGAGACGGCAGTAGTGAGGTCCTACCTTGGCTGAGGATGTGACTAGTGATTATACCCTGTCCTGGTTGAGGAGATGGCAGTAGTGAGGTCCTACCTTGGCTGAGGATGTGACTAGTGATTATACCGTCCTGTTGAGGAGATGGCAGTAGTGAGGGCCTACCTTGGCTGAGGATGTGACTAGTGATTATACCCTGTCCTGTTGAGGAGATGGCAGTAGTGAGGTCCTACCTTGGCTGAGGATGTGACTAGTGATTATACCCTGTCCTGGTTGAGGAGACGGCAGTAGTGAGGTCCTACCTTGGCTGAGGATGTGACTAGTGATTATACACTGTCCTGGTTGAGGAGATGGCAGTAGTGAGGTCCTACCTTGGCTGAGGATGTGACTAGTGATTATACCGTCCTGTTGAGGAGATGGCAGTAGTGAGGGCCTACCTTGGCTGAGGATGTGACTAGTGATTATACCCTGTCCTGTTGAGGAGATGGCAGTAGTGAGGTCCTACCTTGGCTGAGGATGTGACTAGTGATTATACCCTGTCCTGGTTGAGGAGACGGCAGTAGTGAGGTCCTACCTTGGCTGAGGATGTGACTAGTGATTATACCCTGTCCTGGTTGAGGAGATGGCAGTAGTGAGGTCCTACCTTGGCTGAGGATGTGACTAGTGATTATACCGTCCTGTTGAGGAGATGGCAGTAGTGAGGGCCTACCTTGGCTGAGGATGTGACTAGTGATTATACCCTGTCCTGTTGAGGAGATGGCAGTAGTGAGGTCCTACCTTGGCTGAGGATGTGACTAGTGATTATACCCTGTCCTGGTTGAGGAGACGGCAGTAGTGAGGTCCTACCTTGGCTGAGGATGTGACTAGTGATTATACCCTGTCCTGGTTGAGGAGATGGCAGTAGTGAGGTCCTACCTTGGCTGAGGATGTGACTAGTGATTATACCCTGTCCTGTTGAGGAGATGGCAGTAGTGAGGTCCTACCTTGGCTGAGGATGTGACTAGTGATTATACCCTGTCCTGGTTGAGGAGATGGCAGTAGTGAGGGCCTACCTTGGCTGGGGACGTGACAATATTTATGACCTACCTTTTTTTTCTTTACCTACCTTGGTTGGGGTGATAGCTGGCTTGGGCACCAGGTTCTTGTAGATACTGGATGAGGAGATAGGGGTTTTGGTGCCGTTGGTTAGGTGGGGTACCGTTGTGTTGGCGAAACCAGCAGAGAAAGCAGCGCTAGGGTCTTCCTTGGAAACCTTCTTGATGACCAACATCTTAGTTATGGTCTGCTTGGCACTAGGGGGGTGCTCTGTGGGGGAAGGATTGACCAATCAATCAATCAGGCTTGCTCCCTTTCAAAGCCAGTCACTGGCAGAGCTCCTCACTCACCCCAAACTCCTACAGGACTCCCTACAGCATGAGACTGGGCCACCGGCTTCCCACTGCTCTCTGATTGATTGAGTGAGGGCTGTGGAAAAAAGCAAAAACACCCGTAACTTAACAAAAGTTGTCTGAAGTAATTTACCGTAATTTCCGGACTATTAAGCACACCTGAATATAAGCCGCACCCACTGAATTAAAAAATATATATTATTTTGAACATAAATAACCCGCACGTCTATAAGCCGCAGGTGCCTACCGGTACATTGAAACAAATGAACTTTACACAGGCTTTAACTAAACACGGCTTGTAACAAAAATATATAGGCTTTAACGAAACACGGCTTAAAACAAAAAATAAAAAATTAGCAGTAAGCTTTAGTTGTCTTTTTGCACTGAGTCAATTCCTCACGCTGCTGTTTCCAACGTCTTATCATCGACTCATTAAGACCAAGCTCCCGTGCAGCAGCTCTATTTCCTTTTCCAACAGTCAGATCAATCGCCTTCAACTTGAAAGCTGCATCATATGCATTTCTCCGTGTCTGTGCCATGATGAGGGTGACAAAATGACTACCGTAATCAGAATGATGGGAAGTTTGAGAGCGCTCGATTTAATCTAAACAGTAAACAAAAAAGTTGTTTGACCTTAACCCGTTCGGCAATTTCATTGGTCTAATGAAAGCTTCATGCCGCCCAAAAACTGAACACGTCACAGAATGTGTTTTTTTGGAGAGAAAAAAATTGAAAGCGGGAAAAATCCATATATTAGCCGCGTCATTGTTTAAGCCGCGAGGTTCAAAGCCTGGGAAAAAAGTTGCTGCTTATAGTCCGGAATTTACGGTAAACATAGTAATCACCCAGCAGGTCGCTAACAATTTTAAAATGATCTGAAACAGCTTGATAAACCAAAGCTTTGGAGTTGTTTTAAATTCAAGCAATGAAAATCTGGAGAAAGATGAGGGCACCCACAAAATCCTCCTCCACAAACTTCAGCTTGTCCTCATGGTCTCCCTCAACTGGCAGGAAGCCTCCTTTCCGGGGGTGGAAGGTCCCGTTGCGCTGACGGTGGGGCCCTGGTCGCTCCCTGTCCCTCTCCCTGTCCCCCACTGGGCGCTTGGTGTGGCGCCCATGGTGGGGTCCCTCCTGCCCCCAGAGACCGCTGCCCAGGCCCCCCTGCCCTCCCTTAGCCACGCCTGAGTCCACAGAGTCATGCCGCAGGAGAGAGGGATGGTGCAACCCATCACCTAGCATCCAGGAGTGGAAAAATAAAATCAAGGTTAAGAACTGATTGGACCACATAATCCATCCCACACACACACCCTGCTTTAACATATGTATATCTGTGACTAATACACTTTGATTTGGTAGTCAGGGTCAGGTAGGGTGAGACCATATGTATGTGCTACCTGCCGGTGCTCTGAGAGGGCTGTTGTTGAAGAAGCCGTCGGAGGAGTTATGACGGCGGCGGCTCACAGCGGGCCGAGCATCACCACGGGCAAGACTCTCTCCGTGCCTCTCAAACGCTGCAAGAGACTGAGAGATACAGAGAGGGAAAGAGAGATGTACAGAGATGGAGAAAGAGAGTCAAAGAGAGAGAGACAGAGAGAGAGAGACAGAGGGGCACATTTATAAGAGCCTCAGTAACCACTCAGAGCAATAGCTCACAAGCCATTACACTATACCAAAATAGGTGTGTGAAAATAACCGTTTAAACGAAGTTGGGATCCTTAACGTTAAGAAAAATCCCTAACCGAAATCCCCCCCACTTAATTAAAATCCCAGTTCAGTTATCACAAAACATTATTTTCCGTGTTATAACCAACAGGCTATAAAGGCCTGGGGAAGTTGTGTAATTCACATAAAATCAGAGGAAGAGGCTTTAAATTTGCAAGGTAGGCAAGACAAGACATTGCGAGATGCAGATGACCAAAACATATGAGCACGCTTCTGCCTCTCTCTCCCTCGCGCTGGCCTGCCTGCTCCGTCTCTTTGCTAATGATGCAAGTGTGTGTTCAGTCTTCGGTCTGACGCCTGTAGAATATCCTTGCCTATTCATGGCACCGATGTCTTCGGGCCAGTCTTGCGAGCCTACTTTTCGTTTTTGCCTCACTTGAAATTACAGTAGGCTACCGGTAGCCTGTATCGATAACGTTTCAGACATAATGGAATGTGGCCCCTTGAAAGCCACTCGGCTACGGCATGTTTGTTTGTCTGTCAATTAGGGTAGACTACACTACGAAACCTTATCTGGTGATATGAACGGGCATTTTTACTTGTGTTTAATGAAGGTTTGCCGAAACGGGACAAAAATCCATCACTAGGCAACCAGAAGTGTCAATCAAATAATCTCGAGCTGCTGCAAGCAGGCCACTCTCCCTAGAAAAGTACTTTAAAGTCTGTTAAATACTGTGATTTACCAAGACATTTTGTAGAAATAAAACACACCTAGCTACAATACCATACTTTTTTTTTAAAAACAAGAACACAGCAGCACATAAATCAGCAACGTGTATTGTTGTCAGGAAAAAATACATAACATTTTACCCCGGAGCAGAATTCTACTGTCTTAAAAAAGTACAGACCTGATGCGGAACCTTTTTTATTTTGTCTGAAAATGTATCAATTGTCGCTATCGACATGTTACTGTAGATGTGTTCTATGTCTGCATAGGGTTGTGGTAGACATACACTACATGGCCAAAAGTATGTTGACACCTGCTCGTCAACCATTTAATTCCAAAATCATGGACATTAATACGGAGTTGGTCCACTCTTCTGGGAAGGCTTTTCACTAGATGTTGGAACATTTCTGCGGGCACTGATGTTGGGTAATTAGGCCTGGCTCACAGTCGGTGTGCCAATTCATCCCAAAGGTGTTCGATGGGTTGAAGTCAGGGCTCTGTGCAGGCCAGTCAAGTTCCACACCGATCTCGACAAACCATTTCTATATGGACCTCACTTTCTGCGGGGGCATTGTCATGCTGAAACAGAAAGGGCCTTCCACAAACTGTTGCCACAAAGTTGGAAGCACAGAATTATCTAGAATGTCAGTATATGCTGTAGTGTTAAGATTTCCCTTCACTGGAACTAAGGTGCCTAGCCCAAACCATTAAAAACAGCCCCAGACCATTATTCCTCCTCCACCAAACTTTACAGTTGGCACTATGCATTCGGGCAGGTAGCGTTCTCCTGGCATCCGCCAAACCCAGATTCGTCTGTCGGACTGCCAGATGGTGAAGCGTGACTCATCACTACAGAAAACGCGTTTCCACAGCTCCAGAGTCCAATGGTGGCGAGCTTTACACCACTCCAGCTGACGCTTGACATTGCGCATGGTGATCTTAGGCTTGTGTGTAAACCCATTTCATGAAGCTCTCGACAAACAGTAATTATAATGATGTTGCTTCCAGAGGCAGTTTGGGACTTGGTAGTGAGTGTTGCAACCAAGGACAGATGATTTTAACGCGCTGCTCGCTTCAGCACTCGGCGCTCCCGTTCTGTGATCTTGTGTGGCCTACCACTTCGCGGCTGAGCCCTTGTTGCGCCTAGACGTTTCCACTTCACAATAACAGCACTTACAGTTGACCGGGGCATCTCTAGCAGGGCAGAAATTTGATTAACTGACTTGGTGGCATCCTATGACAGTGCCATGTTGAAAGTCACTGAGCTCTTCAGTAAGGCCATTCTACTGCCAATGTTTGTCTATGTCAATTGCACGGCTGTGTGCTCGATTTTCTACACTTGTCAGCAACGGGTGTGGCTGAAATAGCTAATTTGAAGGTGTGTCCACATACTTTTGTATATATAGTGTAAGTTAATTGCCGGGCCCTAGAGGTCATACATACGTAATACAACCATTATTCTGCATTTTAATTTGACGTGGAATTTTATAATTTTTTCTTATTATTGAATTGGCTGCATAAAGACACCAAAATCCTTAAACGTCTTAAATCTCTCTCTCAAAAAAAACTGTCTAGACTGTCATTCATATTACTTTGAACCATGACTTTAACAGCTACAGAATTCTGACAAGTGCTACTAGAAATAAGTGATACAGACTATAGTGTTATATTGTATATTGTCCTCTACAACAGAGACAGGCAGCCATAACTACCTGGGCCATTTAAGGCCACAACATACCTTTGGGGTCAAAGTTCAACCAGGCACCGCAGCGCAAACATTGGACCTACTATGCATAGTCTGCTAACATTTTACGCAGCCACGTAAAAAGCTTGATTTAACAAAGCATGGCATTCCCAGAAGCAATTTTTCAAGTAGCAGAGTAACTTCTGAGAAAACATATTTACAGAACAAATCAAATCAAAGTGTATTTGTCACGTGCACCGAATACAACAGATGTAGACCTTACAGTGAAATGCTTACTTACAGGCTATAACCAACAGTGCAAAAAAGGTATTAGGTGAACAATAGGTAAGTAAAGAAATAAAACAACAGTAAAAATACAGTGATAAATAACAGTAGCGAGGCTATATACAGTAGCGAGGCTATAACAGTAGCGAGGCTACATACATGCACCGGTTAGTCGGGCTGATTGAGGTAGTATGTACATGTAGATATGGTTAAAGTGACTATGCATATATGATAAACAGAGAGTAGCAGCAGCGTAAAAGAGGGGTTGGGGGGGGGGGGGGGGGGAATCTTATGGCTTGGGGGTAAAAACTGTTGAGAAGCCTTTTTGTCCTAGACTTGGCACTCCGGTACCGCTTGCCATGCGGTAGTAGAGAGAACAGTCTATGACTGGGGTGGCTGGGGTCTTTGACAATTTTCAGGGCCTTCCTCTGACACCGCCTGGTGTAGACGTCCTGGATGGCAGGCAGCTTAGCCCCAGTGATGTACTGGGTCGTACGCACTACCCTCTGTAGTGCCTTGCGGTCGGAGGCCGAGCAATTGCCGTACCAGGCAGTGATGGTCTGTAGTAGGAATTATAGGATGCCTGTCCTGTCCTAACCCCCAGCACCTCTCTAGGTCTCACTTACAGGGCCGGCCCCCCTATTAGGCAGGATTATGCAGCGGCCTAAGGCAGGAGGGCCCTGTAAGAGAGACCCAGAGAGGTGCTGGGACATTTCCTGAGCTAAACAGACCAAGATGAACCTCCAACAACACATATACCTTACATAATTCTGCCCCAAACAATTAATATTTATCTCACCCAGTGGCATATGGGCTATTTAGGTGAGAGCTGAGGCCACTCCGTGCAGTACCCACTTTGTCAAAGGCAGGGGTGCAAAATATTGTCAATTTCCAGCGCGCGTCTCCAGGGTGCAGTAGGAGACACACCGCTGAGGCACTCCACCAATGTCCCGTCAAAAATAATTTAACATACAGTGCCTTCAGAAAGTATTCACACACCTTGACTTTTTCCACATTTTGTTGTGTTACAAAGTGGGATTAAAACAGATTTAATTGTATTTTTTTGCCAACAATCTACACAAAATACTCTAATGTCAAAGTGGAAGAAAAATTCTAACATTTGTAAAAAATAAAACACTAATGTATCTTGATTAGATAAGTACTCAACCAATACATGTTAGAATCACCTTTGGCAGCAATTACAGCTGTAAGTCTTTCTGGGTAAGTCTCCAAGAGATATTCATATCTGGATTGTACAATATTTGCACATTCTTTTTTTCAGAATTCTTCACACTGTCAAGTTGGTTGTTGATCATTGCTTGACAGCCATTTTCAAGTCAAAAGTGTAACTAGGCCACTCAGGAACATTTAAATGTCATCTTGGTTAGCAACTCCAGTGTATATTTCTTCTTGTGTTTTAAGTTATTGTCCTGCTGAAAGGTGATTGTGTCTCTTGGAAAGCAGACCAACCAGGTTTTCCACTTGGATTTTGCCAGTCCTTAGCTCTATACCATTTCTTATTATCAAACTCCCTAGTCCTTGCAGGTGACAAGCACACCCATGTTGTAGCCACCACAATGTTTGAAAATATTGATAGTGGTACTCGGTGACGTGTTGTGTTATATTTGCTCCAAACATAACACTTTGTATTCAGGACATGAAGTTAATTTCTTTGCCACATTTTTTTTATTTTGTTATTTCAAACAGGATGCATGTTCTGGAATATTTTTATTCTGTACAGGCTTCATTCTTTTCACTCTGTCATTTAGGTTAGTATTGTGGAGTAACTACAATGTTGTTGATCCATCCTCAGTCTTCTCCTATCACAGCCATTAAACTCTAACTGTTTTAAAGTCACCATTTGCCTTATGGTGAAATCCCTGAGCAGTTTCCTTCCTCTCTTGTAACTGAATTAGGAAGGACACCTGTATCTTTGTAGTGACTGGGTGTATTGACACACGATCCAAAGTGTAATTAATAACTTCACCATGCTCAAAGGGATATTCAATGTCTGCTTTTCTTTATTTTTTACCCATCTACCAATACGTGCCCTTTGTAAGGCAGTGTAAAACCACCCTGGTCTTTGAAACTGTGTGAAATTCCCTGCTCGACTGAGAGACCTTACAGATAATTGTATGTGTGGGGTACAGAGATGAAGTAGTCATTCAAAAATCATGTTAAACACTTATTACACACAGAGTGAGTCCATGCAACTTATTACCCGACTTGTCAAGCACATTACTACTTCTGAACTTGACATTATGGGGTATTGTGTGTAGGCCAGTGACAAAAAAAAAATCACAATTGAATACAATTTTAATTCAGGTTGTAACACAACTAAATGTGGAAAAAGTAAAGTGGTGTGAACACTTTCTGAAGGCACTGTAAATCATGTAGCCTATAGCCTAAGGTAGACAGAGTGGTGTTTTCTGTAGCCTACAGGCTGGAGATCAAATTTATGACAAATGTCATGAGACACTTTTTACATCATGCACATTTTTCTGATCAAATAGCCTAACCCACAGGTGTATATCCTAAAAACAGGACAGGTCAAAGGAAACTGCTGTCTAGGAATTTCACACAGTTGGCTAAATTGTCATGATAATCAGTGATTTCAAGTTTGTATTCGTATATATTTTTGACGAGCTGCATCACAGCGAAAAAGAAAAGTTTGATCAAGGTGGGTATAAAGGTGGGGAGCTGATATTCAGAGCATAAAGACGTCCTCCAGTGATTTCTTTACTTTTCCTGTTGAAAAGTGATATTCCACGTATAAATACAGTAAAGTACACAAACTAATGCCTGGTGTACACCACACGACTTTCAAAATCCAAACATCGCCGAGCCGCTCACATTAAACGACTGTCTTTCCTGTTGTTTTTTGTCTTGCCAACTTAGTGGTGCGCACACTAAACGATGTGGCACAGACGGGGGTCACACACTACAAGATTCTTCACTTGGTCGTGAGGATTCTCCATACCACGCTGTCTCATGAACACAATGATGTGATGATGAGATTAGATTGTTAACGCAGCCTCATTCACGCTTGGCATACAGAGTTGAAATATCTAGCCAACATTTTGAATGAAATAACATTGCTTGTAGGGCCTCCCTAGAGACCCAGGTTTGATCCCGGGCTGTATCACAACCGGCCGTGATCGGGAGTCCCATAGGGCGGCACACAATTGGCCCAGCGTCGTCCGGCTTAGGGGAGGATTTGGCGCTTTACTTAAATCAATGGCTCATCTCGCGATAGCGAATCCTGCAGGCTGACCTCGATCGTCAGGTGAACAGTGTTTCCGCCAACACATTGGTGCGGCTGGCTTTCAGGTTAAGCGGGCGGGTGTTAAGAAGCGCGGTTTGGCGGGTCATGTTTCGGAGGACACATGACACGACCTTCGCCTCCCGAGCCCGTTTGGGAGTTGGGGAGTCTGAGAAGAAATTTAAGAAAATAAATAACATTGCTTGTGAACTTCAGAGATGACACAATTTGACACTGACTTTGGTTAAAGTGACTTTGGCAAGTAGAAACGCAAGTAGTCATCGCTCCGGCTCAAGAGTCTACACATTCTGGGTGATTCGAAACAATGTCTTCTCTGATGAGCTCTCATTGGCTATTGCTGATCACTGTTCTCAAAACTTGTCATTGCACATCTTACACTACAAGAGCGTTGTAGATTTTGTGCCGATAAAATAAATGTTCGAAAATATTGGGACGTCGGATTGCTCAAAGACGGGATCGGAAGTAATCAGATTGCGTTTCTGACCTGCTCACATTAAACGCGTCGGTGAAGACTGCGCACCGAGAGGGCAACGACATGAGGATTTTGTCTCCGTTCTCAAAAACTTGTCTGGGACAGCTAAATGGTGTAGTGTGCACTTGGCTTAAAGGGTAAAACAATATATACTGCTCAAAAAAATAAAGGGAACACTTAAACAAAACAATCTAACTCCAAGTCATTCACACTTCTGTGAAATCAAACTGTCCACTTAGGAAGCAACACTGATTGACAATACATTTCACATGCTGTTGTGCAAATGGAATAGACAACAGGTGGAAATTATAGGCAATAAGCAAGACACCCCCAATAAAGGAGTGGTTCTGCAGGTGGAGACCACAGACCACTTCTCAGTTCCTATGCTTCCTGGCTGATGTTTTGGTCACTTTTGAATGCTGGCGGTGCTTTCACTCTAGTGGTAGCATGAGACGGAGTCTACAACCCACACAAGTGGCTCAGGTAGTGCAGCTCATCCAGGATGGCACATCAATGCGAGCTGTGGCAAGAAGGTTTGCTGTGTCTGTCAGCGTAGTGTCCAGAGCATGGAGGCGCTACCAGGAGACAGGCCAGTACATCAGGAGACGTGGAGGAGGCCGTAGGAGGGCAACAACTCAGCAGCAGCATGTGTCTGCTCAAACGGTCAGAAACAGACTCCATGAGGGTGGTATGAGGGCCCGACGTCCACAGGTGGGGGTTGCGCTTACAGCCCAAAACCGTGCAGGACGTTTGGCATTTGCCAGAGAACACCAAGATTGGCAAATTCACCACTGGCGCCCTGTGCTCTTCACAGATGAAAGCAGGTTCACACTGAGCACATGTGACAGACGTGACAGAGTCTGGAGACGCCGTGGAGAACGTTCTGCTGCCTGCAACATCTTCCAGCATGACCGGTTTGGCGGTGGGTCAGTCATGGTGTAGGGTGGCATTTCTTTGGGGGGCCGCACAGCCCTCCATGTGCTCGCCAGAGGTAGCCTGACTGCCATTAGGTACCGAGATGAGATCCTCAGACCCCTTGTGAGACCATATGCTGGTGCGGTTGGCCCTGGGTTCCTCCTAATGCAAGTCAATGCTAGACCTCATGTGGCTGGAGTGTGTCAGCAGTTCCTGCAAGAGGAAGGCATTGATGCTATGGACTGGACTGGCCCGCCCGTTCCCCAGACCTGAATCCAATTGAGCACATCTGGGACATCATGTCTCGCTCCATCCACCAACGCCACGTTGCACCACAGACTGTCCAGGAGTTGGCGGATGCTTTAGTCCAGGTCTGGGAGGAGATCCCTCAGGAGACCATCCGCCACCTCATCAGGAGCATGCCCAGGCGTTGTAGGGAGGTCATACAGGCACGTGGAGGCCACACACACTACTGAGCCTCATTTTGACTTGTTTTAAGGACATTACATCAAAGTTGGATCAGCCTGTAGTGTGGTTTTCCACTTTAATTTTGAGTGCGACTCCAAATCCAGCCCTCCATGGGTTGATAAATTGGATTTCCATTGATTCTTTTTGTGTGATTTTGGTGTCAGCACATTCAACTATGTAAAGAAAAAAGTATTTAATAAGATTATTTCTTTCATTCAGATCTAGGATGTGTTGTTTAAGTGTTCCCTTTATTTTTTTGAGCAGTGTATGTTTTGAGCAAAATAGTGTTTTTTAGACAACTGCAAAGGTTTTGATGGGAAGTCGTGATGGTTTGATGGGAAGTCCTGATGTCATCAGCCTTCCGACTTGCTTGAGGAACAATAGAGGAGCAACAGACTAGGACGGCCAGTACCGGTCCTGCTCACTTACCTTGGCGGGCTGAGGCGTGGAGAAGTTAAGCCAGGCTGGAACAAAGTCATGCTGCGCCATTTAGGTCCAGTGTCTCCCGTCAGTAGAGCGTGGCATCAAACCTCATGGCCAGGATCTGGAGAGGCAAGGAAAGAGGGATATCACTGCCTGACCTCTAATAACAGACATCAGACAGAAATTAGTATGAATAACCATCATTGTTACTTCAGAGGAGTTGGTGTTTCATGCAAGATAATGTCAGGCTGCTTATGTCAGACAACTTATGGTAGTCTTTATTCATCTTTACCCAAATAATGAAAATGAATGATTTTAATGAATTAGGATTTACACCGATCATCATTGCAGCTTTTCGAAGTGTGTGCGAATGTGAACTCTGCCAAATCACTTGGTAGTTAGTGTCATTTCACTTCAGTATAAAGAGAGGACACTGATTGTACCCACCGACAGCTTGACCAGAATGACATAACAAATCTTCTTACCCAGAGTAGTCAGCTCTGTAGTCCAGTGGCCCTTCTCTCTGTCAGTGTGGTATGTGTTCCTCTTGGTACAGCTGGCCCAGGCCTGGTGTCTGTTAAGCTAAGGCAGACCAGGAGGTAGAACCACTCTTCAGCCTGAGCGAGACAGAGCCCCTGGCAGAGAGAAGCTCCAGTTCCCAGGGTGAGGCGATGACTGGAGAAGGGGCTTGGGTGGTAAGGAGACTGGCACAGTTATCGGTACTGCAGGTCTTGGCTGGTGTCGAGATGATTCGATTGAATCAGTCAGACAGACATGAATGAAAAGCAAGCATACGTAGTAGGGATCTGTTTGGTTGTTTGATCTAGGCCTGTCTTTGTGAGTCAGTGAGGAAAGTCAACTCAACTGTTCTATGTTCTCAAAAGGTTTATGGAAGCAGCACTTTGTGCCAGCCCTGACACTGATTCCTCCTCACCAACTCATCCTATCTCCAGATGTGGACACTCTGAAAAAAATGTGTGGGGGGGGGGGGGGGAATCTACCTCACAGTGCCGCTTCAAGGGGAAAACAGCGAAAAGCCTGTGTTCACCTCATCCACACAACCGGAGGGCTACGACAGGGAGAAACGGGGGGGGGGGGGGGTCACGGTTCAGTCACATAACAAAACCCAAGGGGGGCCTATCGCTATGATGTGACTAGCATTGTGTTTGTTAGTAGTATCAATCAACACACCCTAAATCCTGACTCTTCTGAGAAGGGGTGTGAGAAGGAGCCTGACATTCTCATTAACTCACTATTGAAGAGCTTGTATTGCTAGAGAACGTACTGGAGATTTGGTTCTGTGCACCTTTTTGCATTTATCTTACCCTCAGACACGACAAACCCAGGCTGTTGTTGTTGGTCAGATACACCATTCATTCAAAGCACATACCCGTGTAAACTGACTCACTTCTTAGCTATAAAATTATACTCGAGTCATACAGAGGCAACTCTCCTTAATAAAAGGTCACTCATATAATTTTCAAAAAGATACCTAACAACTGTCTGCCTTTTACTAGATTGTACAATCCTGACTTTGCTGTAGCATCTGGCAGAAGAGATTGTTGCTGAAGTTGTTGTAAGGATTGGCATTGAACAAAACAAAACTAAGTGTTCTTCTTTACTTCTCAGCCGTCTCTTCAAATTACTTCTTCACACCTTTGCAGCAGATCAACACTGTTAAGAAACACAACATTTAGGCAAGAAAATGACAATGGGCAGTTAGAGTTATGTAATATGGCTAGCAGCTAGAAAACTAGTTAGCAGGCTCGGTTGTAAACAAGCATTACGTACAAGCTAACGTTACTGCTAGCAGGCCTTTGAATGGGTGCGACTCGCCAATGAACGATTACGCATGGTGCAACTTCCAATATTATTATATTAGCTAACAACATAAAATACTATATATGCATTACTTGACGTGATGACACATGAACATCGAACAGTGTAACTGTCAACGGCCATGGATGATAAATGGAGCTAGCAGCAGACGAAATCAACTGTGTCAAAATGGCCACCTACCTAGAGATAAATGTCTCGAGCCTCACACAGACCACTGTGATCACTTGTCTCTGTCAATTCAGCTAATATCCGATATATACGTGTAAGCGGAACATGCCTGTCTTGCAACTGCAAATATATAATTTGAGCTGTCGTAGTTAGTACATTTGAGTTGTGAGATCCCGTTTTATCAGACTTTCGTTTGAACTAGCTAACAGTAACGTTAGCTATCCTAGCTTGCTACTTGTTCCTGTTTGTCCTAGACATACTAATCGATGGAAGAGCACATGTCCACGCGTTATAAACAGTTTATAAACAATGGTCTCTGCTGTGCCTGTAACATGTGGTCTTTGACTGTCAGTTTATTTGTTTAATGATGTAGCAAATATATCCATCACATTTAATTGAACAATTCATCGTTACTGGGGGGGTAACTGTTGTGGAACCAGACTTCTCATAGGTCACTGTATGGACGGAAGAAATATACGTTCGCACACAAATCGGCAGGGTGTATGTCTGACATCAGGGACAGCGGATTTGTACTTATTTATAACAACATTTAATTCCCATCTGAAAAACAAGTAAGAATACAATAATCCGAGATAGTATAGAGATGTTCTCTGCGCAGAGGCAGTGATTTTGATGAGACATTAACAGTATATGACTTTCTACACAAGCAACTCCGTGCTAAACAGGCAGGCAGGTTACTGCAGAGATTTCAGACATTCATATAGCACTATGCTATTCAGATTTTGGGGTATCTATTAACATTGTCTACCTTTTCAGATAAGATGTTGGCTGGTATATTTAGAAGACCCATCCTTACTGCTCACAAGGTGAGTTTACCTGTAAGAGGAGTCTAAACATTGTTTCATGTCATGTCCATCTACTCATCTTATTGAATCTCTATTTCCATGGATGCATTGGGACTCTCCACAGCAAATGTCCTGCCTGTCTGCTGGTGCCTCAGCCAGGGTGTCTGATGCCTCCTATAGTTCCTGTCCCCTGTGGCCCTGCAGGGTCTCCTCGGCCAGGCTGCTCCCTAAAATAAGTGATGCTGTTGGTGTATTGAGGAACCAGTACTTCCACAGCTCTGCTGCGAGGCTGAAGAAACGACAACAACCAGAGCCTCCACCCAGAGAATTGGACCTGCTCCGTTATGACATGAGAGACCTGGGAAAGAGCCCCAAACCAGCGCTGTACCTGAGCCTCTCCAGCCTTATCCCTTTCATCGCTGCTCCGCTCATCATGGCTGTGACCGAGACCTACCTGCCAGAAGTGGCCTTCGCCCAGGTGGCCTATGGAGCGTCTATCTTGTCTTTTCTGGGCGGTGCACGGTGGGGCTTTGCCATCCCGGAGACTAGCCCGGCCAAGCCAGACTGGATCAACCTGGCCAATAGCGTGGTTCCATCCCTGTTAGCCTGGCTGGCCATGCTGTTCAGCGACACTATTACCCCAGCAGCTATGATGGTCATCATGGGGCTAGGCATCGCCCTACACTATGACCTGTCTCTGCTGCCCACCTACCCCAGCTGGTTCAAAGCCCTGCGTACTATATTGTCGGTGGTGGCCTTCCTCTCACTGGTGGCCACACTGGTTCTCAAGGGAGTTTACCCGGAGAAGAAGATATTCTCAGAGCAATGAATTCATGCTACAGAGTACAGACACATTTGTAATTGAACATATTTTAAGTGTGAATGGAAAGATCTCTAAAATGGCAAAGTGTTTGTGATGGCATATGCTTGATTGTGTTATTTATGGTACTTAAAAATGTCTGACTGATACTAAATGTGTATCCTTTAGGCTCTGGTTCTGGCAATACTGTAACGAGCTGGTGGTACGTTTCAGACATCTGCTGTATATCCATGTGGTGGTGTGTCATGCATTATTATTGCAGATAATAAAACAATGGAATGGCGGCGTGACCAGCCTCAGCCTACAATGAATGAATGTGTGAAAGGCTTGAAAGAACGTACTCGGCACACCTTTGTATTAAAATATTGTCTTTTTTTATTGTAAAACAGGAGTATTTCATTTAACAAAACTTTGGAAAAAAGGCAAGACGAATTGGATGGATGGACAGGCCCACAGGTCCCATGCAGAGATCTGAACAAATCACACAATAAGGCACATACTCCTTTTTCATGGACCCAAAATGTGCAAAACAAAATTTGCATGACTCCTCCTTCCAACAAGACAGGAGCCATCTTCTATTTCACCCTGGCACTCAAATTTAGAACACAACCCTAATTCCGCCAGAATATTTTTTATTTTATTTCTCCAGTAACTGACCTTGTCTAGTGCGTTATGTTAAAATAATAACATTATCTAAGGTTTGTGCATCTCAGGTGAAACATGTAAAAAGACCTCTGTATCTTTCTTTGGTAATGGGGTATACTTGGGAAGCTTGGGTAAACTTGAAATATGTAAACCACTATAGTGTTTGACTAATGACCATTCAGACTGCCTTGGAAAGTTTGTGTGCGTGGTTGTAATAAAAAAAGGTCCCAGGACAATGGACTAACACCCTAGCAACAGCTAGATTAAATCCAGGCTTTGGTGGAACAGGTAAACAGTATTTTTGCATTTCACATTTTGCAATTTACCCCAACAAATGTGACTGAAAATATGGAGGGAAATGGTATCAAATAATCTAACTGACACACATATGCGAACCCACACACACTAATACAATACCACTCATCACTTAGAGATGCCCAGCCCAGTCCTCATGTACTCGTACACCACATAGCTGATACTGACAGCTGGGATGACTTTCATGAAGTTGGGCAGGATTCCACGATACAGTCCAAAGAATCCTTCTTTCTCCAAGATCTTTTTCACCAGACGGTTCATGGTCACCTGCTCTGAGCCTTCGATGGATGCTGAGAGAAAAGGGAAAGACAGAGAGGAAATTAAGTTGGTATTACCATGGACTAATTTGAATCGATCAACACCATTTCCTCTATAGATTGTAAAGAGTAATTGCTAAAGTTATATATTTTGAAGACTTCGGTTTCGTGGATATAATTCAGTCAGTCATCTTGGCCATGATAATACATCGTGTTTGAGACCGGAGTGGGATTTGGTGTTTCTCTCAACGTGGTCCGAAAGCATTTTGTATTATTCTGTACATAAATCTGAGACACTCCATTTAGTATGTTACGTTTCGTATGGTATGCATTAATTTGTGGATGTCCATCAAACATTTCGCATGATATATTCGGAATTGCAATTTGTATGATATGTTCCGAATTTAAATTCGTACAATATGTTATGAATTCCAATTTCCTGCACACGCTTTCCAGCTGAAACAGTTCGGAAGTATTTCTGCATATATTATGATTACATTTTTATGTTTTATACTAAGGTAAGGGTTTTTTCTGGCTGTTCGGGCACACAACATTTTTTCCCAAGGCCAGCCAAAGTTCAGGAGCCGAAGTGTACACCACTTCGTCAAATGTAGGGATTCTTTGTTGTCATTCAATGAGAGACGACTCGTTTTCATGCAGATTTTTTCATTGAGAAATACTGCACCAAACATCTTAGATGTAAAATTGCGCAACTAAGATCTCCTCAGCAAAAAGCGTCAAAATTAATGACAGATTTCTTGAGTTATCTTAGATTAATTCTGACTATTTTGAGGAAGTGTATACTGGCTAAGGCGTCTCAAAATGGCCAAACAGTACTATTGCCACTGTTCTCGAAGGTCTTTTATTAAGAGAGTATGCGAGCACACTCGTTTGATTCACCTAGCCGACTTCTGGTAGCTGTCAGCCGAACTGAAGCAGGCAGACGCCTTTAGGGGTTAAGGATAGGGTTAAGGTTAGTAGTTAGGTTAAAAGGTTAGGGGAAGGTTAAAGGGTTAGGGGAAGGGTTAGCTAACATGCTAAGTAGTTGTAAAGTAGCTACAAGTATTTTTACATGTAAGTTGCTAATTAGCTAAAATGCTAAACATGTCCATGATGAGACACAAACATTCAACCTATGGGTTGCTAGAAGTTTGCCTTATAAACCCTTCCATCCACCCCAACCAACCACCCTCCTTTTGTTTTTGTCTTATGTAACCACACCATAAGAGCGTTGGTGTGTCAGTGTCTGGATCGAATCCCAGAGCTGACAATGTAAAAATCTGTTGTTCTGCCCATGAGCAAGGCAGTTAACCCACTGTTCCCTGGGCGCCGAAGACGTGGATATCGATTAAGGCAGCCCTCCGCACCTCTCTGATTCAGAGGGGTTGGGTTAAATGCGGAAGACACATTTCAGTTGAATGCCTTCAGTTGTACAACTGACTAGGTATCCCCCTTTACCTTACTATGTTACATCTAGTCTATGAGACCAGTCTGTTTCAATATGTGACAGTGTTGTAACACTTTGTACAGTCACAGGTTTGGGTTTTGAGTGCTCTCTGAGATAGGATGGTGTCATGACGTTGGCCTGTGGGTAAGGTTTATGACCCCCCCATAAATACCTTTCTCCCTTCCCTCTCTCTCTTGACTCTACTGAAGGACTCTTGAATAGCCTTTGTTAAATATAGAGAGTCTGCGAACATCAAACGGTGGGGGGAAAGGAACCATATTTCGGTAATCCAACCAGTGGAGAATATGCGTTGGTACTTAATGAATATGATGTCAGTTCAGTTGTCATCTGAGACATTCTTATTAATGATTGGATGACAAACTGTATCGTAGAAAGTCTACACATTATAGTTATCAGATTCACATGGTATTGTTGTGCAATTTAAATATGAAACTATTTGTGAAAAGATGAAATGTAATCTTAGCTTCTAAATGAGAGAATTGGGTTTACCACCAGAGACACTCTTAAAGGGACAAGGAAGATCTCTGTTGGGCAACATGGCCAGCATCTACGACCTACCAACCGAAGCGCAGCTCAGAGTAAATATTTATTGCATTTTCCTTTTCCAAATGGGCAGTTATTTAGAATGCATAAGAAGCATAGCTTCTCCCTTTGTTCTTCAGTCCTCCCACGCTTTCATTCAAGCCCAACCCCCTCAACTTGTGTAACCAGACGTCATACAGGTTCCTCCCCCAGGGACGTTTTCTTGTAGGACATAATTAGTAATCAATGTATGATCCATTCTGTGTATATGTAATTCTGTGTGATTAGTTAGGTATTTAGTAAACAAATAATTGAACCAAAGTTTGTATTGCTGATTCAACTTGTTAGCCAGTGTTCGTGAAGATAACCAAGAATTCTACGATGTTCAGATGAGACTGAAATAAGGTGACGATTAATATTGACTGCTATTGATGTAAAATATTACTAGGTCTTTAAGAGTTTATTCAGAAGATAACAGCTCTATAAACACTTTTGTGGTGCCCCGACTTTCTAGTTAATTACATTTACATGATTAGCTTAATCAAGTAATATTAATTACAGAGAAAGGATTTTTATAGAATAGCATGTCATATCACTTAATCCGGCATAGTCAAAGACATGACAACGGTTACCTGCTGCCTGCATCCTGGTTCGGATCAGAGCCAGGGGATAACTGGCCAGCTGGCCACAGGTGCTGGAGATGGTACCACAGGCCAACAGCACCAGGATCCCAGGGTTGGCTGTGTCTTTGGCATAACGGGCCAGCCACGCATTCTTCAGACTCTGAGGTAAGAAGGGGTAGAGTAGAGCACAAAGAGAGAGTCAGGAATCATGATTAGGCCAAGAGATCACAATCACCTACATTTAGTGGTAAAACTGGGTCAACATCAAAGGTTTTTGCTCTATAACCAACAACCAAAGAAGTACAACACAGTACAGCACACATAGATCTGGGACCAGGCTACACCAATGACCTGTCCAAAAAAAACAAAAAAACTGTTTTATCCAGTTACAAATGTTTGGACACACCTCGTACACTGCCAGGTCTATCCCAGCATATGGAATGATGCCCAGGATGTTAGGAACGTAGCCCTTATAGAAGGCCTTCACGCCCTCCTTCTTCAGGATCTTCTTGGCACAGTCAAACATTCCTGAGTACTGTCCAGTCTTCCTCAGCGTAAGCCTAGTCTTCATTACCTAAAAGGACAAAGCAGAGAGACTTTAGCTGGTTATAAAACTACACAGAATATATTCTCTCTCTGCACTCCCCTCCTCTCTCCTTCCTACTCATGTTAATCCCCATTTATTTATCTCCTCTACCCTTCCCTTCTCTCTACTCCCCTCCACTTCATTCCCATCCCATTCCCTTGCCCTCGCATCCTCTCACCTCCATGGGATAGATGGCCGTCTGAGCGGTGGCCCCGGCCAGTGATCCAGCAATGAACCTCTCGTGGGTCTGGACCTTTCCTCCCTCTGACGACAGCATCTTCTTATACTGCCAAGAGGAACAGAGCCAACAAAGTGAAACTGTGCTGATGGCCCAGAGACATATATACAGAATGCAAATGCAGTAGACATAATGCCCGGTCTTGTGGCTACATGGTTAGCCAGATAAGAAACAAGTAACTTGAAATAGACCTGATCCACAGGTCTTAAAAACAACAAAGAGAGACGGTTGATTGTTTCTCACCTGTTCGTAGGCCATGAACTTGATGGCTGTCTCAGGGGCGATCTTCAGGACATTGGTCCCATTGCCCCTCCACAGGGAGCTGACGCCCCCCTCCTTTATCATCTGCTTGAAGCCCCCCACCAGACTGATCTTATTGGTCTTGGAGCCGTGCACCTGAGAAAGGGAAATCACAGATAATCAGTGTTCGAATTACACAGCGACTCTTGGGGGTGCCAAACATCACTTGGTGGTGCCTGTTGTCAGTATCATTTGTGTGTGTGGGGGGGGGGGGGGGCACATTGATATTTAAATTATTGTGGGGGCCCCCTCCTTAGCTCCCTGTAATTGGATCCCTGCAGGTAGGATCTCCCCATGTCATCCAAACATCACAACAAAGGTAAATTAATTTGATATGGTCCTGACATTTACTGTATACTGCATCTAACTTCACCAAGAAGGACATACACAATACATTTCTTGGACATATGCTTAATAGAGGTAGGCATGTAGGCCCACAGTACATACCTGCATGAACACCTTCATCCTGTCCAGAGGGGCAGTGCCTGTACGAGAGACCGCCCCAGCCATGGCGCCGGCTGCCAGCTGTTTCCACCACACACCTGTTGTCTTCTCCTCCTCTGTGAACTCATCAGGGATGGTGAGGCTGTCCCCAATATCCAGAACCTATCACAATACACATGCATACTGTTAACGAATATAGCCAACATTTAGAAACACTGAGTTTGCCCCCAATAAAGTCTTAACACGCATGTTCTTACGCACGAAAGCACACACCCCCAATCAATACTATTGATTTCCAGGTCGAAGAAATAAGTAGTTCATTCGAACAAAAAGTTAAAGTTAAATAAATTACCAGTAGCCTAAACAAAATTGCAATTATACATCGCATAAAATGCATATGAATGCATAAAACTATAGAAGCGCGTGGCGTGGACCAGGTTTAATTCTAGACCGACAACAACAACAGCACCTCCACACTAAACTTGATTTGGTCTATTTTGGTTCAAAGTGTGCTGAAATATTCTAGTAATGAATTAAAATATATGTGGGTCTCGGAGTAGCAAAGCACATTGTTCGGAAATGCGCGAAAAAAAAGACCACATCGAAAGAGCGTCAAACAGAACAAATGCTGATAACATTTGATTATGAATACTTTGATGAATGATGAGGCAATGGAGGCTCAATTATGAGCAGCATCATCAAAATCATCAGGGTGACCAACATGTAAAGGAGATGGGTCCTATTTGATAATATCTCACCAAGATCTTTAAGTCCCACTCACTATTTTCTATTTTATTTATTTATTTTACCGTTATTTTACCAGGTAAGTTGACTGAGAACACATTCTCATTTACAGCAACGACCTGGGGAATAGTTTCAGGGGAGAGGAGGGGGATGAATGAGCCAATTGTAATTACATCCATCCTTCACCAGAGACCTGAACCCCACAACTGCAGCACTGCACAGCAACAAACCCTTTCACCTCCCAAGATCTGTGACATAACACCAGAGGGGTATACTAGCAGGATCAATGAATTAGTCAGCTAACTTTGATGAACAACCAGAAATAACTATAGATATTTCGGTTCAGTAAAAACCTAAACTTAGATAAGTGATTTTGGTTGTTGAAACAATGAGAACATGCCCATTTCAAGCTTATCTTTAAAAAAAAATGTAAAGTTAAAATTCAGAACATGTAGGAAAGTTAGCTAACTAAGTCATTGACCCAGCTTTGTAGTATACCCCTCAGCACTGTCCAAACACCCTGACCAATTATAACCTCATGCCATCCTTGAACCTAATCCTACCGAACCCTTGATGTTTTACCTTGGCCTAATTCTCACTTTATGTAACATGGTGTGTCTATGTGTCTGTCTACATGGACACCACTGATGCCAATTACAGCGTATTAGCTCAACAATGCAAAACACTCATTTAACAATATGGTACAATGGAAACAAGTATCTCATTTCAACAATTACATACCAGTATATTATTACAGTGGTACAATTGTGTTATCATCATGACATAGCAGATTGCTCCAATTTTCGAGGACAAAAATGACCACCTTCAATGTAATGCAAATTCAATGCACCATTTTCAATACAACAATAAAAACTAAACTTAGAAGACAACTCTGGATGCAGTAATGAACATAATCAACAGATTCGCCACCAACAATATAAACAAACCAAACAATTTATGTGCATACTGACTTCCAGGTCCAATACGATCACCTCAGTGCTCAGTGTTGGTAAAGAAATATACTTTATCATGGACAAAACAAAGTATAAATTCAGTTTAAGTCCATTGTGACACCTGAGCTGATAGAGAACAGAGGAGTGATCTTACCGTAGAATTTGTAATTTAATAGGATCTCTATGGAACTTACCACCTCAATCTCCACCTCATAGATATTTCCATCATCCTCAAAATCAATATAGAACCACTTTTCTTTGGGATGCTGCAGCAGTGCCATGTCGCCCCAGCCCGAATCTGAGCCGTGATACTGATCCTGGTACTGGTCGGTCTGTCGATTCGGAGCCATGCAATAGCCAGATGTATGTACTGGGCCAGCCAGTCAACGTCCCAGTGGCACTGTAGCCTACCTCCACCCCAATAACAACAAGATGGTCCTATCCCGCCCAGACTGACATCACATTGACTTCCTTACCCCCCACACCGTCCCAAGCCACTAACGAGCTAATCCGCTCCTAGGACAGCCTTAAATTAGCTTACCGGTAGCCTAGTTTAGCTAAGTCATGCAGGTTTATTCAACCTCTCTCTCTTGGGTGGATGAATGGGCAGAGGATCCAAAGCTCTCCAGGATCAGGGTTGGAGAGCACTGTTGTAGGACATGAGGATATCAAAATATTCAGCAATAAAAACGGCACCCCCAGGTTGCACTGCCACATGACCTGTCAGTTTGTTGACTGTTCCTTCCTCTACTGTGACTGGCTGGTTCCCTCCACATCACTGCCTGTCTTTCATTCAGGAGACAATCCTCCCCTCTACATGAGTGTATAAACAGAAGACAAAGCCTATTACTTCACCTCTATCTCTCCTCCTCTCCCTCCTGCCCTCCTTTGCCTGTTTCTTGACTGACTCTTGACTCCGTCTGATCCCATTGACATAGAGAGGAACCATGTCATTACACAAGTCCTGGGACATCTCCAGAACCAGCAGGAAAGGAACTCTAATTCACAATTCTCCCCTCTACTGTCTGTCAAACTGTTGTGAAGGGCAGACAGGGTACCGCAGCATTGCACTGTCCTTATGTAATGACAGTTGAAGCATTGTTTCAACAATAGTTACTATATTCAAGCAAGTTTTGTTACAAGTTGAGCTTGTATGCAAGGTGCAAAACTGTCACCACCAATCTTTTGATATCTGATTGTGATATAGTTGAGCTCATTTGTCACGTGCCGACTACAACAGGTGTAGACTTTACTGTGAAATGCTTTCTTACGAGCCCTTTCCCAGCAATGCAGTTAATAAGTAAGTAAGTTAGCAAATAAAAATAGAAAAATTGTAACACAATAAATAATAATAACGAGGCTTTATACAAGGAGTACTGGTACCAAGTCAATGTGCAGGGGTATGAGGTAGTTGAGGTAATACGTACATGTAGGTAGGGGTAAAAGTGACTAGGTAATCAGGATACATAATAAACAGAGTAGCAGCAGGGTATTTGAATACTTTGAAAGTGTGTGTATGTGTGTGGCATCAATATGCATGTGTGAATGTGTTTTGTGTGTGTGTGCATGTGTAGTGTGTGTGTTGGAGTGTCAGTGTAAGCATGTGTGACTGTGTGGGTAGAGTCCAGTGAGTGTACATTAGAGTCGGTGTAAGAGAGTCAGTGCAAAAAAGGGTCAATGCAAATAGTCCAGGTAGCCATTTGATTAACTGTTCAGCAGTCTTTTGGCTTGGGGTAGAAGCTGTTCAGGTGCCTTTTGGTCCCACACTTGGCGCTCCGGTACCGCTTGCCGTGCGGTAGCAGAGAGAACAGTCTATGGCTTGGGTGGCTGGGGTCTTTGACAAATTTCCGGCTAGTATAGAGGTCCTGGATGGCAGGGAGCTCGGCCCCAATGATGTACTGGGCCATCCGCACCAACTGCACCGCTCTTCGATCAAGAGCGGTGCAGTTGTCATACCAAGCGGTGATGCAGCCGGGTCAAGATGCAGCTGTAGAACTTTTTAAGGATCTGAGGGGCCATGCCAAATCTTTTCAACCTGAAGGGGAAGAGACACTGTCGTGGCTTCTTCATGACTGAGCTGGTGTGAGAAGACCATGTTAAGAATTTAGTGATGTGGACACAGTGGAACTTGAAGCTCTTGACCCGCTCCAGTACAGCCACACCGATGTTTCCTGTAGTCCACGATCAGCTCGTTTGTCTTGCTAATGTTGAGGGAGAGGTTGTTTTCCTGGCACCACACTGCCAGGTCTCTGACCTCCTCCCTGTAGGACTACCACCTTTGTGTCGTCAGCAAACTTAATAATGGTGTTGGAGTCGTGCGTGGCCACACAGTCGTTGGTGAACAGGGAGTACAGGAGAGGACGAAGTGTTGAGGGTCAGCATGGCAGATGTGTTGTTCCCTACCCTCACAACCTGGGGGCGGCCCGTCAGAAAGTTCAGGATCTAGTTGCAGAGGGAGGTGTTCAGTCCCAGGGACCTGAGCTTGGTAATGAGCTTGGAGGGGACTATGGTGTTGAACACTGAGCTGTAGTCAATGAACAGCATTCTCACATAGGTATTCCTCTTGACCAGGTGGGAGAGAGCAGTGTGGAGTGCAATAGAGATTGCGTCATCTGTGGATCTGTTGGGGCGGCATGCGAATTAGACTGGGCCCAGGGTGTCTGGGTTGATGGTGTTGATGTGTGCCATGAACAGTCTTTCAAAGCATTTCATGGTTACAGATGTGATTGCTACAGGACAATAGTGGTTTAGGCAGGTTACCTTTGAGTTCTTGGTGGTCTGCTTGAAACGTTGGAATTACAGATCGGAACAAGGAGATGTTGAAATTGTCTGTGAAAACACTTGCCAGCTGGTCTGGGCATGCTCTGAGAATGCACCAAGGTATTCTGTCTGGCCCAGCGACCTTGCGAGTGTTAACTGTTTAAAATTCGTACTCACATCGGCCATAGAGAGCAAGATCAAACAGTCGTCCGGGACAGCAGGGGCTCCCATGCCTGGCTCAGTGTTGTTTGCCTCGATGCAAGTATAGAAGGCATTCAAGCTCGTCTGGGAGGTTTGCTTCACTGGGCAACTCACGGCTTCATTTCCCTTCGTAATAGTCTGCAAACCCTGACACATCCGGAGAGCATCCGAGCCGATGAAGTATAATTCTATTTTAGTCCTATATATTGACCTTTTCCATGTTTGATGGCTCGTCGGAGGTCGTAGCATGTCCCGTTCCTTGAAAGCTGCCCTACTGTTAACTCTGATGTATAGGATAACCCAGCCAGCACACACTCCCACACAAACAAACATGCTCACTCACTCACTCACTCACTGTGGAGTGCTTCCAATAGCGGATAATGTCCTCCAGGTTGGTGGCGGTGTTGAAAAGGAAGTGTTCCCTCCATTCATTCCAGTCCACAGTCATGGTTCCATCCACATCAATGCTACAGCACAGAGAGACAGAAGTGTGACACTGTCATTGAGTCTGTACAATGGGGACAGTTCACGGCTGCACTTCCGCTGAGAGCAGACAGCAGCGACAGTAATCAATAAGTAAATGAGATTACTGATCCATTCTGTACTTTACTGGAGACCTGCTCTCCCTGTCCATTTCTATATCTCTTCTATCTTGCTTCATCCCTCTCTCTCCACTTACCTCTCCAGTATTTGTTAGACAAAAAGTGAGTCAGTCTATCTGAGTGCTTTGGTTATGGAAATGAACACTCTCTGTCGTGCCCTGTCCTGTAGTAACTCTCCAACTCAACTATAATCTATTTAAAGAATATAATATTCACGCTATCAACACAGTCTAGAAACTACACATCAATGTAAAGGCTATTTCCTGGTTTTCATTCTAGGTGTTTATCATCCACCCTCATCCCCAGTCAGGGGCTGTATTAATGTTATCAGCTCCACTGCAGGAGAGCTTAGCTGGGCTAGAATGCAGCCATGTAGAGGTCCCCACCCATCACAAGCAGAGGACAGTGAAAGTGCCAGGCCCAACATAAACATTTAATGACTGAGAACAACCACAGAGTGAGCTCAGATAACATGCTGGAGTTGATGTACTGTATCCTCAAAGTAAATATATGCCCAATGTGGGTTGTTTAACAGCTGATGCCGCCATGACACCAGACAGTGAGATATATGACTGAGGGCTTACGTCTGAAGGATCTTCTCTGCCTCTTCCTTGCTGATGTCCATCCCCAATTCGGCAAGGGACTGCTTTATCTCCATGTAGTCAATGCGTCCTGTAGGAAAAAACAATGCCATGAGATAAAATATAGAATCATTTACATTGAATCAAATAATTGATTGTATTTTAAGTATTGATATGTTGTAGTGGGGTTAGACTACTATACCGTCATTGTTTTTATCCAGGCTCTTGAAAGTCAGCAGCAGTTTCTTCTCATGTTCCTTCAGATACTTGGAGAACTCATTGATGTCAAGACCCTCGTCGTTGTCCTGGTCTCCAGATGAAACTATTTTCTGGGAATAATAAAACAAAAACACATTTACAATCCACCACCATTGTTCATTTTCGTAGTGTAGACATTCCTAGCTTGAAATAATAATTGTAAAATCTCTTCAAAACCCTTACATGAAACACTTTCACTGGAGAGTGGCAGCTGGCTGTTCAACCTTTAGCTGGACTATTGTGCCACCTACTGTTTTCTTTATAGAGAACACTGAGGATTCATTGAATTTACAGGGATGCTGTACTATAGACTGTATGACCAAATCAATGTAATGGGGTCAAAGTGCATTGGTGTGTTGCCTCACCTAGGGATGGGCTACCTGACTTTAAAATTATGCTTGTAGGCTATACAGGCACTGAGCAGATTATCTAATCTATATGTCAACTCAACTTCCATACAACAGGGCATAGGGCATTCATATCATTATAAGTATCAAGGATGAGTTGATGCTGACCTTCATGAATGAATGTTTTAGAAGTTGCCTTTCACTTTTCTGTGCAAACAGATAAATTAAAAGTCATAAGGCTGTGACTGGGAGAAAACTAAGGAATGCAGGAATGCCATATTTTACCTTTAAAGGTGTGGCCTTATCCTTAGTCGCACCGCAACAATAAAACCTTGCCTTTCCTGTTTCAACTTTTGAAGCTACAGGCAAAATGATCTCTAATGATGCCCTATCCTTGCAGCTTTCAGATGGCACAGTAGGCTACCTGGTACTATATGACAGATCCAGGTGTTATCTATATGTATATGGAAATAAATATGGAAACTTTATTGAGATACTGAGTCTTATCAAAAACCAACATCCTCAGTCATATCTAGGGAAATTATTACACGGGATGCCCATGTGCATTGCTCTCTTTATGATATAAGATACGTGTAATACAGTAAATGGATTGTTTAATGGTAATCCGTTAAAGAGAGGTGAAGTACTGCAAGATATGCAGTACTTCACCTAAGCTACCTGCTGCCCCTAGTGGTTAGAACATCTGTCGATGTGCCCTTGAGCAAGGCACTTAACACTAATTGCTCCTGTAAGTCGCCCTGGATAAGAGCGTCTGCTAAATGACAAACAAATAATAGACTAGAATACATTTAATTTTGTATAGCTTAGTAAGTAAAACCTATCCCTTGTCACTGGTTAAAATGCCACATTTGCTTGGCATCTGTTAACACTATTTGCCCATGGGAGGGGCTACAACCTTCATCTTGTGTAGCTCTACTTGCTCTACACAATAATGTACTTTTGACACTAAAATAACACGTTTTTTTCATATATTTGCTTGGCATCTGTCAACACGATTTGCCAATGGGAGGGGCTACAACCATCATATTGTGTAAATCTATAAATTGCGCTACACAATAATAACATTTTGACACTAAAATAACACGTTTTTTTGTCATATAGACAGTCTATATGTTCATATGTAAAACGCTATTTACTTGCGCGTCTCCTTTCCCGAAAGCAATGCCCAAAGCAGAGAGGCCCTCTTTGAGTTCTGCAACATCCACTTTCCCATCTTTGTTGGCATCTAATTTCTCAAATAATTCTTCATAAGTCTTCGGAGCGTTACTGGCACAATATGAATCTGTAAACACGAGTTTTCTTACGACTTGATACATTATTGCAGTTATCCAAATTCAAAGGAGATACTCGACAGGATAATGAATACAGGAGAACGCGGAGAAAAACTGGAAGATCAATTAATTGCGTGCCACTGCCAACTGTGGTTTGGCCAGAGACGATAGAGGAAGCGAGACATCTAACTCCCTATTTTCTTCTGGTTACGTTACTGTCAATGAGCTAAGCGGACCAGACCCAGCTGCTATCGCATTGATGTCAGAGGGAGAACCACCCCGTTAAGCAGACCGGAACTGACATTCTTTTTTCAATGGTAAAGGGCCTGAGTGACCTATCTTCATTTTCCCACCATCTTTGGTTTGAGTGTCAAGAGGACTTCCGCGATTTGCAGCCTAGAATCGCCGTAAAATATGTGTCATAATTCAGTAGCATTCACTGATCAACAATAATTTATGTTAACAACTATTTAACTACTTTCAGATAGAATAAATCCTGGTAGGGTAAACTGTCTGGAAAAAAGGGTGCGTTTTGAGACCTCCTCTCATTTCATTTTGGATGGACACACCCTAGTGTAAACAAGTAGCCGAGTCTATTCTATCAGTGTGTCTACACAGAGTCTCTACATCACTCCCTGCTGCTTTGTGCCACTCTGGAAGCGTGTGGATTCCCCAGTAAAGGCTATTGATATCATAGCCTATCATATATTTGGTGCAACAGAGATTTCAATAGGAAGGAAAGTTAGACTAAATTAGTTTGGTTACAGTCTCTCACCTCCTTATAAGCCCTCCTACTCCCCCCATCACCACGTTTCTATTAGTCATCTGAATAGATTATCTGCCCTGCCCAACTCTGACAGCTGAGTATGCAGTGTATGGTCTGTAAATTCTATGATCTCCCTGTAACTCACTGGCTGCTACATAATGTATTTATAACTTATATAACAAATCATCTCTCTTTCTCTCTCTCTCTCTCTCTCTCTCTCTCTCTCTCTCTCTCTCTCCTGTGTGTGTGTAAGTCCGCTCATTTGCCACAAGATGGTGACAAATTACTGCTGCCTTTTCCATTCAGACTACACCGATAGATTGTACTGTTAAGGACTGGATGCACTCTTCTTTCCCTCTTTACATTTTTTTTTAATGTTACTTATTGGCTGGGGAGTTAATAAAATATGGAAGCAGAATAGATCCCAACTTTAAAAACAGTAACAAACAAGTTAACCAAAAGAAAGAAAACAGATTGACCGCAGCGCTTATAATGTAGGTGACCTGGAACGCACCATGCAGTCCCCTATAAATACAGGTGACCCGGAACGAGCCCGAAGACTTCCTCCGCAGCTGACTGTAGCGCGACATTGTCACTCACCAATCATCGCCGCTGCTATGGGGGTGTGTTGAGATTAAAATGGACTGACATCCATAGAAGAAAGACACAATATCAGGCTCAACTAACGGTTTATGGATTTCATGATGATGAAGAAAAAGAAATTCAAGTTTAAAGTGGATTTCGAGCTGGATGAGCTCTCTTCTGTCCCCTTTGTCAACGGTGTCCTGTTTTGTAAAGTCCGACTCCTTGACGGCGGTTTCTCCGAGGAGTCCTCTCGGTAAGAATGCTAACGTTAACTGCTAGCTACCTAGCAACTCATTGCTAGATAATGTTTTATTATCTTGTACCTGTGTCTATTATCTGTTACGTTCGGAATTTCCAACATTAGGCAATAGCCATACATTGGTAGCTAGGTATAACATTGTTACCGTAACCTAGATAACGTTAGCTGGCTGCCAGGCTAGCGACAGTCATCTGACTAGCACCATCACATCGGTGCACAGCTTCGGCTGTAAACAATGCCAGGTTGGATCGGCATGTATAGTTAGTAAGGAAGGTACTGCTAAACCCTGTCGTTAGTGTGCACAAAATATGTCTGTCTGCGAGGACGATGGAGTGGAGAGAGTCACAAGTATGAACATGTTCCATTTTACATTTGAGAACATTGTCAGTATCACACTACATGGTGCACGACATGGTCAAAGTCCAGGCTCAGTAAATGGGTGATTGATCCAAAATAAATACAGGCAACACTTTACATTAGTGCCCTTATTACTGTGTAATTACTCCTCGAAGTAGCGTGTGACAACTACTGACAGGGGTCATAGGGTGCACTGTGCACTCGTTTGGTTTTATGATAAATGGTCTGAGTTCCTCTCACAGAGTGGATTGTATTTGATTTCATCATGTTTAGCTAATCAAGTAGCTAATCTCCTTGCCTCTGAAAGCCATCTCCTACTGTAGCTTTAACTCCACATTAACCTGATACCTGAGGAGGAGAGAGGAAATGTGGTGAGGAGGCTAAATATGTACAGCAATCCTTCAGCAGAGTCAGTGTGGCTTGCTGTTGTCAGTCCAAGCCTCCAGTATTCACTATGACATCATACTTTTTCCTAAACTTTTGTTGCTTCCGCTTTCCATTGATTGACACGAATCTTAGATTTCACTGTGCCATCCATTCAGCAGTGATGTGACAGCAGCTTCTTCCTGATTCATGGTCGTGATGCTGCATCTCTTTGTGCAAGGCAGGATACAGGGCCTGAGTCTGGGTGTCTGAAACGGGCTGGTTCGGGTCAGATTAGCCTACCTAACATCTGTACTCTGGAGCCTGTCCGTAGCTCTGCACACGTCCCCAGGCCCAGATAAGCTTGTCAGATTTGCAGACGTGAGATGGAGCTTAGCCTATGCAGGGGTTGTGTGCAAGCTTGATACTTTAATTTCTAAATGATTTGCCTTTGGCAAATCCTTCTCTTAATCTGGTAAAAACTTCCTCTGACTGAGTGGTAGGCCTGTGTATGAATAGAGAGCCTCTGTGTTTCTGTCTGTTTGGGTTCCTTTCACTGTGAATTAGCCAGACCACACCACGCCAGCCCCTCTGATACCATCGCTGATTTCTTCAGTGTGCGGGTGCTTCTGTAATGGCCTCAGTAATGTATATTTATGAGTCTGTCAGTGCCACAGTGTTTCCTCTAGAAGAATTTGTAGCATTTGGGGGGAAAAGGGGTTGATCCCTTTGTTTTCCGCATCCAGGGTCCCCTCCGGAGAATTTGTATGTAGAAGGACTGAGTAGCTCAGTTCTGGTGACTTTTTAAAAGGACATTCTACTCCAAAATGAATAGAAAATTATGACACCATCTAAAATGTAATTTCCTCATCCAGAAATGAGCCCAATAACATATTTGTAAAATTATTAGTAAAAATTATTTTAACATATTGGACCATGCATATAGCTTGTGCATGGTCCATATTATCAGGTATGCTATTAGCAATAAGAATGATCCCCTGTAGCCCAACTGATGCAGCATAGTGGCTATAAATAAATAGGGGCTCCGAATTAAGATGCAAAGATGCCTGCAGAAAGAATGGGCTGTCAGCTATGACATGGCACCTTGAGTTTGAAAAAAATCTCTTTTGGTTATTGAACTACCGTAAGTGTAGTGGTTTTATACCCGGTAATGGAATTACTACACAGAAGTGCATAATTATGGCTATAAATGCCATCTTCATGTTTCACAAGTTTGGACATCACAGTACAATACACTGTGATTTTCTTTAATGTACTGCATTGTACTACTGTACTATCCAAACTGAAACGTATGCCTATGATGCGTTCGGATTTGGTCCAGTCCGGTCTGTCTGTGGACGTTAACATGAAGGCCAGGGTGAACTGACCAAATTTCAACTACTTTTCAACGTCCATCGACGTCCGCTGTCGGTCAGTGCTCAGTGGTTGCTAGTTACAGTAAATGGGAGGAGAGGGGGGCTCATGGTAGGTGTCAGTAAGAGCTGGGAGAGGTGACATTAACTGGAGAGAGAGGTAGGGCAAGGGAGAGAGGGAGTGCTTGTCCAGATTCAGACTGTTTTAACACTCTTGGTTTGACCAACAGACAACAGAAAGACAAAGAAACAGTTATGAGCTGAACGTAACAGTATACCAGTGGAAGGGAGGACAGTAGCAGGTGACCCTACTGTGGTTTGTGACTACTGATTTCTCATTGTATATAACTAATTGGTAGGTCTACCATTACTTGTTACTTCTGGAACTATCATTATATCCTCTCCTCATGAGGGAGAGAAATTAGAAAATATCTTAAAGATACAGTGAGCTCCAAAAGTATTGTGACAGTGACAATTTAGTTGTTGTTTTGGCTCTGTTCTCCAGCACTTTGGGTTTGAAATGATACAATGACTATAAAGTTCAAGTGCAGACTGTCAGCTTTAATTTGAGGGTATTTTCATCCATATCGGGTGAACCGATAGGGCAGCGCACAATTGGCGCAGCGTTGTCCGGGTTAGGGGAGGGTTTGGCTGGGAAGGCCGTCATTGTAAAATAAGAATTTGTTCTTAAGGGACTTGCTTAGTTAAATAAATTAAATAAAAACCGTTTAGAAATGACTTATTGTACGTAGTTCTCCCCCCCCCATTTTAGGGGACCAAAGACTGGAACGAGCTGCAACAGTTTTATCTCAATCTCTTCATTCAAAGACTCAATCATGGACTGATTGTTGTGGCTGCTTTGCGTGATGTATTGTTGTCTCTACCTTCTTGCACTTTGTGCTGTTGTCTGTGCCCAATAATGTTTGTACCATATTTTGTGCTGCTACCATGTTGTGCTGCTACCATGTTGTTGTCATGTGTTGCTGCCTTGCTATGTTGTTGTCTTAGGTCTCTCTTTATGTAGTGTTGTGTTGTCTCTCTTGTCGATGTGTGTTTGTCCTAGATTTACATTACATCTAATTATTTTCTTTTTATCTCAGCCCCTGCCCCCGCAGGAGGCCTTTTGGTAGGCCGTCATTGTAAATAAGAATTTGTTCTAAACTGACTTGCCTAGTTAAATAAAGGTTAAAGAAAAAAAGAATAGAATAAACATGTTAGTATAATACAGGAAGGCACAATTTATAGTCCAATATTTATGGCTCAATCAATTGACATGGATAAGCCTGCTACTAGGCCATAGTTTATACTGGAGCATAAAGGGATACATTATGAGCTGATGCTCTACTGTAATGTATCCTACAGTAAGTGCCAGTGGATATGATTCCCTGTGAGATTATTTCTAAGGAAATAAATAATGTGAAAGACAAATGCCTTCTCTGTTAGTTCTGTGAGAGAACAACCACAATGCACCATTCTACAGGCTGGTATTTTTAAACAAAGAGAACAGTTCTCAGTGCTTTTGGTGTTTCTCATTGAAAATAACAAGTTAATGAGATTGTTTTTTAAATCTAAGCAGAATGTGTTTTGTTCCTGGGAGAAGAACCAGACCTATGATTCATCCTGTGTCCCTTGTAGGGGAAAGATTTTCTCTCTGCCTTGCTTTCTTTTCTATCTTTCCTTCTCTTGGCGTGTCATTCCTTCTGCATTGTCTGCCAGACAGAAATCCCTGGCGCCCAGTTTTATTAGGTCTCTATGGGTACCAAAGTTCATGAAGTTGCTGAAATAGAAGAATAGAAAATAAACAATGTAGCAAAGTTTTCTCCGGCAATACCCGGACTCCGGATAATGCCACCGACTCAGTGAACAAAAAATAATAATTTCACAAGACTTCCTATTTGAGAGAATTTTTTTTTTAAATGGGCTTAATAGTAAAGACGTGTATTTTAATGGTAAACATGTATTACATTTTTAATATGGCATCAACACAAACTAAAGTTTTCGTCTAATAGCCAAATGAATCACTTCAAAAAGTAGGCTACCTGCACACATTCGACCACTCCAAAAAGAATTCCAGCATCCAAACAGTGCACTATGCACCTGCCGTTTGATGAAGGGAAAGAGACATGTGTTACCAACAAGTGTGATGTCATTTGGAGATTGTCATTAGGCCTACACTCTTGTAGCCTGAATTAAAATCTCCCTCAGTTTGTCTCCACCTACCCAATAATGACAAAGCAAAAACAGGATTTTAGAAATGTTTGCTAATTTATAAATAAAACATTTGGGGGAAATATCACATTTACATAAGTACTCAGTACTTTGTTGAAGCAACTTTGGCAGCTTTTACTGCCTCGAGTCTTCTTGGGTATGACGCTACAAGCTTGGCACACCTGTGTTTGGGGAGTTTCTCCCATTCTTTTCTGCAGATCCTCTCAAGCTCTCATATTGGATGGGGAGCATTGCTGCACAGCTATTTTCAGGTCTCTCCAGGCCACTCAAGGACATTCAGAGACTTGTCCCGAAGCCATGCCTGTGTTGTCTTGGCTGTGTGCTTAGGGTCGTTTTCCTGTTGGAAGGTGAACCTTCGCCCCAGTCTGAGGTCCTGAGCGCTCTGGAGCAGGTTTACATCAAGGATCTCTCTGTACTTTGCTCCGTTCATCTTTCCCTCAATCCTGACTAGTCTCCCAGTCCCTGCCGCTGAAAAACACCCACACAGCATGATATTGCCACCACTATGCTTCACCGTAGGGATGGTGCCTGGGCTCCTCCAGAAGTGACGCTTGCCATGTAGGCCAAAGATTTCAATCTTAGTTTCATCAGACCAGAGAATCTTGTTTCTCATGATCTGAGAGTCTTTACGTACCATTTGGCAAACTCCAAGCGGGCTGTCATGTACCTTTTACTGAGGAGTGGTTTCAGTCACTCTACCATAAAGGCCTGATTGGTGGAGTGCTGCAGAGATGGTTGTCCTTCTGGAAGGTTCTCCCATCTCTACAGAGGAACTTTAGAGCTCTGTCAATGTGACCATCAGGTTCTTGATCACCTCCCTGACCAAGGCCCTTCTCCCCCGATTGCTCAGTTTGGCCGGGCGGCCAGCCTTGGAAGAGTCTTGGTGGTTCCAAACATTTTCCATTTAGGAATGATGGAGGCAACTGTGTTCTTGGGGAACATCAATTCTGCAGAAATGTTTTGGTACCCTTCCCTGAATCTGTGCCTCGACACAATCTTGTCTCGGAGCTCTACGGACAATTCCTTCTACCTCATGGCTTGTTTTTTGGCTCTGACTTGCACTGTCAACCGTGGGACCTTATATAGACAGGCGTGTGCCTTTCCAAATCATGTCCAATCAATTGAATTTACCACAGGTGGCCTCCAATCAAGTTGTAGAAACATCTCAAGGATTATCAATGGGAACAGGATGCACCTGAGCTCAATTTCGAGTCTCCTAGCAAAGGGTCTGAATACTTATGTAAATAAGTTATTTCAGTGTTTCATTTGTAAAAGTTTTGTAAAAATGTCAGTTTTTGCTTTGTCGTTATGGGGTGTTGTGTGTAGATTGCTGAGGTTTTTATTTAATCTATTTTAGAATAAGGCTATAACGTAACAAAATGTGGAAAAAGTCAAGGGGTCTGAATACTTTCCGAAGGCACTGTATCTGCCTTCATTAAAACAAATATAGACTCTTAGCTTTCATTTGACACCCAATTTGACATGCTCATATGAACTTCCCATGTTAGTTCTCATGGGTCCTTTTACGTGGAAATGACCTAAAATGACGGGACATCTGAAAAGGGGTTGAAATACTGAAGCAAATACAGCAGTATCTGTCCCGAGCTCATTGCCACAGGAAACTGAGGGCCCAGTTGAAACAATGTTGCACGTTTGCTAGCGAAAGCTCAAGACAGGCAGGCAGACAGGCGGCGTAGAGAGATTAATGCAATTGAAAGAACCTGAATCAACTGTCAGAGAGGCAGGGCTGTTTGTTTAATTTGGAATAAGCTTTTATTTTCATAGTACTAATGTAGCTGTACAAAATTGCATTTTAACAAATAGAATTAGAGACCAGCCCCACCCCACCCCTGTAATTTGCACACTGGTCACACCCTGTTATTGGATTAAAGGAGTGTAGTTAGTTAGAACCCTAGGCTCACCCTGAGGAGTATGGGAAATGGAATACTCAGCTGGATGGGGAGTTCCCTGTTTGAGTATTATGTAAGGAGTTTTTTTTTCTCACAAGATGATGTCATGTTGTAAGGATTATTAATTTATATTTTTATTTCCAACGACATCATCAGCTGTTCACTATAGAGGAGAGATGTGAGAGTTGTAAGTGTATTGGTCCATTTAGATCAGGGGGATTGGACAGAAGGGAGATGGTGAGAACATTGAGTGGGTGAAGTCAGAGAGGATGCCAGAGGAAGAAGAGCTATCTGGAGAACTGGAATACTACCCCTACACACTCTCTCTCTTTCAATTTCTTTCAATCTCTTCCCCTCCTACCAGTCTCTCTCTCAACACTTAGGCCTATGCTGAGCAGGGTTAGTAAAATGACATGATTGAAACAGGATAATAATCCATTTCAATGGACTATCAAGTGTTTCTGCAAACCACATGGTTAAATACTCTACAGTTGGTCTCCATTAACATGTAGGGATGGGTTCTAGTGACAATCCGTAATCAATAACCTATTAGTCCCATGTTTAATGATCATAATGTTTCCATTATGTTGCCACGACAGATAAATCTATCCCTCTGGATTGTCAAGCTGACCCATGTCCATAGTTGGACCGTTCCATGTTTCCAGTTGTCTAGCCTCGCTTTCAGACGGTGTGTGATACTATCACCTATGCCATGTGATTGGTGCTGATGTTGTGTATCAATATGTGACCATTTCTGTATTTCTCCTACAGGGAGCCGGTCCATGCTAACTGTGTACGCTGGAAGAAGAGGTTCTCCTTCCCTTGTAAGATGAGTGCCACCGCTGGGACGGGCGTGCTTGACCCCTGTGTGTGCCGCGTGTCTGTCAGGAAGGTATGGCCCTCAGACTCCTATTCAACCTGTTCATCCTGTTCCTATTAATGTTGTAAAACCTCATCTGGAACATAGATTGGCATAATGCATGTCTATAAAGTTTACTGGTTTCTGTTTTGTCACTGTTTACATTCAAATGATTTCACTGTTTTATTTGATAGGAGCTAAAGGGTGGGAAGACGTACGCAAAGGTACTGTTTCAGAGATTGATTCCTTTTTACACTCGTCTTGCTTTCTTTCACAATACATAGTTACAGTGAGGGAAAACGCATGTCAAAAATGTTATAAATTGATTTGCATTTTAATGAGGGAAATAAGTATTTGACCCCCTCTCAATCAGAAAGATTTCTGGCTCCCAGGTGTCTTTTATACAGGTAACGAGCTGAGATTAGGAGCACACTCTTAAAGGGAGTGCTCCTAATCTCAGTTTGTTACCTGTATAAAAGACACCTGTCCACAAAAGCAATCAATCAATCAAATTCCAAACTCTCCACCATGGCCAAGACCAAAGAGCTCTCCAAGGATGTCAGGGACAAGATTGTAGACCTACACAAGGCTGGAATGGGCTACAAGACCATCGCCAAGCAGCTTGGTGAGAAGGTGACAACAGTTGGTGCGATTATTCGCAAATGGAAGAAACACAAAAGAACTGTCAATCTCCCTCGGCCTGGGGCTTCATGCAAGATCTCACCTCGTGGAGTTGCAATGATCATGAGAACGGTGAGGAATCAGCCCAGAACTACACGGGAGGATCTTGTCAATGATCTCAAGGCAGCTGGGACCATAGTCACCAAGAAAACAATTGGTAACACACTACGCCGTGAAGGACTGCAATCCTGCAGCATCCGCAAGGTCCCCCTGCTCAAGAAGCACATATACATGCCCGTCTGAAGTTTGCCAATGAACATCTAAATGATTCAGAGGACAACTGGGTGAAAGTGTTGTGGTCAGATGAGACCAAAATGGAGCTCTTTGACATCAACTCAACTCGCTGTGTTTGGAGGAGGAGGAATGCTGCCTATGACCCCAAGAACACCATCCTCACCGTCAAACATGGAGGTGGAAACATTATGCTTTGGGGTGTTTTTCTGCTAAGGGGACAGGACAACTTCACCGCATCAAAGGGACGATGGACGGGGCCATGTACCATCAAATCTTGGGTGAGAACCTCCTTCCCTCAGCCAGGGCATTGAAAATGGGTCGTGGATGGGTATTCCAGCATGACAATGACCCAAAACACACGGCCAAGGCAACAAAGGAGTGGCTCAAGAAGAAGCACATTAAGGTCCTGGAGTGGCCTAGCCAGTCTCCAGACCATAATCCCATAGAAAATCTGTGGAGGGAGCTGAAGGTTCGAGTTGTCAAACGTCAGCCTCGAAACCTTAATGACTTGGAGAAGATCTGCAAAGGGGAGTGGGACAAAATCCCTCCTGAGATGTGTGCAAACCTGGTGGCCAACTACAAGACACGTCTGACCTCTGTGATTGCCAACAAGGGTTTTGCCACCAAGTACTAAGTCATGTTTTGCAGAGGGGTCAAATACTTATTTCCCTCATTAAAATGCACATCAACTTATAACATTTTTGACATGCGTTTTTCTGGATTTATTTGTTGTTATTCTGTCTCTCACTGTTCAAATAAACCTACCATTAAAATTATAGACTGATCATTTCTTTGTCAGTGGGCAAATGTACAAAATCAGCAGGGGATCAAATACTTTTTTCCCTCACTGTACATTGATCTATGCTTAGTGAACAGATTGCTTTCTCTGCCTGCAGGTAGTCTCGAGTTGGTGTCACAGTTAAGTTCTGTCCATGTGGTACACTGCAAATTATTTTTTCTAGTGGTAAAATATTTACCCTTTAAAAATATTCTCATACTTAGGCCTACAGGAAGTGAAAAAACACGAATGTATTACAGTGTTAAACAATTTAAATTGTAATGATTAGCTTTTACCTTAAATGGGAAATAACCTAGATAATAGCCAGTATATCCAATTAAAGTTTACGCTCCAGAGACTAAAAATAGTAAATTAAATCAATAAAGCCAGAGAAAATGGATTAGTCTACGGTTCTTCCTTTGGTTTCTCTATAGAGACACTGAAAGGTTGAGGTACAGAAAGGGATTGATAGGAGAAAAACAACAAAGCCCACAACACCACCCTGCAGCTCTGTCTGCAAGTTAACCTGATCCTCTCTCCTCAGCCCTGCAGCTCTGTCTGCAAGTTAACCTGATCCTCTCTCCTCAGCTTGGCTTTGCAGACCTAAACCTGGCTGAGTTTGCTGGTTCTGGGAACACGACACGTAGATGTCTACTGGAAGGTTACGACACCAAGAACACCCGGCAGGACAACTCCATACTCAAGGTACTGATGGGGAGATGGCTTCTATCAATTCCAGTATATCATATCAGTCTCAGCTGCTTTCTTCTAGCCTGGTCCCAGATCTGTTTGTGATGTCTTGCCAACTCTTATTTTATAGTCATTGTCAAGCGAGTTGGCTAGACAGTACAAACAGATCTGGGGCCAGGCTAGGTTTTGTATGTCAGTGTCAAGAGAGCTCAAACCTCCGTTTTCTTTTTGTAACAGGTTATCATCAGCACACAACTGATGTCCGGGGACCCCTGTTTTAAAACGTAAGTGGTGCCTTCACTTTTTTAAATTAAGGCCTATTATGATTTGGTGTTTAGATACGAGACATTTTTAAAAAGCAATTGAAGAAAATGCACTCAGATTTCCCCCTACATTGAAGCACATTCAGATTTGCATAGCATTTCCCTTTGAGACCAATGTTTATCCGCCCACCTACACTGCAGCAAGGATTCCTTCCTGCTTCTCTATGATAGGCTACAGCTGTGTGGGGGGTTTAAGGAAGGATAATTATTCTATAGTATTTATTTGTAATACAGAGTAGGAACACAGTGGGTGTCATTTAGATTGTAGGTGAGAGCAAGAACATTTCAAACTAAGCATTCACCATTAAAGCAATTAATTTCCTCACTGATTTAGTGTCCTACATTTCAGGTTACATAAAACTGTCAACACCACTTTAGAGTAAATACTGTGTTATACTGTAAAGTCTAGCAAAAGAAAGGGGTTTGCACATACTCTTTCAAACTAAGGCCGTATTCAGTGGGTTGCAATGTTGTAAATAGAAATGTAGCCTAATCTTGCACAGAGAGATGTCCCTCCTGGACATGACAGAGAGTCATGTCTGTTCTTAGAAATGTATCTGTTATTTCTGTGGTTTTGCATCCTGAATAAGCTCCAGGTCTTGAGGGCTTTGCCTGTTAGACTGTGTGAGGAGTGTGTAGCATGGGTAGTCAGGGATCAGCACAGCATTAGAGAAGGCTTTACATGGGATGAAGTTATGATGGGTGCCAGGGGGACGTGCTCATCTCTCCAACCCTGCAACCCTAACGCAGGTCCATTTTGGCCATTTTGGCCAGTGTCCATGTTTGTGCGGGAGCGGTTCCAAGAATGTGAGGAGGATTGTACCTAGCAGATGTGTCTGTGTAAACTAAACTAGAGCAGACCAGGGTCACAGCTGAGTTGGCTGGCCAAGTACCACACCACATAGTCATCCTGTACAGGGTTAAAACAGCAGACCTACATCCAGGGTAGGTCTATAGTCTCACTGTCTCTAGGAGGTCTAGGTGACTGTGGAGTTGTTTCAGCCATGTATTCTGAGAACACGAGAGGAGTGGGGCGGACGGAGAGGCAGAGGCATTGAAGAGGCCAGGGTGATATAAGGGATAAAGTAGAGTGGACAATATGTTATTTCAGCCCCAGTCTGTGTTGGAAAATGGCAAGGAACGCCAACTGCCCCTGGAGCAGGAGATGACCCCAAAATGTATTATGTGCTATTGCCTTGGGCAGATAGTGGAGGAAAGCTGTTGATCATCAGACTCACTGTCTTGGAGGGTTTAAGGCAGCCCCCCGCACCGCTCTGAGTCAGAGGGGTTGGGTTAAATGTAGAAGACACATTTCAGTTGAATGCATTCAGTTGTACAACTGACTAGGTATCCCCTTCTCCTTCCCTTTCCTTTAATAAAAACACAGAGAAAATCACTGACAGAGCTTTAATTAAAAAACACTTGCATTAATGTTTTAGACAAATACTTATGACTCTTTCCATAATCATATTTTCAATTTTTTTTTATTCACCTTTATTTAACCAGGTAAGCTAGTTGAGAATAATATCTCATTTACAACTGCGACCTGGCCAAGATAAAGCAAAGCAGTGTGACACAACAACAACATGGAGTTACACATGGAGTAAACAAGCGTACAGTCAATAAAAAAGTCTATATACAGTGTGTGCAAATGGCGTGAGGAGGTAAGGCAATAAATAGGCCATAGTAGCGAAGTAATTACAGTTTAGCAAATTAACACTGGAGTGATAAATAGCAGATGATGATGTGCAAGTAGAATTACTGGTGTGCAAAAGAGCAGAAAAGTAAATAAAAACAATATGGGGATGAGGTAGGTAGATTGGGTGGGCTATTTACAGATGGGCTATGTACAGCTGCAGTGATCGGTTAGCTGCTCAGATAGCTGATGTTTAAAGTTAGTGAGGGAAATATAAGTCTCCAGCTTCAGGGATTTTTGCAATTCGTTCCAGTCACTGGCAGCAGAAAACTGGAAGGAAAGGCAGCCAAAGGAGATGTTGGCCTTGGGGATGACCAGTGTGATATACCTGCTGGAGCGCGTGCTACGGGTGGGTGTTGCTATGGTGACCAGTGAGCTGAAATAAGGCGGAGCTTTACCTAGCATAGACTTATAGATGACCTGGAGCCAGTGGGTCTGGCGACGAATATGTAGCGAGGGCCAGTCGACTAGAGCATACAGGTCGCAGTGGTGGGTGGTATAAAGGGCTTTGGTGACAAAACGGATGGCACTGTGATAGACTGCATCCAGTTTGCTGAGTAGAGTATTGGAAGCTATTTTGTAAATGACATCGCCGAAGTTGAGGATCTGTAGGATAGTCAGTTTTACGAGAGTATGTTTGGCGGCGTGAGTGAAGGAGGCTTTGTTACGAATAATTTGTGTTGCTGTGCATGAACCAACCCCCTCTGTTTGTCCTCCACAGGCCTCCTTCCACAGGCACATTTATTGGCGTCCAGGGAGATGCAGAGAGCCTCCTGGAAGAGAGGAAGGGAGGGGACAACCAGAAGGCCTTCATGGGTAAAATGAGACTAGACTAACTACTCCTTACTACACCCCTTCTCCCACAGAACTCACTACAGTGGGTTTATATGACTCAGTCAGCGTTCCTCAGTCAGCGTTGGACTGCATCATGAAATATAGCAGCTTTTCACAAACATGTCCGGTATAATAAATCTATGGTAAATCAGAGGCAAGATTATATATAGGTGTCGGATCTTAATTTGATCACTCTTTCGTTCGTTGCTGAGAATTTTCTTGCACCGCAGGAAATGCAGATGAGCTTTGTGATTTACATAAATGTACTGAAAACCCACACTAATACACTGTTATATTAACAGTATTCCACTTTTCATGTAGCCTCATTTTGACCAGATATTAGCCTAACCACCGATCAAGCAACGTTATGGACTAAACATTAAAATCCTGTTGCTGCAGGATTATTTTGCTGCGACAATTCAGGTCAAATGAAGATCCTACATCTGTAGGCCTATTAATCAAGGCACTTGCTTCTTATTCTGTTTGACAATTAAGTGATTAGCATGAATAAACCCTGCCAGCTGCTGAGCTGTATGCCTCAGAAAATACAGACCTGGACTGAGGAAAACCAGATGTGAAATGCGAGGATATAAATGACTGTATATGGAGCATTGGTTACTGACCATCATTCCTCTCAGTCTCTGTGATTGATTCTTGTGATTGATCGAAGTCTGCTTTTCTCTCTGGCTGCAGTAACTTTGAGATTTGTTCCTGTACTAATAATAATATTCTTGAATGGCAGACTGACTTGCTGTATAACCAGCTGCACCTATAGATTCTCTCAATCTTTAATCCTCACCTGATACAGGAATGTGAATCGGTCTCAGTGTGATTCAACTGCTGTTAATGTGTCATATCCAACATGTGTAGAAGAGAAGACCACTCTTCTCCTCTCCCCTCGCTCTTTCTCTCTCTCCCTCTGTCTGAAGTGAGGGGTGCTCTACTCCCCAGGAGGCTTCATGTATAATTCAGGCTGTTTTTTTGATGCTCTCTCCGATCTCTCTGCCGCCGACCCTCACGTGGTTATTGGTTAAAAATAGGAACACACTTTTGTGTCTGTGGGAGGGGAGGTCCATAGTGAAAGTGATTTTGATTGAAATTGTGTTGATAAGGGGATGACAGACTACTAAGGACAACCTATTGGTTTCCCCCTCATTTCCACTTGTCTGTTTGGATGCTTTCACAGCAGTCCATCCTGTGAGCACAGGACTGAGGGAACATAGACATGGTCCCCTTTCACAGCGGTCCATCCTGTGAGCACAGGACTGAGGGAACATAGACATGGTCCCGTTTCACAGTGTGCTGGCCCTAGTTAATCTCTTCACTCTGAATACTGTTATAGGAATATTACTGTAATCCCAGTCTACTCTCAACCCATTACCAACCCCTATGTCCTGTTTTAAAAACCTGACAGAGAGCCGGGAAGGAAAGTGTCCCTCTGTTTCCGATGAACTTGGGGGCTCCTGCCATTCCCGAACATCCAGCTACGCTAGTCAGCAGTCTAAAGTCTCAGGTAGGCCCTCCTAATACTCCCAACACAGCCATTCTAATGTACAATGCAACATGTAGCGTGGAGATCTAGCTGGTGTGCCTCATTCTCTACCATGCTAACATACAAAATAGCTAGTCATCACTCAAAGTCCCAGTATGGCTATTGTCACTTCCATACAGGCCATTGTACAACTGTCTGTCTCAGCATTTTATTTTCTCTATCTTTTTCTCAATTTTTACTTTGCTGAATTCCTCTGTCTGCATGCCTGGTGTCTTTGATGTGCCTCTCTAACCTTGACCTATTTTACTGTGGTAATTAAAAAAGAAACATGTTTATTGTGGTAAACTAATACAAGTAAAATCCTTTACATCAGTATCCTATAACTAGACACACGGGTGGTCTGGCTAGTGAATGAAGGATCTGTTACAGGCAGATCAGATCCCCTATAATGAAGGGTCTGTAGGAAAGTGAAGAGTTCACTCAACTCCTCTGATAGCCAACTCACTCTGATAAACCTACTCCTACCATTGCTTCCTACAGACATTAAAGCAAGAGAAAAGTCTATAGACTAGTTGAACAATATTCTATTTTCTTTATAGTTTGGAGGGTTGATTTTATATCAGTTAGCTTTGAGAGACATTTCAGACACACAGTGGTTGGCTTGTAGTGATCCTGTAGGGAGTGTTAGTGTGTGGGAGATTTGTTCCCTTCACCGTAGCCTGACTAGCTAGCGGTACATTGAGACTCTGCAGTGTCTCTGCGTTAACAGTTTCCTGCAGACATGAATGCCATGTGAGTGTGTGGGCGCTAGGCTAGCATCCATCTCTGCTGCTAAATCATTGATCACACCGCAAGGCTTCAATCTGCTCCACTCTGAGTCCTTTTCCATAACACAAAACTGCTCTCTAAAATTGTGAATGATTGACATGTTGTATGCAAACTTGTGACTCTTTTTGTGTGTTTGTGTGTATATGAGTGACCATGTACTTAGTGTGTGAGTATGTGCTTTAGTGCATTATGCCTTGATGTTAATACTTATTGATATTAATGATCAATATTTTGAAGTAGCCTGCCTATGTGTCTGAATGCTTGTGTGTGCTCTAACCTCCTTGCTATTACCCCTCTGTCCCTCTCCACCCCAGGCTACAGCACAGGTCACTCCCGCTCCTCCAGCCTGTCAGAGTGTACCCACCGCAGGAACACTTCTGTGGGCAGCGCTTCCACCGGCATCGCCAGCATCCTGGAGCCCTCTGACGACACTAGGGACATCAGGGACCAGAGGGAGAGCAGGGACCGGGAGAGGGGAGACAGGGAAGCCAGGATGGGGATGATGCCCCCTACTGCTGGGGCGTCAGCCTGCACAGCCCTGCCTGAACACCCCACCCCCACCGGTACCACTGGTTCCTGTACAGGCACTCCGGTGAAGAGCGCCTTGTCCTGCGAACGCCTCAACAGGTGAGACTGAGAGACTCCCCTGATCAATGATGCTGATGCTGTCTTGAAAAAAAGATTCTGTAATCTCAATGTTGACTTAATAATTGAACAAAGGATAAATAAATAGACAACCTCACACCTGAGCAAGCTGCTATACTGAGATACAAGAGAGGTAGCCTAAGCAACAGTCTTTACATTACTGTACAGCCCTGTATCTCAATGACATTTCTGAGTTACTGGACGAGTCACTCCTGTTACACAACATTCTCAGCATCACGGATGTCACACAAAAATTAAAAAAAGAAGATAACACTTTTTATCTGAAGAGACTGCATGTAACCTATGTGTTGTAACTTGATCCTGTATGTCCCACCACCAGACACCTGGTGAAGCAAGGGTCCATGGAGGGTCAGATGATGAGGGTGGAGGCATCGAGGGTGGATGCTGATGACGTGGTGGAGAAGATCCTTCAGAGTCAAGACTTCACCCCCAGCCTGCTGGACTCCAGCCATGAAGGTACCTAACAACCTAGTCAGAGACCAAGTTCCAGAGCCAGTCAGAGACCAAGGCAGGTTATAGTTTGACCTTAGAGGGGTAGTTCTACCTCTACATGCAGTTCTAACTCTAAAATTGTATACTGGGTCTAAAAATAAAGTTGAAAGCATGTTTGAGATATGGTATTAGAATTCATGAAGTTAAATTACACTCCATTCCAGTAACATTTCCACCAGTATTCATGAGTGATTAATTAAAATACTGTATAAAAGTTACTGCGAAAATTGTCAATACAAATTAGTTGTAATAAAAAGAATATATACAGTTCAAATCGGAAGTTTACATACACTTAGGTTGGAGTCATTAAAATTCGTTTTTCAACCACTCCACAAATGTCTTATTAACAAACTATAGTTTTGGCAAGTCGGTTAGGACATCTACTTTGTGCATGACACAAGTAATTTTTTCCAACAATTGTTTACAGACAGATTATTTCACTTATAATTCACTGTATCACAATTCCAGTGGGTCAGAAGTTTACATACACTAAGTTGACTGTGCCTTTAAACAGCTTGGAAAATTCCTGAAAATTATGTTGTGGCTTTAGAAGCATCTGATAGGCTAATTGACATAATTTGAGTCAATTGGAGGTGTACCTGTGGATGTATTTCAAGGCCTTCCTTCAAACTCAGTGCCTCTTTGCTTGACATCATGGGAAAATCAAAAGAAATCAGCCAAGACCTCAGAAAACAAATTGTAGACCTCCACAAGTCTGGTTTATCCTTGGGAGCAATTTCCAAACGCCTGAAGGTACCACGTTCATCTGTACAAACAATAGTACGCAAGTATAAACACCATGGGACCACGCAGCCGTCATACCGCTCAGGAAGGAGACGCGTTCTGTCTCCTAGAGAGGAACGTACTTTGGTGCGAAAAGTGCAAATCAATCCCAGAACAACAGCAAAGGACCTTGTGAAGATGCTGGAGGAAACACGTACAAAAGTATCTGTATCCACAGTAAAACGAGTCCTATATCGACATAACCTGAAAGGCCGCTCAGCAAGGAAGAAGCCACTGCTCCAAAACCGCCATAAAAAAGCCAGACTTCGGTTTACAACTGCACATGGGGACAAAGATCATACTTTTTGGAGAAATGTCCTCTGGTCTGATGAAACAAAAACAGAACTGCTTGGCCATAATGACCATCGTTATGTTTGAAGGAAAAAGGGGGAGGCTTGCAAGCCGAAGAACACCATCCCAACCGTGAAGCACGGGGGTGGCAGCATCATGTTGTGGGGGTGCTTTGCTGCAGGAGGGACTGGTGCACTTCACAAAATAGATGGCATCATGAGGTAGGAAAATTATGTGGATATATTGAAGCAACATCTCAAGACATCAGTCAGGAAGTTATGAGTCTTCCAAATGGGTCTTCCAAATTGACAATGACCCAAAGCATACTTCCAAAGTTGTAGCAAAATGGCTTAAGGACAACAAAGTGAAGGTGTTGGAGAGGCCATCACAAAGCCCTGATCTCAATCCTATAGAAAATTTGTGGGCAGAACTGAAAAAGCGTGTGCGAGCAAGGAGGCCTACAAACCTGACTCAGTTACACCAGCTCTGTCAGGAGGAATGGGCCAAAATTCACCCAACTTATTGTGGGAAGCTTGTGGAAGGCTACCCCAAACTTTTGACCCAAGTTAAACTTTAAAGGCAATGCTACAAAATACTAATTGAGTGCATGTAAACTTCTGACCCACTGGGAATGTGATGAAAGAAATAAAAGCTGAAATAAATAATTATTTTTACTATTATTCTGACATTTCACATTCTTAAAATAAAGTGGTGATCCTAACTGACCTAAAATAGGGAATTTTTACTTGGATTAAATGTCAGGAATTGTGAAAAACTGAGTTTAAATGTATTTGGCTAAAGTGTATGTAAACTTCCGACTTCAACTCTGTGTGTGTGTGTATGTATATATATATATACACATCTCATTTAACCTTTATTTTATCAGGGAGTCCTACTGAGACCAATGTCTCTTTCAGAGATGAGCCCTAAATACAGAAAAGACACAAATTATAAATACAAAATGTAATCAGAAAGAAAAACACGGTCATAGAAAACAAACACATTCATCAGTAATACGGTCCTCAATCAGCTTTCCGAATTCCCCCAGAGGTACCAGCACATCAAATCTAAGAAAATGTTAAGATTGTTCCAGAAATAAGGTGCAAGAAAACTAAAAGCTGATTTACCAAACTCAGTAGAGACCAATGGAATTCCCAGAGTTAACCATCCCTGAGACTGGGTGTGGTAACTCGTATGTCTAAAGTTTAGTTATGATGTTAGGTACAGTGGGACTTTTTGTAAAAGGGCTTTATAAGTGAAAACATAGCAATGTATCAAACTAGGTGACATCGAAGAGGGCCAACCAACTTTCTGGTAGAGAATGCAGTGATGAGTACTAAAATTGTCACGCGTAATGAAGCGCAGTGCGCTATGATAAACTGCATCTAACGGCTTTAATGAGGTAGCAGCTGCAATAATAAATGAATAATAAAGTAATAATATAAATAAATGATTATAATAATAATAACGTAATAGTAATACATTTGCTTGCTCCCTGGTGACCTCAGTGATATGGAGTCGATTCTTACCGTGGGTGAGTACCCTATGCAGAAGGGGTTGGTGGGGTTTCTATCAGCATGTTTTAATGAATCTCTCTACTGAGGAAGGATTGTGTCGCTGATACTCTTCAAGGTCCCGGCCTCCTCTACAGCGAGCAGAATGCTGCTGGAAATAGAATGCTCCTGTCAATACTGGATTCATTTTTTGATCGCCTAGCAACCAGGCTCCTGATGAGGAGTGTTGATGTTCCATCTGCTAAATAAATAAAGCGGTTTCACCACAAATGCCACTCAAAGTTTGTGTCTGTCTGTTTCTGTTTGTTTCAGAGGAAGGCCTGCGGTTGTTTGTTGGTCCCGGAGGAAGCACTGCCCTTGGAAGCCATCACCTGCCTACCAGGTAGCCTAAGTCTTTAACAGAGTTACACTCACAATAACGCACACTTAAAATAGGATATATCTCATTTATTCATGCATAGATTTGTTTATTAAATGATTACTTAAAATGCTTATTATTTAAACTCAACCCACTTTCACCCCTCACTCAGGTACTTACTTGTGATTGCTAATTTGTCCTATTTGTTTTAGGGTTGGCGCTGGTGCATATGAACAGGTGGTGATTAAACGTTAGGCCTAAACCCCACCAGGAGGATGAGTGGCACAGTTGACATCCAAAAGATCCATCAGTGGTTTTTATCTTTCTTTAATTCCAGCAAACTGGCCTGTCAGAAATGGACTGCAACAGCGCCCTCTGGTGTGCTTACAGACTATGTGCACTGTCTGTAGTCCCCTGTTAGATTAGCTCAGTGAAGTCGAAGAACATCACCATGCCTCGATCTGGGAAAGGAGTCAGACTATTAAAATCTGCAGTTGAGGTCACAGGAAAACCTGACCTTTTCAGCTGGAGATCAAAGTGATTTGGTTCTGTGTTTGTCACCAGAATGAATGAAGCCTTTGCTGAAGAGGATGATGCCATGCTTTTTCAATACATTCCCTAGTTAACACTAGTCCCCTAGTTTTCAGTCCTTTGGTTTTTCAAAAATGTTTTTTATTTGGAACTGCCTTTTAATGTAGGATTTTAACTTTTGTCCACCAATAAGCTGCTAAAAGGTTGTGTGTGTGTGTGTGTGCGCACGCGCGTCGGTGGAGGCTGGTGGGAGGAGCTATAGGAGGATGGGCTCATTGTAATGACTGGAATGGAATCGATGGAACGGAGTCAAACGTGGTTTCCATGTTTGATACCGTTTAATTTATTCCATTCCAGTCATTACAATGAACCTGTCCTATATCTCCTCCCACCAGCCTCCAATGGTGTGCATGTGTGTGTTTGCTATGTGTTTGTGTGTATGCATGACTGTGTGCGTGTCTATATGTCTCTGGTAAAGTGTTAAAGCCACTAGTCTGTTGTAATAATAGTAAGCCTACAATAATCCTGCAGTATACAGAGCCAGGGCTGGGAGTGAGACTGCAGGTTATGTACTTGGTACTGAAGGTGACCCTGCTCCTCTCCTCTGCTGATCTCATTACTGGCAGAAATAGAAACCGCCTTACAATCTAACCGCTCTGCTCTTTTTATATGCTTGTTGGGAGGGAAATAGATGGCGAGGAAGAGGAGAGAAGCTCTGTTTGAGTGAGGTCAAGCTTGTGTTTGCTTCTTCTGAAAGAATCAGACTCTCAGGTTAAGATATCAGGGTTCCAATCCAGATGGCTCTTTTTTTGCAACGACCGATGACAGTACGGTTTAGAAACTGATGCCAAGCTGACGTAGGTACAGAACGTTGTTCCGTAGGTAAAGATGAAGGCTACAGGACAAATTGTCAACAATTGAACTGCCATTGTACATACTTATTGGTCACCTTCTGTAGTACAACTCCAAAGAATGAGACTGTGTGGTCCATGAAGTGTGAGACGGTGTGGTCCATGAAGGTTCTCTCTCTCAGCAGCATATCAGATGGTATGATGATGATATGCTTATATGACAAAAAGCCAAGAGTTACATCAGATGAGGCTGATGATGACTCTGCTATTCGTTGTCTGAACTATGTAATGGATTGGTCCCCCCCATGTCTTGAATATAATCTATGTCAAATACTGTTATGGAACTGACATGGGGGGGGAATGGTATACACTACAAGATTTTGTGATGATTAATCTTGTTAATTGGTCTGTCTCATTAAATAGAAATAACAATACATATTCAGAGTAAGTTAAGATATAATGGCATTACACACATTTAGTGTATGTGATCGTCTCCTGTCTTAAGCCATACTAGAGGTTAACCATATCCTGACCTCTTAAGTTATGTTCCGTCATTTGCTGATTTCTGCAGTGTCATCAGTGTATGGTATTATAACTCTGAATTAATCTGTTATTTCTCTTTGTGTAGATGTTTATTGTTTGCATGATTTTTGAATTTCTTCAGCGAGTTAAAACAGAGCTTGAAAACCACAATTCCACCATCACATATGTTTGAACTAGTGTTGTGGTTCAAGGTTTCTTACATCTGTACGTTTAGTAAGACCACAAATACCTGTGTGATTCATTTATGTTGTGCCATCACTTACCTGGAAGTTCTCTTTACGGCCTCATTTGAGAACAGAACTGATGTATAGATCCAGAACATGGTAGAAACTAATAATGAGTATTGTAACCTTTAGCAAGGCACTTGGTGCATTGTATTACCATTCACTATTCCTCTTGAATAGAAATAAGCCTGTTAACTACCTTCCTTCAGTAAAATCAGTTCCAGTAGACAGGTGTTAGACAGGCAGCCTAAGTTCCTGTTTCCCAGCTCAGTCAGTACCTAACATGTAACAAACATGGTTGCCTTTTCTCTTCTGTGAAGCTGTGTGTATTAAGGAGCTGTAACCCGTATCCTCCTGTAAAAGTGACGTTTTCTGTCAGTGTCGACAGTGTCCAATGTTCCTGTCTTTTTGACCAACATTTGCTTCCTTACCAGGTGTACTGTATGCTTTTCCTGTGCACCATGCACTGTTGATTAAAACGGTTCAAAATGTTGATTGTGTGTGAACCAGGCAATGACTATATTCTCATGACATTTTATTAGGAACATGTTCCTTCCTCATTTAAGGATATGGTTGAATCTTATCTGATGGCCCCTAGTTCTAGAACTGTATATTGCCAGGGTAAAAGAAAATCTGCACCACTAGTACATCAAAGAATACACTCCTTATATGACAAAGGTCACCCAAGCTCTGTCTCCCAGTCCTTGTTCTCCACACTACTGACCAAGCTCTGTCTCCCAGTCCTCGTTCTCCACACTACTGACCAAGAACCGACCTGTCCCTGTGTTATCACAGTTCTCATCACACTCCAAATCTTCATCATCGCTGTCCACCAACACCACGGCAGTGCCATCGTTGGTTAGATGTACTCTAGAGTCCTCCAGTAGGAACTTTGTGAGACGCTGGACTGTCCCACTCAGAGCCTGCACTCTGGGGCAGGAGCACAACCTGACCAAGGGGACACACACAGACTGACCTTCTCTGTAGGGCTCCTCCTGTCCCATGTCTGTTCTACCCTCTCCCCCCACCTCCACATTCTCTACCTCAAACCCTCTACCACCCGCCTCCACTCGCTCCCTGTCTGCCTGTTCTTCACCTGTCTTACTCTCCTCTCTGTCCATTCCTTCTCTCGAACAACCCTCTTCTTCATCTGTCTGTTCTGATTCTACCTCCCCCACTCCACATGTCTCCTCCAGCCACACTCGCTTCAGGGTCTCAGCCCAGTACAGGACCTCATTCACCAGGGTCCTCTGGAAGATATTGCTGTCACACAGGCTTGGGTACACCACGTTGTATAGCTGGAGTATGAGGGATGGAGAGAAAGGGTAAGGGAAATAGGTTAGGACAGAGGGGCCTATTTTATTCTCACTGACCACTTTCTGAAACGCATGCAAAAACCAAGTGACACTGATACTTTGATCTCTGATCACACAGGTAATGAGACAGGATTAAACAAGAGTAGACCCCATCTGTGCCTCCTTCTCACCAGTCTGTAAGGAAGATGCTCCTCTGCCACATTATTTTGCAGACGTGGTGCGTCACCTCCTGACCTGTCTATCTGAAACACTCCGATTTGAGAGCAGAACCCGATGCTCTCCTCCTGGGCCGGTATCTGTCCTACACCTGTAAACGCCACCACATAACCAAACTCTCTGCACACCTTCAGAGCCCTGGGAGAGCGGGATGGATGGATGGAGAAGACGGAGAGAGGGTGAGTGCAAACTAAGTACAAATAAGAAAAATAAATGTATATTTTTTTAGAATGATGATTAAAATACAGACATACTGACTGCATGGTAATGTACACATACCAGGTCTGAAACTCTACTTTAGTCCACTCAAATTTGTGGTCGTAGTGTCTAAACCCTGTCAGCCCGGGGAGCAGGGGGTTGAAGTCAGCGTTTGGAGTGCTAATGATCGCTGCTACTGGGGCCATGTAGCCAAATACAACCTCAGTGAACCTATCCACATCCTCAAACTGTAGGTGCTCAATGCTGTAGAGAGATCAGGTTTGTGGTTAACATAAAATACCATGGCAATATTGAAGGGCACATGAACCCTTATGTGGCAATCAACATGGAATTGATGTACCCGTATGTTGGTGCTCATACAATACAGTATCAGACAAAGTAGGAAAACATTGTCTGAGGCTAATCCCTCCCATAGTCACCCAGACTTCCTGTCACTTACAGCTCAATACTCGTCACCAGATCAAATCCTTTGGTGCGGGGATCCCTCTCTGTGACTGACCCCTGGTACAGCTCAATGGTCAGGGGATGATCACCTGGCTGCAGGTAGTCAGTTGGAATCGGTGCCAGTTCATACCTGCTCAGGATTTAATTGTAAAGGTTCTTAGTTTAGGTTATGATAAATTAAAACAGGTAGGTGTGTGTGTATTACAGTCTCACAAAGATAGGCCTAGGTCATAGGATAGGATCTCACAAATCAATGGACAATATATTTTATTTGTTGAAATAACTTAATAAAACACACATGTTATCCCTGATAACTGCACTGTCAATGTCCAGTCCAGCAAGCAGTTCAATTTCTTTGTGAAACTTCAGCTTCCTAAGGAGAGTGCAGTCATTGCATCCCAAGTCTACCACCTGAAGAAGAGAATGGACAAGCACACAGAAAATACAGTTGTAATGGGCCTATTACAGATAAGTTGACAAGTTGTGATAGTTTTCCCCATTTATTTTCAATTAGGGGGTCAGACTTTAAACATAACTTCAACATAAGGCAGGCCAAAGACGGTCTGCATCTATACCGTGTAGTTCTGCGATTAGCTAGCTAGCTAACGTTACATGTGGGTTGTTTAGACGGCAGCCACAACTGAACAACCACGCAAAGTAGTTTTATACAGTACCTTTTGGGGTTTGTTCTTTTTGACGAAGTCGATGACAAATTCGTATCGTTGTATGCACAATGGTGGAGTAAATATCGTGTTCATCATAAACAATTAACTAGTTACTACTTGAAACACTGCTGCTAGAGGTCGAATCGCGCAACATCTCTCTGAATCAATGACAGTTCCTGTGGACTAAATCCGAGTTTGGGGAACCCTGGCCAAAATAATAGGCTACAGCATAGTTCGGATTTGATCTATTTTTGTAAAGTTTTTTAACTTTATTCCATGGATTAAATGTTAATTCTTCCCAGTTATTGATGCATGTGTTATATTTGATTGTTTGTTTTTCTATAGCCTTGGTTCGATGACAAGAAAGAAGAATCTGAACCAGGGATGTTCACATGGGTCTCACAGGAGGCATCAAGTATGTCCATTTGTTTGAGAGTCTGCTGATCCTCAGATATCAGTTGACCTGTCTGCTGAATGGTCCGGGTTCAACATTCTAACTTGTCTTTCGGCTCCATGCAGAAATGTTTCCTACAGTACATGAAATCAAAAGTACTGACTCCCATCATCCAGACTCCCATATAACTACTGTAGATAATAGATGAGGAGTCATCATTGGCTGTTATATATAATGGATACAATGATAGCTGCCAAGTGAAAGACCCAGGATTTTGATATCTTATGCTCTCTTTATGGAGAATAACTATTTTAATGTTTCACATACTTTTATTCCTTAAATCTGTTCTTGATATAAAAAGAGCTATTGTAGCTATAGTTTTGAGACAAGATGTATAGTACATCAGATAGAACACATACTGTATGGTTAACAAAAATATTGCTTCATAAATTACTACTTGCTTGATAGCATTTATTTGCTCTCTTGATCTACTTTTTCTTTGTTTCAAATCAAATGATGTATACAACCAGCAGAATAATCTAAAATACATTTAGTGGACAGAAAAGTGTTGTTCGTTTAGGTCTCAAAAATATAACAATTTTAAGATAAATAAAAATAAATTTTTAGTCATACTTTTTTCAAAGAACTACACATTATAAAGACACATGCTGCTATCTTATCGACTACAAAAAAACAAGAAAATCATACCTAGCTCTAAAAAGTATTTTCAATGTATAAAATAACTAAAAAATACCACATTTCAGCTTTCAAGTTAATCGAAAATAACATAGCTTTAGTAGGATCATCTATGCGATAAAGACTGCCTTTTGTGATAGTAATTTATGCTTAACAACAGTAACCCCTCCCTGTCCCTCAGTCTGTTGAAAAGCCTCTCTTCTGCCTTGGGTGTTTACTTCTAGAGACAGGAAGCAGTCACTGATGATTTTCTTTACACTACATCGATTGGTGGTTGCCCTGGTAACCGTAATGTCCATTTGGTTGGGGTGAAAGTCAAGCCAATCACATGGGGACTCCAGTAGTGACACACTCCTTGGAGTAGTTGCTCTGGGTGTGTTCGTTCTTGGCCGAGACGAAGATGCAGTATCTTGTGGAGGGCTCGAGGTCGTTCACATTGGTCAGCTCTTCAGAGACGGTCAGCACCTGGCGTCTGGAGGGTGTGTCTTCTTGGACGATGATAATGGTGTAGAGGGTGGCGTCCCTCACCGGTGCCCACTCCATGTGCAGGGAAACACCTGTTACCGTAGCAACTAGCACCTTGGGTTCGGACAGCTCCTCTGTGAAGGGAAGGAGGAAAAGTAATGTTATTATAAACCATTGATTTCACTATTTGTTTGACCTTTAGCATATTTGTAGACTAGACATGAACTATTTTGAGAGTGTGAGGAATATAATTATGCATATATGGTGCAAAGATTAGAGATGGCATGGCAGTTTGAGAATGTGCTCACCTCTGATGCGGAAGTCAGCAAACATGGCAGGCTTTGCCATCCCCAAATCTCTTCTGTGGCGATTTGATGGCCCTGAGAAAGAGGATCAGAGACAGAATGTGTTATTGAAAGCTTGAATACAAGCACAACACCATGTGCAGTAGATATTGATCATCATCCATATTGGTTTATTCATCACAGTGTGGTTGGATTCACTTGGAATCACTGATAAAAACAGGCAAAACAATGTCCAAATGTAGCCTAATTTGCCTACTATGAATCTTTTCCTTCTGTCTCATATTTTCCCATCTCACCGTTGATGTCTTTGGTGGGGACGCTCTCTCCCACAGCGTTGCTAGCGGTAACCTCGATGGCGCCTGGCTGGACGTTATTAAGCTGACAGGACAGTTCCGTGGTGGAACACACCTGCGTGCGGCCGTCTCCGGTCACGACGTAGACGGTGTACTGTGTGGCGAGCACTGCAGCCTCCCAGGACAGCATGGCAGGCAAGTTGTCACCCGTGTAGTTCACGGCCAGAGGTGCGCAGGGAGCTGGAAGGGAAAGGGTTGTTTTAGTAATGTCAACTCTGGAATAACATCCCTCAGCCCTACTCTCAGGATAATCCCCCACCTCAGGGCAGAAGTAACTTCCCAGCCAAAACTGTCACACTCTTTTTATAGACTAAGGTCACATTATCCTCAGAATAGACAGACTGAATTCAGTTGCATTGCTGATCATTTGCATTTCCATTATAATATTAAATCAGTGTCCACATTCAAACCCTTATGGCTCCCTGTTTAGTTAACATACCTGTTGTCCCGGTAACGGGGGTGGAGGGCTTGCTGGTTCCGGCAGAGTTCCTGGTACGGACTGTCAGACTGTAGGAGGAGCCACAGGGCAGGGCCAACTCAAAGAAGGTGTACTTCATCCAATAGGACGAGACATCGAACATGGCCTGCGGGTCATCCAGGATACTGCCGGTCATCTCAACCAGGTACTCGACATTGGGGCAGACGACCGCACTCCAGGAGGTACGGGCAAAGTGGGTCTTGCCGATCAGTCGCATGCGGTTCCGCACGGTGGCAGGGGCGCAGGGGGCTAGAAGGAGAGAGGAAGGAGGTTAGAAAGGATAGAGAGAAGAAATCAAGATCATTAGAATCTATACTATTGCATTCATCTCTATATTAGTTAGCCAGTATCTGATTAGACCGTTTGAATACATTGTACTGTATGCAGTGTTCCCTGTCCTCCTGATGTCATTCATTCACTAACTCTACTCCTCAACCATCTCTAGCTGAAAGAACTGGATGGGTTATTACCTGCTCCCTCAAGCAGGGGTTGGCTGTACGAGCTGTTGCAGGCTCCATCAGAGGCCAGCACAGAGAAGTTGTACATGGCTCCACAGTCAAGACCCTGGATTGTGCAGGACGTGTCCATGCTGTCACAGTACAGCATGTCCCCATCCTCAGACTGGGCAAAGCCGTAGTACCCCACAGAGCCCTGGCTGGGGGACCAGGACAGCACGCCTGAGCTAGTCTCACACTGGACATGAACGGACAGGCCAATGGGGTCACAGGGCACTGGGAGAAGAGAATAGATGCAATGTTATAACAATGGTGCAGTGCAATGTTACTTGAATACAACAGCAATGTTATGTTACAGATTACCTCTACATTATAGCAGATTGGAGTTTTTAAAGTCAGTATAAAAGGAGGGATGGTGTACTTGATGAGAAGTGCATCAAAGGAACATTGATCAAAAGGAACATTTGGATCGAATAATCGGGTATTTGATGTCAATTGTCTGATCCTTCGGAACAAAATATTCCCTTCGATCCATGTTCTTAAATACTGTATATACTGAACAGAGAATACTGTACTGATCTGCTGTATCATAATGTCCCTGTACCTGTGCTGAAGGTGACGTTGGGGCTGGCCTGGCTGGTGCAGGTGCTGGTGCTGGCGGTCACGCTGAATGTGTAGGGCTGACCACAGTGGAGCTTAGCCAGGGTACATTTGTTCACAGAGCTGTTACAGGTGCGGACGTCGCCACCTCGGCTGGTGGCGGTGAGGAGGTAGGACTGGGCCACCAAGGAGTGAGCCCAGGACACCACTGTACCTTCTGCCTTGCAGGACGCTACCACTGTCACATCCTCAGGGACACAGGGAGCTGGAGGCAGAGGTTAGAAGGAAAGTATCAGGATATTGGGATAGCTAGTAACAACCCCCTCAGTAATACAGTCTCTCTGTATTCAGTATTTCTGGTGTAGAGCACTTAGTGTGTTGATCAGTATTGATTGCAATCATTGTTGATTTTGCTTTATTATGTGCTGTTTCTCGTCAACCATGGGTAATGCATCTTTATACGTCACAATATAGTGGTGGGGTACTTTTTACTTCCTGTGTTGACCATGGGTAATGCATCTTTATACGTCACAATATAGTGGTGGGGTACTTTTTACTTCCTGTGTTGACCATGGGTAATGCATCTTTATACGTCACAATATAGTGGTGGGGTACTTTTTACTTCCTGTGTTGACCATGGGTAATGCATCTTTATACGTCACAATATAGTGGTGGGGTACTTTTTACTTCCTGTGTTGACCATGGGTAATGCATCTTTATACGTCACAATATAGTGGTGGGGTACTTTTTACTTCCTGTGTTGACCATGGGTAATGCATCTTTATACGTCACAATATAGTGGTGGGGTACTTTTTACTTCCTGTGTTGACCATGGGTAATGAATCTTTATACGTCACAATATAGTGGTGGGGTACTTTTTACTTCCTGTGTTGACCATGGGTAATGTATCTTTATGCGTCACAATATAGTGGTGGGGTACTTTTTACTTCCTGTGTTGACCATGACTAATGTATCCTAATATGTCCTGTTGTCGTGGTGGAGAACTCCAGCTTCCTATGTTGATTATTCTGTCGTGGTGGAGAACTTTAGCTACCTGTGTTGACCAAGAGTAAGGTGTCCTAGTGGTGAAGTGGTCTAGTTACCTGTGTTGATCTTTTTGGGTGGGCTCCTCAAGGTGCTGCACTTGTCGGAGGGGACGGAGACGATGATGGTGTAGTGCATGCCGCATCGCACTCCCATGAGCTCACAGGAAGTGGACGTGCTGTTACAGGTGAACATGGATTGGTCTTGTCCCTCTGCCGTCGCCACGATGGTAGGAGATAACTCTGTATGCTCCCAGCTAACCACGATACTGCTGCTATGGCATGTGTTCACCGCGGTGATGGTTTTCAGGGCGCAAGGACCTGAAGAGAAGAAAGGTAGTTCAGTTATAGAGTCACAGACTGTACACTGCCAGAGAACAGTCAGGTTAGGAGATAGGACAGTTAAGACTACTGTGAGGTCATTTATAAATGAATATTTTATTGCCCATGAACTGAACGGAATTTGATTTGCACCTGAGTCTGAGCACAAAATCATAAAGAACAGCTAGAGTGTAACGTACCTGTCTCGATCTGGAAGGTATTACTGGGTGAGCTCTGACAGTGTGTAACGTACCTGTCTCGATCTGGAAGATATTACTGGGTGAGCTCTGACAGTGTGTAACGTACCTGTCTCGATCTGGAAGGTATTACTGGGTGAGCTCTGACAGTGTGTGTTGACAGCAGTCACATGGAAGGTGTACTGGGTTCCGCAGGCCAGGTCAGGCACATTACAGGCAGTAGAAGAAGAAGTGCAGGTGGAGTTAACACCTCCGCCGCCGTTGGCCAGGACTGTGTATGTCTGAGCCCCGGTGGAGGCATCCCAAGACACCCAGACAGAGTTAGAAATACAGTCCAGACTACCTTTAGCATTCTGGGGGACACATGGAGCTGTGGAAGGGGAGAAAGAAAGGTTTTTATGGTACTGTTTGTTCTACTGTTAGTTCTACTGTTTGTTCTACTGTTTGTTTTACTGTTCTACTGTTTAATCTACTGTTTGTTTTACTGTTCTACTGTTTATTCTACTGTTTGTTTTACTGTTCTACTGTTTGTTCTACTGTTTGTTCTACTGTTTGTTCTACTGTTTGTTCTACTGTTCTACTGTTTGTTCTACTGTTTGTTTTACTGTTCTACTGTTTGTTCTACTGTTTGTTCTACTGTTTGTTCTACTGTTCTACTGTTTGTTCTACTGTTTGTTTTACTGTTCTACTGTTTGTTCTACTGTTTGTTCTACTGTTTGTTTTACTGTTCTACTGTTTAATCTACTGTTTGTTTTACTGTTCTACTGTTTATTCTACTGTTTTACTGTTCTACTGTTTGTTCTACTGTTCTACTGTTTGTTCTACTGTTTTACTGTTCTACTGTTAGTTCTACTGTTTGTTCTACTGTTCTACTGTTTGTTCTACTGTTCTACTGTTTATTCTACTGTTTGTTTTACTGTTCTACTGTTTATTCTACTGTTTGTTTTACTGTTCTACTGTTTATTCTACTGTTTGTTTTACTGTTCTACTGTTTATTCTACTGTTTTACTGTTTGTTCTACTGTTCTACTGTTTGTTCTACTGTTTTACTGTTCTACTGTTAGTTCTACTGTTTGTTCTACTGTTCTACTGTTTGTTCTACTGTTTTACTGTTCTACTGTTTGTTCTACTGTTTGTTCTACTGTTCTACTGTTTGTTCTACTGTTTTACTGTTCTACTGTTTTACTGTTCTACTGTTTGTTCTACTGTTTGTTCTACTGTTCTACTTCCATGGAGAAAAGGGAAAAGCACACACATAAAAAGGAGTGTTTCTTTTCGTTCAGTTCTGGTCTACACAGCAGGTGTGGATGGAATAATCTTGTTCCTCCTGGAGACAGTGTGTGTAACACTCCCTATGAATGCAGTGTGTGTGTAACACTCCCCTATCAATGCAGTGTGTGTGTAACACTCCCTATGAATGCAGTGTGTGTGTAACACTCCCTATGAATGCAGTGTGTGTGTAACACTCCCTATGAATGCAGTGTGTGTGTGTAACACTCCCTATGAATGCAGTGTGTGTGTAACACTCCCTATGAATGCAGTGTGTGTGTAACACTCCCTATGAATGCAGTGTGTGTGTAACACTCCCTATGAATGCAGTGTGTGTGTAACACTCCCTATGAATGCAGTGTGTGTGTAACACTCCCTATGAATGCAGTGTGGGTGTCACCTGTGTTCTGGTCTTACCTGAGGACACCGCTACGGCGCCACTGACTTTGCTCTTACAGCCACCTCTGATGGAGGTAACCGTGACGCTGTAGAGGTGTCCACATGGAAGGTTCTCAATGGAACACCCGGTTCTTATTGGATGACCTCTGGAGTCACATGACAGGTCGGTGGAGCCGCTGGTCACAGCCATCACATGGAAGGATTCGGCGTTAGGGTTGGCGGACCATGTGACCATCATGGAGCCGGCGGCACACTGTACATCCACAGCCACGTCCTGGGAAGGGCAGGGAGCTGCGAGGAGAGACGGAGGAGGCTAGTGATAATCACAGGAGGTTTCTAAGCCTATAGTGGTGTCACATTTGTTTCTGCATCAAGGCAGAGCTGCCCACTGAACAAGATTGAATAATTAGAACTCCGATCTGCTATAATGTAGAGGTCAATTCTCCCTTTACCCGTCCTGACGTGTGCCGTGTCGCTGTCTACGCTGCTGCAGGTGTTGTCTTTGGAGACCACAGTGACGTTGTAGGTCTGTCCACACTGCAGTCCGCTCAGATCACAGTGTGTCTGACTGTTGTTACACATCGCCTGGTGACCTCCATCTGTTGTGCCAACAGCCTGGTACAACACCGCGCCGCTGGCCTGCTCCCATGTCACTGCTGCAGAGTTAGAGAGGCACTGGAGGGATGCCTGCACGTTGGTGGGGTTACAGGGGACTGAAAAGAGACAGGGAGGAGAGAGAGAATGGAAGAACATTGTAATTGTCTCCGTATTCTGATGTACTCTTATGTATTGTGGCATCTTTTGAACTATCAGTCTCCATTAACCAATCAATCAATCAATAACCTACCAGACTGCAGGGTCAGGTATGCATTGCTGTTGTCACACCTCCCGTCCTGGGCTGTGACGGTTAGGTTGTACTGTTGGCCACAGTGCATGCTGGGTAGTCTGCAGCTGGTGGCGTTGCTGTCACACTGGGTCCGGTGTCCGTCGGAGCTAACCGCACGCACCAGGTAGGAAGACACAAGCTCTCCCTGTTCCCATGACACCAGTCCAGCATTGCTTCCGCACTCCATCTGAGCACTGACATTCTGGGGCTCACAGAGTACTGCACACAGAGAAACCCTTAGAGGTTAGAAAGGAATCTACTGCAGAAAACATACCCAGTTAGAGGGGAATATAGGGCTCTGGAAATACTGGGGCCAGCTGCAATAATCTGTGGTGTGTGACAACCCAGACGAAACCCTAACAATGGCAGCTTGCTGCCCAAACATTGCCCAAACGTTGCTCAAACATTCAATCAATTGCATTGAAGCTGAGTGTCTGGCTACATGAAGTTACCCACCAGTAGGTGTGTGCAGCTGTTCTCTATTATAATGAATATACCTGTGTCCCGGTACACTAAATGGTACATGAAGAGTGACGACCTTACATGTGTTGAGTTGTACGGCGCTGCTGTCTGCGCTGTTACACACATCGTCAGAGGCTTGAACGGTGATACTGTAGGACAGGCCACACAGCAGCTCAGGGAACTGGCAAGAGGTGTCACTGCTGTTGCATGATGATGCGTAGCCACCGTTGCCCTGGGCAACAGCTGTGTAGGAGGTGGCACCGTTGCTAGGCTCCCAAGATACGGACACAGAGCCAGAGTCACAGTCCATATTGGCCTCCAACTGCTCAGGTACACAGGGCACTGAGAGAGAAGGAGAGAGAGTACACAGTTACATACACCGTGACAGTTACATACACCGTGACAGTTACATCCACCGTGACAGTTACATCCACCGTGACAGTTACATCCACCGTGACAGTTACATCCACCGTGACAGTTACAGTAAGTAATGTATATAGTATAAACACACGGTTGGAATGAGAGGGTGACAGGTCACAGGAGAGGATGTGTTATCGTCAGGGGCGGGACTAACCTGTCTGCATCTGTATGATGGCGCTCTCTGATACGTTGCACTCCTTGTTTATGGCGTTGACACTGATGTTGTAGGTGGAGCCGCAGACGAGGTCCGATATGGAACAGACGTTTCCATCGGTCTTGCAGCCGGTCACGTCTCCCTCCATGCTCATAGCCTGGACGGTGTAGGAGTCTACTCCACTGCTGGCCTTCCACTCAACACGGGCTGAGTTAGCTAAACAGTTAAGCTGCGATACAACAGCCTGGGGAGGACAGGGGACTGGGAAGGGAGAGGAGAGGAGAGGAGGAGAGAGAGAGAGACCAATATTCACATTGCTAACATTAACTTTTATGATGCATTCACTTGAAATGAGAACTGCATGAATGTTAATGCTAACAATAGCATTAATATACTAATCTTTTTCAACTCGATGCTGATGAGTTATTACGGTATGCTGGATCAGTGATCTCTCTCACATAATTGTCTCCTGGCATCTGCATTGTATAATGATAGTTGTTGTGTCTAGTATAGTTAACTCACCTGATGACACTTTCACACTGGTGCTCTGGAAGCTGTCACACTGGCCATCAGATGCCCTCAAGGTGACAGTGTATGTCTGTCCACAGGCTAGCTCCATAAGTTGACAGTTGGTGAGGTTTGTGTTGCAGGTGGCTGTCTGTTCGTCCCCGGACTGAGCTGTGGCGGTGTAGGACACAGCTCCCTCAGCGTAGGCCCACCCCAGCAGAGCTGAGTCTGTGTAGCAGTCCAGGAGAACCCCAGTGATCTCAGGGGTACAGGGGACTGCAGGGGAGAGGAGCGTCGTATGAGTGGGAAAGTGATACAGGGAGAATAGTACATTGGTAGACACTAGAGCGTGGAAGACCCACCGTAAATGAGAGAATTATATAGAAGGTGTTTGGGTGAGACTAAAGGTGAGATGAGGTGATTTTTCCATCGGCCGGAACTTCTACAGTATCAACCTGGGCTGTTTGACCTGTTGAGTACACTTAGACCTACTATGTGCTCTGTGTTCTGACTGTGTATGCAGTGTACAGCTACTACCTGGTGTGTTCAGTATCTCACCTGTCTGGAACTCTGCCATGTGGCTGGGCAGGCTGGAGCAGCGCTCGTTCACCGCCAACACCTGCACGGTGTAGGGCACTCCGCAGGTCAGATTGGCTAGGATGCATTGTGGGTCAGTGCTCTCGCAGGAGGAGATGGCGCCGCGGGGGCTCTGAGCCACGGCTCTGTAGGACAGCGCGCCCTGGGTGGGGCTCCAGGTCACTGCGGCTGTGTTGTCAGAACAATCCATAACGGCCACAACATGGGTAGGGACGCAGGGAACTGTGGAGTGGGACCGAGAAGGGTTAATCTTTTGAGAGGGAACATATGCGTTTTGGTAGCCTTTGGATGTGGATTCAGAGACCTCTGTAGCCTGCCTGGTCTCTGGTCCATATGGGACATGTTTATTTCTATCACGGGTTAGCATGGCCTCTTAGTTTGTTAGTGGTGCAAGGACCTCTCTTCTGCTAGTCTGGTCTCTCTCTCTTCGGTTAAAGTGTCCGGTGGTCTGTCTCACCTGTGGTCAGGGTGTTGACAACACTGGGGTCGGAGTGACAATGTTGGTTGGATGCGGTGACGGTAACGGTATAGTTCTGGCCACAGCGCAGGTCGGGCATGCCGCACTGGAAGCTGGACGACATGCAGCTCTTTGATTGGCCGTCCTCGTGTTCCACCGTGGTGGTGTAGTACTCGGCTCCGCCCTCAGACACCGCCCACGTTACCACGGCGATGTTGGAGAGACAGTCCATCGTGCTAGAGATGGAGGTGGGATTGCAGGGCTCTGAAGGAGGGAAGATGAAAAGAATATGAGTTATGCACAGATTAAAATCTTTAAGGTGTGCTTGGTGAAAGTGGACATGTTTGTTTAGCAAGTTGACATTTATTGGGATGAATATTGTTCTGGAGGCAGAGCTGAGCGGTGGGCCAGCCACAAAGTCAAAATTGGCCAAAATGTGCTTTTTGTTCTTCATTTATAGTTAGGCATAAAGTTAGCTGTGTGGTTAGGGTTAAGTTTATAGTTAGGCATAAGGTTAGCTGTGTGGTTAGGGTTAAGTTTATAGTTAGGCATAAGGTTAGGGTTAAGTTTATAGTTAGGCATAAGGTTAGCTGTGTGGTTAGGGTTAAGTTTATAGTTAGGCATAAGGTTAGCTGTGTGGTTAGGGTTAAGTTTATAGTTAGGCATAAGGTTAGGGTTAAGTTTATAGTTAGGCATAAGGTTAGCTGTGTGGTTAGGGTTAAGTTTATAGTTAGGCATAAGGTTAGCTGTGTGGTTAGGGTTACGTTTATAGTTAGGCATAAGGTTAGCTGTGTGGTTAGGGTTACGTTTATAGTTAGGCATAAGGTTAGCTGTGTGGTTAGGCATAAGGTTAGCTGTGTGGTTAGGGTTAAGTTTAGGGTTAGGTTTATGACTTTGTGGCTAGGCCTGCTAGTGACCACCCTGCAAAGCTGCTTCCAGGACAAGATTTATCCCAATAAATGGCAACCTGTGTTTGTTTACGGTTACATTGGTGTGCTTAATAACAGTGTAGCACCTGTCACAGTACCTGTCTGTAATTAATTGTTCTACACAGTGTCTGTGAGTGTATGTATGACATCTGTGTCGTGCAGGTGGTCTGGGTGTGATGTTATGTACCTGTCCTGAGTGTTGCAGGGTGGCTGGGTGTGATGTTATGTACCTGTCCTGAGTGTTGCAGGGTGGCTGGGTGTGATGTTATGTACCTGTCCTGAGTGTTGCAGGTGGGCTGGGTGTGATGTTATGTACCTGTCCTGAGTGTTGCAGGTGGGCTGGGTGTGATGTTATGTACCTGTCCTGAGTGTTGCAGAGGGGCTGGGTGTGATGTTATGTACCTGTCCTGAGTGTTGCAGGTGGGCTGGGTGTGATGTTATGTACCTGTCCTGAGTGTTGCTGGGTGTGATGTTATGTACCTGTCCTGAGTGTTGCTGGGTGTGATGTTATGTACCTGTCCTGAGTGTTGCAGGGGGGGAGGGTGCACTCCTGCACTCTGAATCCACTGCCTGGACAGACAGGTAGTACTCCTGACCACACTGGAACTCTGAGATGTAAGCGTTGGTGTCATTGGTGCTCAGCTCCACCTTGTGGCCAGCGTTGGTCTCTGCAGTCACCATGTAGAAGTCTGCACCGTGGCTCAGGTCCCAGGTCAGGGAGCCAACCCTCTTGCCACAGTCCAGAGTGGGCACCAGGTTCTGGGGCACGCAGGGAGCTGTGGAAGATAACAAACAAGTCAGTTAAACACCAACAGGATGAATATTTGGGCAATGGGGGAGACGTGGGTAACTGTGGTGGGTAAAACTGTGCCACAGAGAAGAGGTAACTGGGACAATGGTATGACTGAGTAGGTGTGTGTCGTGCCTACCTATGCGTACGGTGGTGCTGTTACTAGGGGAGCTGCTGCACAGGTAGTCGTTGGAGATGACGTGGACGGTGTAGAGGTCTCCACAGTGCAGGTCCTCCCAGGTGCAGCTGGTAGAGTTGGTGGTGCACATGTGGGTGTGGCCGTCTGTTCCGACGGCGACAGCGGTGTAGGACTCCGCCCCTTCGCTCTCGGCCCAGCTCACTGAGCCCAGGCTGTTCTCACACACAGTGTAGCTCTCCACATGCTGGGGCACACAGGGGGCTAGGGACAGAAACACAACACTACACTCATATAGACTTGGGTAAGTGTAATATTTACTGTTGACTTTTTATTGTTTATTTCACTTTGTTTATCCATTCCACTTCACTTGCTTTGGCAATGTAAACATATGTTTCCCATGCCAATAAATTCCCTTCAATTGAATTGAATTATAGCCTGGCCCTAGACAACATACTGTCATAGCTGGAGGAGGAGACAGGGTATGTAAACAGATGCAAAGTCTTTGTTTGGATTTGTTTTGGCATGAATGTGCTTCCATAATCAAGACCCACACATGGAGACACAGAATTGAGCTGTGCACCTGCACGGACATAGGTTAGATCTAGATTATGAGATACATAGCATGATAGTAGATTATACGTAGCCTGCTTTACTTAACTCTAAACATAAGGAGTGTATTTCTGTGAAGTAATTAAATATCTCCACGTACCAGTCCTGAACTTTGCAGCATCACTGATTGGACTATCACAACTTTCGTCCTGGCCAATCACAGTGAAGCTGTAGGTCTGTCCGCAGGGCAGCTCCGCCTCCAGGCTGCTTTCATTGGTCTGGAACGCTGTCATGTATCCCAGGTCTCCCATGGCCGTCACCATGTAGACCACCGCCCCCTCGGCCTCGGCCCACGCCACAACCACCATTGTCTCACTGTCACATGACCCTGTAGCTGTCACCTGGTCTGGCTGGCAAGGTTCTACGCAGGTAAAAGGGAAAGGTTGGGTTGGTGACTTTATTGAATTTATTTTTGAATTGTTTATAGCATGAAGAATATTGCTACATAAATGTATGTACCTTTTGTTCTTTGATCATAGAATTGTCAGCGCTGGCAGGGGCGTAATTGATCAAATGTACACAGAATTTAGCAACATAAGGCACATGCAAGAGGGACATGACAACAGTGAGAGATTGTAGAAGAGTAGGGGATTGACAGGTAGATTGACATGGAAGGACCAGGAGAAAAAGTCTTACCTGTCTTGATCTCGACAGTGCTGCTGAGTTCACTCTGACACAGGCTGCTGTGGGCGGTCACAGTGAAGCTGTAGGTCTCCCCACAGTCCAGAGCAGGGAACTGGCAGCTAGAGCTGCTAGTGTTGCAGGACCCAGTAGATCCTCCAGCCCTGGAGGTGGCACTAGCAACATAGAACTGCAGCCCTTCTCTCTGCTCCCAGGACAAGGTGGCAGTGTGGGTCCCACACTGCAGGTCCACGCCCACATGCAGGGGGGGACAGGGACCTAAGGGTCAGAGGTCAGATTGAGTCAGTATACAGACCATGTGAGAGTTTGTACAGTAGGGTAACTTATTGTACATTACCTTACAGGCATTACAGGGCTAAAGACCTGCACCGCAGTACAGGTTTCTATGACACATGAGCGCTAGTTGATACTAGAGCACTGTGTTGCACATGCATCCAACAATAGTTATGACAATTCTGTAATACAGCCAAACTATTTAGTATCCACAGCTCTATTTCTTTAATTAACATTTTGGTCTTTTAGCAGACGCTCTTATCCAGAGTGATTTACAGTCAGTGCATTCAACTAAGGTAGATAAACTACAACATATCAGTCATTGCAAGTGAAAAACTAACTTTCGGCAATAATCCGCTATTTATAAATAGTGTTTGAGGCTCCTGTGTCCGTGCTCTCTACTCACGTGTGCTGAAGCTGACCTCAGTCAGGGTCTCCACCTGGCAGTTGTTGTTGATGGCGGTCAGGGTGAGGTCGTAGTCCTCACCACAGGCCAGCTCGATCATGTTGCAGTAGTTCTCCTCTGTGTGGCAGGAGGCCTGGTGCCCGTCGCTGCCCATAGCAGTGAGGATGTAGGACTGGGCTCCATTGCTCCAGCCCCAGGTCACCAGGGCCGTGGCCTTATCACAGTCCACCTCTGCCTCCATGCTGGCGGGGACACAGGGAGCTGGGGACGGGACGGAGGAACTTGTTAGTACTTTATCTTTTTTCTATTGTCTACTATATCCAGTGAATTTTCTTAATGGCAATTATACTGGGGCTTTATGTATCAAGTGTTTCAGAGTACTGATCTAAGATCAGTTTAGCGTTTTAGATCATAATCAATAGGATTATATGGACATGAGGGACCTGATCCTAAATCAGCTCTCCTTCTCTGAAATGCTTGAGACATAATGTCCCTGATCTCAGATTTGTTTCTGTACTCACCACTAAAGGAATGTTTCCTTGCTATGTTACTGACCTGAGGCCAGCAGAACAGTGGTAGAGTCGGTGCTATTAAGAGTGTCTCCCAGGGCTCTGACGCGGGCGTAGTAAACTGTGCCACAGTTCAGTCCCTCTACCCTACAGGAAGTGTGGTGTGCCAAGGTGTGGCAAGACAGAGAGTCTCCATCGCGTCCGTTGAAGAATGCTATGTATCCCAATGCCCCAACGCTCATCTCCCAGGAAATAGCGCCTGTTCCAGTCTCGCAGTCAACACTTGTCTCCACGTTGTTGGGAGGACAGGGCTCTGAAACACACACAACAAGGGACACCATGGATAACGATGCAGATGGTATGGCTGCTTCGAAAAACTTCTAACTACTGTTTAAATGAAAATATAATATGAAGATATGAGTGTATCCAGTAGCCACGGTGGTACAGTACATTATACTGGTCTATGTGTTGTTATAGCTGGGTAGGGTATTATGGGAGCGCAATGATACATTATTATGTGCCGTGCATTGCTAGGTGAGAGGGACTCACCTGTCTTGAGGTTGATAGACTTGGACGTAGCCATGCCTTGGCAGATGTTGTTGTGTGCGGTGACGGTGACGTTGTACACCTGGCTACAGGCCATGTTGTAGAGGGCACAGTAGGTGTCACTGGTGTTGCAGCTAATAAGGTGACCCTCCTCCGTCACTGCCTCAGCGCTGTACAGGGTAGCACCCTGACTCACGTCCCACAACACCTGGCCTATGGTCAGGCTGTACTTAGCACTCAGGTGGAAAGGCACACAGGGCTCTGAGAACAGACAGGATAAGGTAGACTGGGAAGTGGGGAGGTCCCATCGCATGGATCTAATTGCAATATTATACTATATGTAGAAGGTTTAGTGTATTGGTAACTGTCCAAATAATGGAAACACTTGAGTAAATGAGGGATACAAAGTGTATTGAAAGCAGTTGCTTCCACACAGGTGTGGTTACTGAGTTAATTAAGCAATTAACATCTCATCATGCTTAGGGTCATGTATAAAAATGCTGGTCAGCCCATTATTTTCGCTACCATGGCTATTCCCCCATAGGATGACAATGCCCCCATCCACAGGGCATGAGTGGTCACTGAACGGTTTGATGAGCTTGAAAATGATGTGAACCATATGCCATGGCCGTCTCAGTCACCACATCTCAACCCAATTGAACACTTATGGGAGATTCTGGAGCAGTGCCTGAGACAGCGTTTTAGTGCTGAGCGGTTAGTGCTTTTTGAAGTCGTTTCGGTTTGATAATAAAAAAATGATCACGGTTTTCGATTTCGGTTTCAATGTTGTTGTTTTTTAACATAAAATGTACTATGTATTATGTGGGTTGAATTCTGTAACAACACTGAATAAAACAATAGAAGTGGCAGTAACTGCCCAATACTGCTTATCACTTAATAACCATCATTTATTCTTCTTTGGACACTGTGTTAACTAACCTCCACATAAGCTTCAATGTCATACAACTCTCCTTCTGTGGCCTCCAACTGCTCTTAAATGCAAGTAAAACTAAATGCATGCTCTTCAACCGATCGCTGCCTGCACCTGCCCGCCGTCCAGCATCAGTACTCTGGACGGTTCTGACTTAGAATATGTGGACAACTACAAATACCTAGGTGTCTGGTTAGACTGTAAACTCTCCTTCCAGACTCACATTAAGAATCTCCAATCCAATATTAAATCTAGAATCGTCTTTCTATTTCGCAACAAAGCATCCTTCACTCATGCTGCCAAACATACCCTTGTAAAAAACTGACTATCCTACTGATTCTTGACTTTTGCGATGTCATTTACAAAATAGCCTCCAACACTACTCAGCAAATTGGATGCAGTCTATCACAGTGCCATCCGTTTTGTCACCAAAGCCCCATATACTACCCACCACTGCGACCTGTATGCTCTTGTTGGCTGGCCCTCGCTTCATATTCGTTGCCAAACCCACTGGCTCCAGGTCATCTGTAAGTCTTTGCTAGGTAAAGCCCCACCTTATCTCAGCTCACTGGTCACCATAGCAGCACCCACCCGTAGCACATGCTCCAGCAGGTATATTTCACTGGTTACCCCCAAAGCCAATTCCTCCTTTGGCCGCCTTTCCTTCCAGTTCTCTGCTGCCAGTGACTGGAACGAACTGCAAAAATCCCTGAAGCTGGAGACTCATATCTCCCTCACTAACTTTAAGCACCAGCTGTCAGTGCAGCTCACAGATCACTGCACCTGTACACAGCCCATCTGTAAATATCCCATCCAACTACCTCATCCCCCATACTGTTATTTTTTATTTTTATTCTGCTCCTTTGCACCCCAGTATCACTACTTGCACACTCATCTTCTGCACATCTATCACTCCAGTGTTTAATTGCTATATTGTAATTATTTCGCAACTATGGCCTATTTATTGCCTTACCTCCCTTATCCTACCTCATTTGCACACACTGTATATAGACTTTTTCTATTGTATTATTGACTGCATGTTTGTTTATTCCATGTGTAACTCTGTGTTGTTGTTTGTGTCGCACTGCTTTGCTTTATTTTGGCCAGATCGCAGTTATAAATGAGAACTTGTTCTCAACTAGCCTACCTCGTTAAATAAAGGTGAAATTAAAAAAATCACATTACTTTAATAAAATATTTCAATTTTTGTGTATATTTGTTTTATTTGATGACTTTATTATTTCATTCCAAGTCATCATCGCATCTCTATAGAGCTGCTGCCTATGCTGTCTGACAAAATCACTACTGTATTTTAGTAGTTATTAAAAGTACTTAAGGCATACTTTTATGACTTCTGAATACCAACTAACAATCACTTGTGAAGCAACTGCTTTCTATCCCTCTCGATCATGTGTTCTTTCTTTTATCAGTCTCCGTATCTGCTCCGCACAGAACAAACAAGTGTAAGCGGACATGCAATGGATTATGGTCATTGTAGTTAATACCACATTTTCTACGCTAAACTATGTAGAATATTAGCCTGTTGAAAACTACAACTCTCTACTACATTGCACAGTTCAGGTTTGATCTGCACATTGAGCTCACAGAAAAAAACAGAGCAAAGTGGAATTCAAATAATTGAACCGACATCGGTCAATTAGTTGTTTAAAAAACGAAAAATAACTAAAATGTCAGTTAATCACTCAGCACCACAGCGTTGTCCAGCACCATCAACAAAACATCAAATGATGGAATTTATTGTGGAATAATGGTGATGCATCACTCTGAGTTCCAGACACATATAGAATCTATGCCAAGGTGTATTGAAGCTGTTCTGGCTCATGGTGGCCCAACGCCCTACTAAGACGCTTTATGTTGGTATTTCCTTTATTTTGTCAGTTACCGGTAAATATCATTACATTCGAAAGTATTTTTTTGTCAGAGTGATGTACAATAACATGGAGGAAGCATCAACTGACCAGTGACCAGTTGTCCTGTCATGGTAGCCATGCTACTGCAGCTCTCTCCCCAGGCCTGTACAGACACAGAGTAGCTCTCTCCGCAGGCCAGGCTTCCCAGCTCACAGAAGGTGTCGCTGGTCTCACAGGTGACGGCGTGGCCTGACAGGGTGGTGGCTGTAGCCACGTAGGACACAGTCCCGGCACTCATAGACCAGGACACCATGGCAACACGGGCCTCGCAGTCCATCACTGTCTCGATGTTACTAGGCGCACAGGGTGCTGGTGGAAGAGAGAGAAGGATAGAGGAGGAGAGTAGACTCGGAAATACAAGTTAGGTCAAATATAAGTCATAGGTTAAGTTTTTCAGTTTTTCAATGCTTTGCCTATAACATTGATATAAATGGTGAACAAAACAGGCCCTGAAATGGAGCCTTTGGTGATATTCAGGAAAATGTATATTTGACTGCAGACTGACCTAAGTATGGTTCCCTCTAGATAGAGGGAATGTGTGTGAGACTTCCTTGTCCCTTCCTACCTGCGTGGGTGTCGGTGACATCAGTAGATGGGCTGCTGCAGGATCTGTCAGAGGCAGCTACAGTGACATGGTAGATCTGACCACAGCTGAGTGTGGTGACGTTACAGGAAGCTGCTCCACTCAGGGCTTGACAGGTGGTGGAGTTTCCGTCGCTGTCCTGCAGGGTGGCTATGTAGGAGTCAGCCCCCGAGCTCTTAGACCACGACACGGACATGGCGTTGGCAGCACAGTCCATCACAGTGGACACAGTGGCAGGAATGCAGGGTGCTGAAGGGGTAGAGGGATAGACAGGGACATGGTTAGTTTTGGGTTTAGGGTGATAACGTCAGGGCTTAGTGTGCGTTGTACTTTGCAGTACATGCGTGTTATATGAGGGTTCACCAATGGGCTGGATTTTTTTACATTGCTGTGAGTGTTTATGAATATCTACAGTTGAAGTCGGAAGTTTACACCTTAGCCAAATACATTTAAACTCAGTTTTTCACAATTCCTGACATTTAATCCAAGTAAAAATTCCCTGTCTTAGGTCAGTTAGGAACACCACTTTATTTCAGAATGTGAAATGTCAGAATAAAAGTAGAGAGAATGATTTATTTCAGCTTTTATTTCTTTCATCACATTCCCAGTGGGTCAGAAGTTTACATACACTCAATTAGTATTTGGTAGCATTGCCTTTACATTTTTTAACTTGGGTCAAACATTTCAGGTAGCCTTCCACAAGCTTCCCACAATAAGTTGGGAGAATTTTGGCCCATTCCTCCTGACAGTGCTGGTGTAACTGAGTCAGGTTTGTAGGCCTCCTTGCTCGCACACACTTTTTCAGTTCTGCCCACAAATGTTCTATAGTATTGAGGTCAGGGCTTTGTGATGGCCACTCCAATACCTTGACTTTGTTGTTCTTAAGCCATTTTGCCACAACTTTGGAATTATGCTTTGGGTCATTGTCCATTTGGAAGACCCATTTGCAACCAAGCTTTAACTTCCTGACTAATGTCTTGAGATGTTGCTTCAATATATCCACATAATTTTCCTACCTCATGATGCCATCTATTTTGTGAAGTGCACCAGTCCCTCCTGCAGCAAAGCACCCCCACAACATGATGCTGCGACCCCTGTGCTTCACGGTTGGGATGGTGTTCTTCGGCTTGCAAGCATCCCCGTTTTTCCTCCAAACATAACGATGGTCATTATGGCCAAACAGTTCTATTTTTGTTTCATCGGACCAGAGGACATTTCTCCAAAAAGTATCTTTGTCCCCATGTGCAGACGCAAACCGTACTGGCTTTTTTTGTGGTGGTTTTGGAGCAGTGGCTTCTTCCTTGCTGAGCGGCCTTTCAGGTTATGTCGATATATAGGACTCGTTTTACTGTGGATATAGATACTTTTGTACCTGTTTCCTCCAGCATCTTTCCAAGGTCCTTTGCTGTTGTTCTGGGATTGATTAGTACTTTTCGCACCAAAGTACGTTTATCTCAAGGAGACCGAACGTGTCTCCTTCCTGAGCAGTATGACGGCTGCGTAGTCCCATGGTGTTTATACTTGGGTACTATTGTTTGTACAGATGAACGTGGTACCTTCAGGCGTTTTGAAATTGCTCCCAAGGATGAACCAGACTTGTGGAGGTCTACAATTTTTTTTCTGAGGTCTTGGCTGATTTATTTTGATTTTCCCATGATATCAAGCGAAGAGGCACTGAGTTTGAAGGAAGGCCTTGAAATACGTCCACATGTACACCTCCAATTGACTCAAATTATGTAAATTAGTCTACGTAATTACGTAATACGCCATTACGTAATTTTCTGGAATTTTCCAAACTGTTTAAAGGCACAGTCATCTTAGTGTATGTAAACTTTTGACTGACTGGATTTGTAATACAGTGAATTATAAGTAAAATAATGTGTCTGTAAACAATTGTTGGAAAAATTACTTGTGTCATGCACAAAGTAGATGTCCTAACCGACTTGAACTGTCTGCTTATAAAGTGTCTCTACATTTTCCCATATGTGTGTTGTGAGCTCACCTGTCTTGAGCTCCACAGTGTCACTCACAGGGCTGGTGCAGTCACTGTCTTGTGCCACCATGGTGGCGGTGTAGTGCTGGCCGCAGTGCAGGCCGGTGAGATCACAGCGGGTGTCATGGGACATGCATCCTGCAACGTGTCCGTCGGTTCCGGTAGCCTCTACAGAGTAGAGCTGACCCCCACGGCTAGTGTTCCACATCATATTGGCCACATTACTGCTGCAGCTCACACTGGCCTGCAGACGCTGGGGTATGCAGGGTACTTTTGGGAAGAATAGAACTTAAGTCACTTTCATTCAGCAACACTGTAAAGCCATGACTGAGAGATGTTTATAATGGGATCTGATCTATGGCTTTTGGTGAAGTGTTGAGTACCCATACTACTTCTTAATATGTACTCTGTCTGTGTCAGATATGTAACTGTTGTGACTACAAAATTATGTTCTAATAGCTCTGACAGTGGAGTGGCTAAATATTTTAGGAGGTGTGTTGTCTGTGTTTAATATGTGTGAGATAGATAGACTGGTCCTCAGTTAGTAGGTGTTTTGTCAAGGTCCTCACAAGGATAGAAACGTGTGTGTGAGTGTGCGCGCGTACCTGTTCTGACAATAGTCCGCATGCTCTCGGAGGTGTTACAGGTGCGTCCCTCAGCGGTTACTGCCAGGACGTACATCTCTCCGCAGGGCAGCTGTGTGATGTCACATCCTGTGCCATCGGTGGTGCAGAAGGTGATCTCTCCGTCTGTGCGCTCCAGGGTGACCGTGTACATCAGAGCTCCCACGCTGGGGGTCCAGGACACACTCACCGTATGGTTCTCACAGCCCACCTTGGTCTGCATGTCTTGGGGAGGGCAAGGGGCTGGGGGGGGGGGCGACAGAGAGGTTGAGTGAGGTGCACATAGAGTATACAGTTCCCAGGTGGTACAACCAAACACTGTGAAAAATGCCAAAATGCTAACCAAATAGAAATGTCACTAGGAAAATATACTGCTAAATATACATTTCAGCTACTTCAATACAAATGTTAACATGCATTAAGTACGTCAGTCTCTCACCTGTCTCGGACACCACAGCGTTGCTAGGTGCGCTGGAGCACTTTTGGTCTAAGGCGGTGAGGGTAAAGGTAAAGTGATGTCCGCAGTGCAGTTCTGGCATAGCGCACGTGTTACTGTCGGTTGAGTTACACTCAAACGTCTGCCCCTGGCTGTCCGTCGCCACGGCAACGTAAAGCTCGGCACCCACTGACTCCTCCCATACCACCCAGGCGGAATCTGATAGACAGTCCATCTCTACCTCGGTGAGGCGGGGTACGCAGGGCGCTAGAAGGAGAGGGAGAGCAGTGTGTCTGTGTTTGTGTGTGTGTCGGGTTCACAAGTATTTATGCAGATTTACAGAAATGTCACTGACGTAATTACAGACATCTAACTGATTGACTAATTGATTGATTGATCCCTACCTGTCTTGACCAGCTGAGACGGTGTGTTGACACCGACACAGCCGCCACGTGACGGGGTGACAGTCACATTGTACTCTGTGCCACATGACAGGGTGCTGAGGTCACAGCCTATTCCCGTGAGGTTGCAGGTGTAGTGCTGACCACTGGGACATTCAGCAGTAACTGTGTACAGCACCTCGGCAACGCTGTTGTCCCAGGTTACCGTGACAATGTTGGTGGCACAGTCCACCACGGCACTGACTGCATCTGGAGGGCAGGGAGCTGAGAGGGGGTAGAAGAGAACAGAAGAGGAGAGAAGAAGAGAAGATAAAAAGAGAAGAAACGAGAGAGGCAGATACACTATATATACAAAAGTATGCGGACACTGCTTCAAATTAGTGGATTCGGCTATTTCAGCCACATCCTTGCTGACAGGTGTCTAAATCAAGCACACAGTCATGCAATCTCCATAGACAAACATTGGCAGTAGAATGGCCTTACTGAATAGCTCAGTGACTTTCAACATGGCACCGTCATAGGATGCCACCTTTCCAACAAGTCAGTTCGTCAAATTTCTGCCCTCCTAGAGCTGCCCTGGTCAACTGTAAGTGCTGTTATTGTGAAGTGGAAACATCTAAGAGCAACAACGACTCAGCCGCAAAATGGTAGGCCACACAAGCTCACAGAACGGGACTGCCGAGTGCTGAAGCGTGTAGTGCGTAAAAATCGTCTGTCCTCGGTTGCAACACTCACTACCGAGTTACAAACTGCCTCCGGAAGCAACATCAGTACAATAACTGTTCGTGGGGAGCTTCATGAAATGGGTTTCCATGGCCGAGCAGCCACACACAAGCCTAAGATCACTTTGCGCAATGCCAAGCATCAGATGGAGTGGTGTTAAGCTCACCACAATTGGACTCTGGAGCAGTGGAAACGCGTTCTCTGGAGTGATGAATCACGCTTCATATCTGGCAGTCCGACAGACAAATCTGGGTTTGGAGGATGCCAGGAGAATGCTACCTGCCCAAATGTATAGTGCCAACTGTAAAGTTTGGTGGAGGAGGAATAATGGTCTGGGGCTATTTTTCATGGTTTGGACTAGGCCCCTTAATTCCAGTGAAGGGAAATCTTAATGCTACAGCATACAATGACATTCTAGATGATTCTGTGCTTCCAACTTAGTGGCAACAGTTTGGGGAAGGCACTATCCTGTTTCAGAATGACAATGCCACCGTGCACAAAGCGAGGTCCATACAGAAATGGTTTGTTGAGATCGGTATGGAAGAACTTGACTGGCATGCACAAAGCCCAGAACCCCATCGAACACCTTTGGGATGAATTGGAATGCTGACTGCGAGCCTGGCCTAATCGTCCAACATCAAACGTTGACTGCGAGCCTGGCCTAATCGTCCAACATCAGTGCCCGACCTCACTAATGCTCTTGTGGCTGAATGGAAGCAAATCCCTGCAGCAATGTTCCAACATCTAGTGGAAAGCTTTCCCAGAAGAGTGGAGACTGTTATAGCAGCAAAGGGGGGACCAACTCCATATTAATGCCCATGACTTTGGAATGAGATGTTTGACGAGCAGGTGTCCCCATACTTTTAGTCATAGTGTAGAAGGATTATTTTAAGTACTTTATAATGTATCTCAAGGAAATACCAATTTCTCTAGTAGTCATCAATATATCCCTGAATACCACTATTTCTATGTATGGCCAATAAGTATTGACCATGGTGTGTTTCAGTAGAGATGAGTCCTACCTGCTGTGACCTGCTGTGCGGGGCTGTAGGAGCTGTTGCACACATCGTCGTGAGCCACCACCACAACACTGTAGGTCAGACCGCACTGCATTCTGGAAACCACGCAGGTGGTCACATTCGTGTCGCACACGGTCAGCAAACCCTCGCTGCTCGTCAGTTCGGCGTGGTAATGGTTGGGGGTGTAGCCGCTCTGTTGCCAGGTGATGGTGAGAACACCTGATAAGCAGTCCAAGCCATTCTGCACGTCCGTGGGAACACAAGGAGCTGGGAGGAGAGAGAGGAGGGTCAGAGGTCAGAGAGGGGTTCACCAAAGGGATTGTCTAATGAATTGTATGTTGAATCCAAAGTTTATTTTAAAGAGCTCTCTCTGTTCCAATAGTATAGCTGTGTTATGATGTGATCTTAACAGTAAATAGGACAGTAGCAAGTGGTGGGGTTTTTCTATCCCATGATCTAGTCCCAGTCTTCAGAAAAACACATACCAGTATTGACAATGTAGATGTTGCTTTTGGCTCCTACACAGCTGTTATCCACTCCGGCAGCGTAGACCTTGTACTCCTGTCCACACAACAGTCCTGAGATATCACCTGCTGTTGTGCTGGTGTTACATGACAACCAGTGGCCCTCGTTGCTCACGGCGATAGCCGTGTAGGAGATGGAACCATGGGATGCCACCCAGGAGACAGAGATGTTGTCGGAGCTGCAAGAGGACTGAACGCTGAGAGCCGTAGGGGGGCAGGGAGCTGAGGAGAGCGGGCAGACGAGGATTAGTCAGTATGGTGTGTGTGAAGGATTTCACTGTCTGAGTTTAGGGGTGTAGTTTGCCAGGCCTTTGTGTGCAATTGAGTTGGTCTTTGGATGTACAGTATTGGGTTTTGCATGTACACTACCGTTCAAATGTTTGGGGTCAGTTAGAAATTAAAATAACATAAAATTGATCAGAAATACAGTGTAGACACTTAATGTTGTAAATGACTATTGTAGCTGGAAACGGCAGATTTTTTCATGGAATATCTAGATAGGCATACAGAGGCCCATTATCAGCAGCAATCACTCCTGTGTTCCAATGGCACGTTGTGTTAGCTAATCAAAGTTCAGCATTTTAAAAGGCTAATTGATCATTAGAAAACCCTTTTGCAATTATGTTAGCACAGCTGAAAACTGTTGTGCTGATTAAAGAAGCAATAAAACTGTCCTTCTTTAGACTAGTTGAGTATCTGGAACATCATCATTTGTGGGTTTGATTACAGGCTCAAACTTTTTTGATATACTCAGAGGACCATTATTAGCATGTTTTATCCACTTCTATATAAATGGTAGATTATCGGACATTCAACAAGAAGGTCTGATATCATTATTACTGAAACTGGACCCAACTGGTGTATATATAAAGATCCTGTCCATTAAAAACATTTGAGGCCTCTTACACTTCAGTGTTGTGATGCAAAAATCCTAGCTAAATGCTTGGCACATAGAATTAAAAAGGTATTGTCAGATATTATTCATCCTAATCAGACAGATTTTTTACATGGACGATACATTGGAGATAATATAAGACAAGTACTGGAAACAATAGAATACTATGAAATATCGGGGACACCAGGCCTGGTTTTCATAGCTGATTTGAAAAGGCTTTTGATAAAGTATGACTGGAGTTTATATATAAATGCCTAGAATATTTACATTTTGGAGAATCTCTTATAAAATGGGTTAAAGTTATGTATAGTAACACCTAGGTGTAAAATAGTAAATAATGGCTACATCTCGGAAAGTTTTAAACTGTCTAGAGGAGTAAAACAAGGTTGTCCACTATCGGCATATATATTTATTATTGCCATCAAAATGTTATCTGTTAAAATTAGATCCAGCAATGATATTAAGTGATTAGAAATCTGTGGCTTTAAAACAGGTGTCATTGTACGCCGATGATTCATGTTTTCTTTTAAAACCACAATTAGAATCCCTACGGGATTCATAGAGGATCTAGATGATTTTGCTAACATCTCTGGATTAAAACCAAATTATGAATAGTGTACTATATTACGTATTGGATCACAAAAAAATGCTAATTTTACATTACCGTGTAGTTTACCAATAAAATGATCTGACGGGGATGTGGACATACTCGGTATACAACTCCCAAAAGAAAGAAATGATCTCAATCCAATACATTTTTATAGAAAGGTAGCCAAAATAAATAAGATCTTGCTACCATGGAAAGGAAAATACCTGTCTCTTTGTGGAAAAATCACCCTGATTAACTCTTTAGTCACATCACAATTTACGTATTTGCTTATGGTTTTACCTACACCTAGTGACCTGCTTTTTAAATTATATGAACAAAATATATTAAATTTTATTTGAAATGGCAAGCCAGACAAAATTAAAAGGGCCTACTTATATAACGAATATGAATTCGGAGGGCAGAAATGATTAAATATTAAAGCATTAGACCTCTCACTAAAGGCATCAGTCATACAAAAGTTATACTTAAATCCAAACTGGTTCTCTAGTAAATTGGTAGGAATGTCTCACCCCATTTTCAAGAATGGCCTTTTTCCCTTTATTCAGATTACAACTGCTCACTTTCGGTTGTTTGAAAAGGAAATCGTCTCCAAAATATCTTTATTTTTTAAACAAGCCTTAGAAAGTTGATTGCAATTTCAGTTTAATTCAACTGAAAAGACAAAACAAATAATACAACAAATATTTTAGTTTAACTCAAATATACTAATTGATAAAAAAAACATATTTTTCGATGAAATGTTTAAAAAGGTATAATTTTAGTGAATGATATAAATAGGACAGCTAACACAGACATATGGAAATGTCTGCTCTACCCAAAATTACAACCAACTAATTGCAGCATTACCACAAAAATGGAAGAGGCAAGTAGAAGGGGAAAAAAGTAAGGAACTTGTCTGTCGGCCCTGCATTAAAGAACATAAATGGTTAAAGAAAATTGTGATAAATAAAAACATATACCAATTTCATTTAGGACCAAAAAATGTACAGATTGCAAAAGAGTTGGGAAGAGATTTTCGATGTACCCATTCCATAGCACATGGTTTATGAATTGACACGCAAAACAATGCCGGATTCAAAACTTCTAATTTTACAATTTAAATTACTATACAAAATTCTTGCAACCAATAGAATGTTACAATCTTTCCAGCTCTGTAGATTTTGCTGTGAGGAGGCAGAGTCATTAGATAATTTATTTTGGAAGCTCGTTTTTGGTCACAGGTCCACGATTGGCAGAAGAATTGCAACATTTGCCTAGACCTAACGCTGCAGATAGCAATAATGGGTGATTTGAAAAGCCATAGTCAATCAATCAATAATATAATAATTATTTTAGCAAAAATGTTAATCTTTAATTTACAATCTGTAGAAGCTATGAGAATAGAAAGGTTCAGTACTTTTTGTGAAGCATCACAGTACAGTTAAAAATATATGGCAAATAGAAATCCAAAATGGATGGTGTTAAGAGATAGATGGGAGGGGTTGAGTGGAGCTGAAGGGTGGGACTAATAACAAGATAACCAATGTAAAACATATGAGGTCTGTAAAATGTATATAGGTTCAGAAATGTTGTTAAATAGCACAGTTACAAATAGAAATAAAACTGGATGGACATCAGAAATAGAGAAAGGACTAAAAACAAACAAAATATAACTATTGTAAAATAGATTGTGTGTAAAATGTGTATAATATGTATAAACTGAAGGTAGAAGCCTAAGTGTTATTGTTTATTAGTTTACTCCAATTGGGGGAAGGGTAGTAGGGTTTGAGGGGAATAATAAAGGTATATTCTAAAAAAGTATGTATGTATGTATGTATGTTTATGTATGCATATGTACAGTTGAAGTCGGATGTTTACATACACTTAGGTTGGTCATTAAATCTCGTTTTTCAACCACTCCACAAAATTCTTGTTAACAAACTATAGTTTTGGCAAGTCGATTAGGACATCTACTTTGTGCATGACACAAGTAATTTTTCCAACAATTGTTTACAGACACATTATTTCATGTATCATTCACTGTATCACAATTCCAGTGGGTCATAAGTTTACATACACTATGTTGACTGTGCCTTTAAACAGCTTGGAAAATTCCAGAAAATTATGTTGTGGCTTTAGAAGCCTCTGATAGGCTAATTGACATCATTTGTGTCAATTGGAGGTGTACCTGTGGATGTATTTCAAGGTCTACCTTCAAACTCAGTGCCTCTTTGCTTGACATCATGGGAAAATCAAAAGAAATCAGCCAAGACCTCATAAAAATATTGTAGACCTCCACAAGTCTGGTTCATCCTTGGGAGCAATTTCCAAACGCCTGAAGGTACCACGTTCATCTGTACAAACAATAGTACACAAATATAAACAGCATGGGACAACGCAGCCGTCATACCGCTCAGGAAGGAGACGCATTCTGTCTCCTAAAGATGAACATACTTTGGTGCGAAAAGTGCAAATCAATCCCAGAACAACAGCAAAGGACCTTGTGAAGATGCTGGAGGAAACAGGTACAAACGTATTTATCACAGTAAAACGAGTCCTATATCGACATAACCTGAAAGGCCGCTCAGCAAGGAAGAAGCCACTGCTCCAAACCCACCATGAAAAAGCCAGATTATGGTTTGCAACTGCAAAGTACAAAGATTGTACTTTTTGGAGAAATGTCTTCTGGTTTGATGAAACAAAAATAGAATTGTTTGGCCATAATGACCATCATTATGTTTGGAGGAAAAAGGGGGATGCTTGCAAGCCATAGAACACCGGGGGTGGCAACATCATGTTGTGGGGTGCTTTGCTGCAGGAGGGACTGGTGCACTTCACAAAATAGATGGCATCATGAGGTAGGAAGATTATGTGGATATATTGAAGCAACATCTCAAGACATCAGTCAGGAAGTTAAAGCTTGGTCGCAAATGGGTCTTCCAAATGGACAATGACCCAAAGCATAATTCCAAAGTTGTGGCAAAATGGCTTAAGGACAACAAAGTCAAGGTATTGGAGTGGCCATCACAAAGCCCTGACCTCAATACTATAGAAAGTTTGTGGGCAGAACTGAAAAAGCGTGTGCGAGCAAGGAGGCCTACAAACCTGACACAGTTACACCAGCTCAGTCAGAAGAAATGGGCCAAAATTCAACCAACTTATTATGGGAAGCTTGTGGAATGCTACCCGAAACATTTGACTCAAGTTAAACAATGTAAAGGCAATGCTACCAAATACTAATTGAGTGTATGTAAACTTCTGACCCACTGGGAATGTGATGAAAGAAATAAAAGCTGAAATAAATCATTCTCTCTACTATTATTCTGACATTTCACATTCTTACAATAAAGTGGTGGTCAGGGAATTTTTACTAGGATTAAATGTCAGGAATTGTGAAAAACTGAGTTTAAACCTCTAAGGTGTATGGAAATTTCCGACTTCAACTGTATATGTATGGGTATGTACGTGTATGTATATGGATATTTCAACTCAGCAAAAAAAGAAATGTCCTCTCACTGTCAACTGCGTTTATTTTCAACAAACTTAACATGTGTAAATATTTATATGAACATAACAAGATTTAACAACTGAGAAATAAACTGAACAAGTTCTACAGACATGATTAACAGAATAATATTATTAATGGAATAATATGTCCCTGAACAAAGGGGGGGGTCAAAATAAAAAGTAACAGTCAGTATCTGGTGTAGCCACCAGCTGCATTAAGTACTGCAGTGCATCTCCTCCTCCTGGACTGCACCAGATTTGCCAGTTCTTGCTGTGAGATGTTACCCCACTCTTCCACCAAGGCATCTGCAAGTTCCCGGACATTTCTGGGGGGAATGGCCCTAGCCCTCACCCTCCGATCCAGCAGTTCCTTCGACGATAAACACGAATCCGACCATCACCCCTGGTGAGACAAAACTGCGACTTGTCAGTGAAGGGCACTTTTTGCCAGTCCTGTCTGGTCCAGCGACGGTGGGTTTGTGCCCATAGGCGACGTTGTTGCCGGTGATGTCTGGTGAGGACCTGCCTTACAACAGGCCTACAAGCCCTCAGTCCAGCCTCTCTCAGCCTATTGCGGACAGTCTGAGCACTGATGGAGGGCTTGTGCGTTCCTGGTGTAACTCGGGCAGTTGTTGTTGCAATCCTGAACCTCTCCCGCAGGTGTGATGTTCGGATGTACCGATCCTGTGCAGGTGTTGTTACACGTGGTCTGCCACTGCGAGGATGATCAGCTGTCCGTACTGTCTCCCCGTAGCGCTGTCTTAGGCGTCTCACAGTATGGACATTGCAATTTATTGCCCTGGCCACATCTGCAGTCCTCATGCCTCCTTGCAGCATGCCTAAGGCACGTTCACGCAGATGAGCAGGGACCCTGGGCATCTTTCTTTTGGTGGTTTCAGAATCAGTAGAAAGGCCTCTTTAGTGTCCTAAGTTTTAATAACTGTGACATTAATTGCCTACCGTCTGTAAGCTATTAGTGTCTTAATGACCGTTCCACAGGTGCATGTTCATTAACTGTTTATGGTTCATTGAACAAACATGGGAAACAGTGTTTATACCCTTTTAACTGTGAAGTTATTTGGATTTTTGCGAATTATCTTTGAAAGACAGGGTCCTGAAAAAGGAACGTTTATTTTTTTGCTGAGTTTATATTTACCCAAAAAAGATATGGGGGATTTGAAATGATGCAGACAATTACATTGATGGAAGCAACAAACTTTACGCAATATAAAGCCGATTCACCCCTAAGAAAAAAGAAAGAAAAAAGAAAGAAAGAAAAACCCTTGAATGAGTAGGTGTGTCCAAACGTTTGACTGGTACTGTAGGTGTGTCCAAACGTTTGACTGGTACTGTAGGTGTGTCCAAACGTTTGACTGGTACTGTAGGTGTGTGTAGATGTTTGACTGGTACTGTAGGTGTGTGTAGATGTTTGACTGGTACTGTAGTTGTGTGTAGATGTTTGACTGGTACTGTAGGTGTGTCCAAACGTTTGACTGGTACTGTAGGTGTGTCCAAACGTTTGACTGGTACTGTAGGTGTGTCCAAACGTTTGACTGGTACTGTAGGTGTGTCCAAACGTTTGACTGGTACTGTAGGTGTGTCCAAACGTTTGACTGGTACTGTAGGTGTGTGTAGATGTTTGACTGGTACTGTAGGTGTGTCCAAACGTTTGACTGGTACTGTAGGTGTGTCCAAACGTTTGACTGGTACTGTAGGTGTGTGTAGATGTTTGACTGGTACTGTAGGTGTGTCCAAACGTTTGACTGGTACTGTAGGTGTGTGTGTAGATGTTTGACTGGTACTGTAGGTGTGTGTAGATGTTTGACTGGTACTGTAGGTGTGTGTAGATGTTTGACTGGTACTGTAGGTGTGTGTAGATGTTTGACTGGTACTGTAGGTGTGTGTAGATGTTTGACTGGTACTGTAGGTGTGTGTAGATGTTTGACTGGTTATGTAGGTGTGTGTAGATGTTTGACTGGTACTGTAGGTGTGTGTAGATGTTTGACTGGTACTGTAGGTGTGTGTAGATGTTTGACTGGTACTGTAGGTGTGTGTAGATGTTTGACTGGTACTGTAGGTGTGTGTAGATGTTTGACTGGTTATGTAGGTGTGTAGATGTTTGACTGGTACTGTAGGTGTGTGTAGATGTTTGACTGGTTATGTAGGTGTATGTAGATGTTTGACTGGTACTGTAGGTGTGTGTAGATGTTTGACTGGTACTGTAGGTGTGTGTAGATGTTTGACTGGTACTGTAGGTGTGTGTAGATGTTTGACTGGTTATGTAGGTGTGTGTAGATGTTTGACTGGTACTGTAGGTGTGTCCAAACGTTTGACTGGTACTGTAGGTGTGTCCAAACGTTTGACTGGTACTGTAGGTGTGTCCAAACGTTTGACTGGTACTGTAGGTGTGTCCAAACGTTTGACTGGTACTGTAGGTGTGTGTAGATGTTTGACTGGTACTGTAGGTGTGTCCAAACGTTTGACTGGTACTGTAGGTGTGTGTAGATGTTTGACTGGTTATGTAGGTGTGTGTAGATGTTTGACTGGTTATGTAGGTGTGTGTAGATGTTTGACTGGTACTGTAGGTGTGTCCAAACGTTTGACTGGTACTGTAGGTGTGTCCAAACATTTGACTGGTACTGTAGGTGTGTGTAGATGTTTGACTGGTACTGTAGGTGTGTCCAAACGTTTGACTGGTACTGTAGGTGTGTCCAAACGTTTGACTGGTACTGTAGGTGTGTGTAGATGTTTGACTGGTACTGTAGGTGTGTCCAAACGTTTGACTGGTACTGTAGGTGTGTCCAAACGTTTCACTGGTACTGTAGGTGTGTGTGTAGATGTTTGACTGGTACTGTAGGTGTGTGTAGATGTTTGACTGGTACTGTAGGTGTGTGTAGATGTTTGACTGGTACTGTAGGTGTGTGTAGATGTTTGACTGGTTATGTAGGTGTGTGTAGATGTTTGACTGGTACTGTAGGTGTGTGTAGATGTTTGACTGGTACTGTAGGTGTGTGTAGATGTTTGACTGGTACTGTAGGTGTGTCCAAACGTTTGACTGGTACTGTAGGTGTGTGTAGATGTTTGACTGGTACTGTAGGTGTGTCCAAACGTTTGACTGGTACTGTAGGTGTGTCCAAACGTTTGACTGGTACTGTAGGTGTGTGTAGATGTTTGACTGGTACTGTAGGTGTGTCCAAACGTTTGACTGGTACTGTAGGTGTGTGTGTAGATGTTTGACTGGTACTGTAGGTGTGTGTAGATGTTTGACTGGTACTGTAGGTGTGTGTAGATGTTTGACTGGTACTGTAGGTGTGTGTAGATGTTTGACTGGTACTGTAGGTGTGTGTAGATGTTTGACTGGTACTGTAGGTGTGTGTAGATGTTTGACTGGTACTGTAGGTGTGTGTAGATGTTTGACTGGTACTGTAGGTGTGTGTAGATGTTTGACTGGTACTGTAGGTGTGTGTAGATGTTTGACTGGTACTGTAGGTGTGTGTAGATGTTTGACTGGTACTGTAGGTGTGTGTAGATGTTTGACTGGTTATGTAGGTGTGTAGATGTTTGACTGGTACTGTAGGTGTGTGTAGATGTTTGACTGGTTATGTAGGTGTATGTAGATGTTTGACTGGTACTGTAGGTGTGTGTAGATGTTTGACTGGTACTGTAGGTGTGTGTAGATGTTTGACTGGTACTGTAGGTGTGTGTAGATGTTTGACTGGTTATGTAGGTGTGTGTAGATGTTTGACTGGTACTGTAGGTGTGTCCAAACGTTTGACTGGTACTGTAGGTGTGTCCAAACGTTTGACTGGTACTGTAGGTGTGTCCAAACGTTTGACTGGTACTGTAGGTGTGTCCAAACGTTTGACTGGTACTGTAGGTGTGTGTAGATGTTTGACTGGTACTGTAGGTGTGTCCAAACGTTTGACTGGTACTGTAGGTGTGTGTAGATGTTTGACTGGTTATGTAGGTGTGTGTAGATGTTTGACTGGTTATGTAGGTGTGTGTAGATGTTTGACTGGTACTGTAGGTGTGTCCAAACGTTTGACTGGTACTGTAGGTGTGTCCAAACATTTGACTGGTACTGTAGGTGTGTGTAGATGTTTGACTGGTACTGTAGGTGTGTCCAAACGTTTGACTGGTACTGTAGGTGTGTCCAAACGTTTGACTGGTACTGTAGGTGTGTGTAGATGTTTGACTGGTACTGTAGGTGTGTCCAAACGTTTGACTGGTACTGTAGGTGTGTCCAAACGTTTCACTGGTACTGTAGGTGTGTGTGTAGATGTTTGACTGGTACTGTAGGTGTGTGTAGATGTTTGACTGGTACTGTAGGTGTGTGTAGATGTTTGACTGGTACTGTAGGTGTGTGTAGATGTTTGACTGGTTATGTAGGTGTGTGTAGATGTTTGACTGGTACTGTAGGTGTGTGTAGATGTTTGACTGGTACTGTAGGTGTGTGTAGATGTTTGACTGGTACTGTAGGTGTGTGTAGATGTTTGACTGGTTATGTAGGTGTGTGTAGATGTTTGACTGGTACCGTAGGTGTGTGTAGATGTTTGACTGGTTATGTAGGTGTGTGTAGATGTTTGACTGGTACCGTAGGTGTGTGTAGATGTTTGACTGGTACTGTAGGTGTGTGTAGATGTTTGACTGGTTATGTAGGTGTGTGTAGATGTTTGACTGGTTATGTAGGTGTGTGTAGATGTTTGACTGGTTATGTAGGTGTGTGTAGATGTTTGACTGGTTATGTAGGTGTGTGTAGATGTTTGACTGGTACTGTAGGTGTGTGTAGATGTTTGACTGGTACTGTAGGTGTGTGTAGATGTTTGACTGGTACTGTAGGTGTGTGTAGATGTTTGACTGGTACTGTAGGTGTGTGTAGATGTTTGACTGGTACTGTAGGTGTGTGTAGATGTTTGACTGGTACTGTAGGTGTGTGTAGATGTTTGACTGGTACTGTAGGTGTGTGTAGATGTTTGACTGGTACTGTAGGTGTGTGTAGATGTTTGACTGGTACTGTGTGTGTGTAGATGTTTGACTGGTACTGTAGGTGTGTGTAGATGTTTGACTGGTACTGTAGGTGTGTGTAGATGTTTGACTGGTACTGTAGGTGTGTGTAGATGTTTGACTGGTACTGTAGGTGTGTGTCGATGTTTGACTGGTTATGTAGGTGTATGTAGATGTTTGACTGGTTATGTAGGTGTGTGTAGATGTTTGACTGGTACTGTAGGTGTGTGTAGATGTTTGACTGGTTATGTAGGTGTGTGTAGATGTTCGACTGGTTATGTAGGTGTGTGTAGATGTTCGACTGGTTATGTAGGTGTGTGTAGATGTTCGACTGGTTATGTAGGTGTGTGTAGATGTTTGACTGGTTATGTAGGTGTGTGTAGATGTTTGACTGGTTATGTAGGTGTGTGTAGATGTTTGACTGGTACTGTAGGTGTGTGTAGATGTTTGACTGGTACTGTAGGTGTGTGTAGATGTTTGACTGGTACTGTAGGTGTGTGTAGATGTTTGACTGGTACTGTAGGTGTGTGTAGATGTTTGACTGGTACTGTAGGTGTGTGTAGATGTTTGACTGGTACTGTAGGTGTGTGTAGATGTTTGACTGGTACTGTAGGTGTGTGTCGATGTTTGACTGGTTATGTAGGTGTATGTAGATGTTTGACTGGTTATGTAGGTGTGTGTAGATGTTTGACTGGTACTGTAGGTGTGTGTAGATGTTTGACTGGTTATGTAGGTGTGTGTAGATGTTTGACTGGTTATGTAGGTGTGTGTAGATGTTTGACTGGTTATGTAGGTGTGTGTAGATGTTTGACTGGTACTGTAGGTGTGTGTAGATGTTTGACTGGTACTGTAGGTGTGTGTAGATGTTTGACTGGTTATGTAGGTGTGTGTAGATGTTTGACTGGTAATGTAGGTGTGTGTAGATGTTTGACGGGTTATGTAGGTGTGTGTAGATGTTTGACTGGTTATGTAGGTGTGTGTAGATGTTCGACTGGTTATGTAGGTGTGTGTAGATGTTTGACTGGTTATGTAGGTGTGTGTAGATGTTTGACTGGTTATGTAGGTGTGTGTAGCTGTTTGACTGGTACTGTAGGTGTGTGTAGATGTTTGACTGGTACTGTAGGTGTGTGTAGATGTTTGACTGGTACTGTAGGTGTGTGTAGATGTTTGACTGGTACTGTAGGTGTGTGTAGATGTTTGACTGGTTATGTAGGTGTGTGTAGATGTTTGACTGGTTATGTAGGTGTGTGTAGATGTTCGACTGGTTACTGTAGGTGTGTGTAGATGTTCGACTGGTTATGTAGGTGTGTGTAGATGTTTGACTGGTTATGTAGGTGTGTGTAGATGTTTGACTGGTTATGTAGGTGTGTGTAGATGTTTGACTGGTACTGTAGGTGTGTGTAGATGTTTGACTGGTACTGTAGGTGTGTGTAGATGTTTGACTGGTACTGTAGGTGTGTGTAGATGTTTGACTGGTACTGTAGGTGTGTGTAGATGTTTGACTGGTACTGTAGGTGTGTGTAGATGTTTGACTGGTAATGTAGGTGTGTGTAGATGTTTGACGGGTTATGTAGGTGTGTGTAGATGTTTGACTGGTTATGTAGGTGTGTGTAGATGTTCGACTGGTTATGTAGGTGTGTGTAGATGTTTGACTGGTTATGTAGGTGTGTGTAGATGTTTGACTGGTTATGTAGGTGTGTGTAGCTGTTTGACTGGTACTGTAGGTGTGTGTAGATGTTTGACTGGTACTGTAGGTGTGTGTAGATGTTTGACTGGTACTGTAGGTGTGTGTAGATGTTTGACTGGTACTGTAGGTGTGTGTAGATGTTTGACTGGTACTGTAGGTGTGTGTAGATGTTTGACTGGTACTGTAGGTGTGTGTAGATGTTTGACTGGTACTGTAGGTGTGTGTAGATGTTTGACTGGTACTGTAGGTGTGTGTCGATGTTTGACTGGTTATGTAGGTGTGTGTAGATGTTTGACTGGTTATGTAGGTGTGTGTAGATGTTTGACTGGTACTGTAGGTGTGTGTCGATGTTTGACTGGTTATGTAGGTGTATGTAGATGTTTGACTGGTACTGTAGGTGTGTGTAGATGTTTGACTGGTACTGTAGGTGTGTGTAGATGTTTGACTGGTACTGTAGGTGTGTGTAGATGTTTGACTGGTTATGTAGGTGTGTGTAGATGTTTGACTGGTTATGTAGGTGTGTGTAGATGTTCGACTGGTTATGTAGGTGTGTGTAGATGTTTGACTGGTTATGTAGGTGTGTGTAGATGTTTGACTGGTTATGTAGGTGTGTGTAGATGTTTGACTGGTTATGTAGGTGTGTGTCGATGTTTGACTGGTACTGTAGGTGTGTGTAGATGTTTGACTGGTACTGTAGGTGTGTGTAGATGTTTGACTGGTACTGTAGGTGTGTGTAGATGTTTGACTGGTTATGTAGGTGTGTGTAGATGTTTGACTGGTTATGTAGGTGTGTGTAGATGTTTGACTGGTTATGTAGGTGTGTGTAGATGTTTGACTGGTTATGTAGGTGTGTGTAGATGTTTGACTGGTTATGTAGGTGTGTGTAGATGTTTGACTGGTTATGTAGGTGTGTGTAGATGTTTGACTGGTACTGTAGGTGTGTGTAGATGTTTGACTGGTTATGTAGGTGTGTGTAGATGTTTGACTGGTTATGTAGGTGTGTGTAGATGTTTGACTGGTTATGTAGGTGTGTGTAGATGTTTGACTGGTTATGTAGGTGTGTGTAGATGTTTGACTGGTTATGTAGGTGTGTGTAGATGTTTGACTGGTTATGTAGGTGTGTGTAGATGTTTGACTGGTACTGTAGGTGTGTGTAGATGTTTGACTGGTTACTGTAGGTGTGTGTAGATGTTTGACTGGTTATGTAGGTGTGTGTAGATGTTTGACTGGTTATGTAGGTGTGTGTAGATGTTTGACTGGTACTGTAGGTGTGTGTAGATGTTTGACTGGTACTGTAGGTGTGTGTAGATGTTTGCCTGGTTATGTAGGTGTGTGTAGATGTTTGACTGGTACTGTAGGTGTGTGTAGATGTTTGCCTGGTACTGTAGGTGTGTGTAGATGTTTGCTGGTAGGACTGTTGGTATGATGTTAGGACTGTATTTTACCTGTGTTGACTACGACCCAGTCGCGGGCGGGGCTGGGGCAGGTGCGCCCCTCTCCCCTGACGCTGACCCTGTACCTCTCTCCACACTGCAGGTTGCTGATATTGCAGCCGGAGCCGGGACTGGAGCAGGTGAGCTGGTGTTTGATGTCAAAGCCCTCGGCCAAGGCTTTGTAGATCAGAGTGCCGTTACCAGACGTCCAGGAGATCTGAGCTGTGTTGGTACTGCAGTCTAGGTAGGCCTGCAGGCCAGTGTGGCGGCAGGGTACTGGAGGGAGAGGAGAGAGAGAAACACGTTGGTGTGTATATGTTTTGGAGAGAGGTGAGAGGGGGGAAGAGAGAGAGAGAGAGAGGAGAGAGAGAGGAGTTGACTAGACGGGCTTAGTTCAGCATTGGGTTAACGTTCACAAAATATATTAGTGAATTACAGTGAATGAGGCTTCATAACTGTCTGTTATAAGATTCTTGGTTGGTTGATCTGAGAGATCGAGATCATTTTTCATGGTTACCGGTGTGCTGGCGTACTTACAAGTGGTAGTAGTGATGGACTCACTGGCCAGGCTGACACAGCTGTCGTGGTTAGCCAGCACCACCATAGTGTAGTCCTGTCCACACACCAGATCAAGGAAAGCACAGTTGGTGTCTGAGCTGGTACAGGTGGCATTGTGCCCACCGCTGCCTTCTGCATGTACTGTGTAGCCGGTGGCACCGCGGGCTGAGTCCCAGGTCACAGACGTGATGCCGGCTTCACAGTCCACATCGGCTGTCAAGTGGGTGGGGACACAGGGGGCTGGAAGGGGACACAGGAATGTGTTGGATCAGGAGGGTGCATGTGTGTTGGGCTTTAAAGATTCTAACACTATTATATTTAATTAACATCTGTTAATATAAACACTTAGGGGGACAGAGTGGTGAGTGCTAGATCAGGGTGTGTGTTGAGTTTTAATACTGATACAGTGAGATAGAATTCTACCCATCCACCTGTCACAGACCTATTGACTTGAATGTAGAAACCCATTCTATAAATTATATTTTTCTGAGCACACTTCCATTTTGTGGCCATTGATTCCATGGCAATGAGGATTAAAGAGGTGTGACAAATGACTGGGAAACCAGAGATGGCTCCATGCCCTACTAAACTAAGATTACACTGTGACATCCAAGGAGAGTAGCCTACATGCTGCTTACACAATATGCTATACAAAATGAAGCATGTTTTCTTATACAGAGCTAGAGTCACTACATCTGGAGTCACTACACTACTGTTAAGTATTTGACACATTTATTTATAGACATGGTAGGACCCAATAAATGGCGTTCCATAGTAAAGTTTCTCTCTACCATATCTGTCTGTGTGTCACCTGTGAGCAGGTTCATGCTGGTGCTGAGTTTGCTCTTGCAGGTGTCAGTGAGGCCCTGTACAGTGACTGTATAGGCCTGTCCACAGCTCAGAGAGCTGAAGGTGCAGTTGGAGCCAGTGCTGTTACAGGAGCTCTTCACTCCCTGCCAGTCCACCGCTGACACCATGTGGATTTGGTCAGGTCCAGCGTTGTCCCACGTCACCTTGGCTACATTAGTACTGCACTCCAGGCTCACCGCAGGGCTTTCTGGTTTACAGGGAGCTGAGGGGAGAGGAGAGAGGGATGGAAGGATGGAGAGAGGGATGGAAGGATAGAGAGAGGGATGGAAGGATGGAGAAAAGAATGGAAGGATGGAGAAAAGAATGGAAGGATGGAGAGAGGGATGGAAGGATGGTGAGAGGACAGGAAGGATGGAGAGAGGAATGTAAAGATGGAGAGAGGACAGGAGGGGAGAAAAAAGAGTATACATACAGGAAGTACAAGACATTACATTTATGAGGGTTTAGGGAAAATGTATGAATCCCAGAACTCCATGAGAATTTGGATTGATTGATCGACTGATCTTGGGTCCAGGCAGTTGAGGTGTACAGTAAGACGGGTGGTTGTCTGACTCTGAACCAGAGCCTTACCTGACTGGATTCGGTAGTCTGATCCCTCGATAGTGGCACAGTTGACATTGGCGGTGCTGACAGCGATGCTGTATGTGATGCCACAGGCCAGGCTGTTGATGGTGCAGGTTGTAGAGCTGGTGCCACAGCTGAGATTAGACCCGTCACTGCCGATGGCCAGGGCTGTGTAGGAGTTGCGGTGCCCCTCACTCTCTGACCACTGCACTGCAAATGTGTTGGCACTGCAGTCCAGGGCTGCTGCTACGTTGCCAGGTAGACAGGGGGCTGTGGAGGGGGACAGGTTTGGAGGTGAGAGAGAGACATAACTGTGAGACTGACGCTACTGTAACATAGTGCATGGTGCATTATCTATAGTGAATGAAAACAAGGTTGAGTAACAGTATGATCATCTAATGTAAGACAACTACAACTGAAGGCCGACACTGAAGGATAGAAATAGTTTTATCACGTTTCATCTGCTCACTAATTGAACATATCACCTGTAGTTTATAATTAGAATAAAAGTTAGATTCCATTCGATTCTCTTCAATTCTAGTCAGTCAGTAAGTTAGTCAGTAAGTTGGTTAGTCAATTGGTTAGGTTAGTCAGTTAGTCAGTTAGTTAGTTAGTCGGCTAGTTTGTTAGTTCATTATTTTGTTAACTACCTGAGTCGAACTGAATGGTGTCCATGGTACTGTTGCAGGTCCCAGTGGAGGCAACCACAGAGGCTGAGTAAGGATGTCCGCAGTCCAGCTTCACAGAACAGGAAGTGGCGTTGGAAGTACAGAAGGCTGTGAGGCTGTGGGTTGTACCGGTTACCATGGCGGTGTAGGTGACGCCTCCTGCACTCAAGTCCCAGGTGATGGTGCCCCCATTGGTGCTACAGTTTGCCTGGGCAGTTAGGTTGGTGGGCGGGCAAGGAGCTGTGGGCGGGAACCAGATAGGGCATTGGAAATCAGTTTCAGAACAAGGAAGGACGTTGTGAATCAGTACAAGACAAGTTCTTTATAGATTATACAATGGTGGAACTGTTGTCGATGGCCTATGCTCCAGGAGAAAACGGTAAAAGGTCTAAGTAAGTAGCAACTGTATGCCTGTTATACACAGTCACAGTATTTAGTGGCTTTGAGTGACACACTGTATAAAAAAAGTAGATGAAGAGTCTCATTGTTTTAATGTGATAATCTGAGAATAGGTAGTAAAGAGACCCTGCCTGTGGTTGGTACCTGTGTCCATCTCCATGGTTGAGCTTAGGTTGCTGGTGCAGACAGAGTCCTTGGCCGTGACCCTGAAGCTGTAGTGTTCTCCACACTGCAACCCTGAGATCACATAGGACGTGTCTACAGTGGAGTAGCTGGTGTTGGCTCCGCCCTCTTTCTGGGAATACAGGAAATAGGTGACACCGGTCTCTGGGTTCTGGTCCCAGGTGATAGTCAGGTCGTTGGTGTCACAGGCCGTCACTCCAGCCAGGCTGGTAGGAGGACAGATGGCTGAGAGAGGGAGGGAAAGAGAGAAACAGGAAGAGGGAAAGAGTGTTAGCTTTTTGGTTTTGAAATTGCACACATATCCAACCCACCCAATAATTAGCATTACTTTGCAAAATGCATTCCATGTCAAGGTTTGTTGAAAACTTAAACTGAGATATACAGTTAACAGATCGTTATTGTTAAGTTAATGCTAATGAATACAATCATTAGTATAGGGATTTATTATCTTCTCTCACATGCTTTGAGGGTGACTGGTGCGCTGGGCTCGCTCTGGCATCCCCTCTCCATGGTTACCACTGAGACGTTGTAGGTCTCGCCGCATTTCAGATCGCTGAAGGAGCAGCCCGCCGTCCCATTGGTGATGCAGGTGTGGGCGTGGCCGTCCTGGTCGGTCGCTGTTGCAATGTACATCTTGGAGGTGGGGGCGGCGACCCAGGACACGGAACCCACATTACTCTCGCACTGCAGAGAGATTTGGACCTCGGTGGGGGGACAGGGACCTAGGTGGGGGAGAGAGAGGGGGGGGAGATAGAGGGAGAGAGAAGGGGGGGGGGATTTGTTGTTAAGGACAGTTCTTGAGACAGGGGTTTTAAGAGTTAAAGCAGCCAATGGAGCACTCTTAAGAATATAAATGTCTTTAAGTAGCTTCCCTGATCTGTATTTGTTTTCCACACCTGCAATGAAGGTGAAGGCAGTGCTCTGGAAGCCTTCACACGTCTCAGAGAAGGGGGTGACAGTGATTTCATAGGTCTGAGCACAGTGCATGTTTGGCAGATCACAGCTGGTGTCGTCTGTGGTGCAGGTTTTGGCGTCGCCGTCGCGACCAAGGGCGGTCACAGTGTAGCCCACGGCACCAGAGCTGGCCAGCCAGGTCACAGCCACGGTGTTGTTTCCACACAGCAGACTGGCACTGACATTCTGCGGGGCACAGCGAGCTGAAGGGAGGATAGGACAGCGAGACAATGTTAAAGTAATAAACTGTTACTGTACATATATAATATATATGTAAATATAACAGAGTATGTATCTGATACTGACTACACTGAGGAACATTATCCCCTTACCTGTCTGTATCTGTGTGGCAGCTGACTGGCTGCTGTTGCAGTGTCCAGCCAGAGCATTCACAGTCACATTGTAGAGATGACCACACATGAGCGTGGTCAAAGAGCATTGGGTCTCAGTCGTACTGCAGGAGTCACTGTGGTCACCAGACTCTACACGGGCGATGAAGCTGTCATGCCCCAGAGTCTCGTCCCAGCTCAGCAGAGCTATACTCGTACCACACTCGTACTGGGACCGGACGTTGGCTGGGGTGCAAGGGGCTGTGGAAACACACACAAATACACTTGATCAGTCAAAAAGAGACAGATGGTCACAACAACATGAGTGGGGCCAGTGGGCCGCCATCTTTTCCAGCAGTGGGCCGTTGGTGGACCAGCTGGGTCTTATAATAATGACAACAGCAAATGAATCCCACGTCAATCACACACAGCTCTAGTCTAAAAACACACCTGTGACGATCTCGAACGACTCGCTGGGCTCACTGTTGCACTGGTCTCCCTGGGCAATGGCATGCACAGTGTAGGTCTGTCCACAGAGCAGGTCGTCAAGGAGACAGGAGGTGTTGGTGGAGCTGCAGAAGGGGGTGTGACCCAGGGCAGAGCTGGCGTTGATGAGGAAGCCCACAGCATCGTCATTGTCAACCCAGGAGATGTAGGCCTGGTTTGAGGCACAATCCAGGGAGTGGTCCTTGATGGTGGGTGGACAGGGGACTGGAGCAGGCGGAGAAGAGAAGAGGACAGGTCAGGGACTGGAGATGGACTAGTGTCTCTGTCTATTATATCAAATGCCTCTCTCTGTGTTAGATCAAATTATATATCACAGAGATACATACTGTTATCTATCTCTCTTTGGTTCTATCGTCATCTCAATATTTATGTCTGTCAGATTCTCTCCATCGCACATACTATCTTTCTCCCTCCTTTACCTGTCTCGATGGTGGTTGTTGCCAGCAATGTGCTGTTGCAGATTCCATCCCTGGCCACAACTGTCACGGTGTAAATCTCTCCACACTCCAGCTGGGTGAGGTCACAGGAAGTGCCTGTGGTGCTGCAGGCAGTAAAGTGTGTCTCTCCGTCCTCCTGTGCCGAGGCAGTGTATCCAGTGGCTCCAGCACTAGCCTCCCAGGACACCGTCACCACGCCTGAGCTGCACTGCAGCAGGGAAGCCACGTTTTCTGGGTCACATGGGGCTGGGGAGGGGGTCACAAACAGGGTGTAAGGGGTGCGTAACTGGTCGCAGGGAAGTCAAACGCAGGAGAGCAGAACTTGGTGAATAGCCAGAGCAGTTTAATATATAAAACTAACGGCATACAAAACAACAAACACATGGGTACAAAACCCGTAGCACACCAGTAACACATAGCACGAGTACTTACAAATAAACAATTCCCAACAAGGACATGGGGGAAAATATACAACATGTAATTAGGGAATTGAAACCAGGTGTGTGTGAAAACAAGACAAAACAAATGGAACATGAAAAATGGATCGGCGATGGCTAGAAGACCGGTGACGTCGACCGCTGAACACCGCCCGAACAAGGAGAGGAACCGACTTCGGAAGAAGTCGTGGCACAGGGTCAGAGAACATAATAACATTTTACATTTTAGTCGTTTAGCAGACACTCTTATCTTATTCATACTTTTTTCTTACTGGTCACATGACCTTGGTCACATGACCTGATAATGTGCTCACAGTATGTTTACACATGTTTTGGGGAATAAGCCTCATCAAAGCCTATAGCAGGGTACCCCAACTGGCGGGCCGTGTGCCAAATGTGTTTTTATTAGCAATTTTTTGTTGTTGTTGGACATAATAGACTAAAAACACCAGGAAATCAGCTCCAAGTGATTTTAATTTAAGAAATCTGTTCCCAAGTATTCCCACACATAATAGAGAGAAATATGAATGAATACAAATGTCCGCAAGTTTTTAAATTATTATGTTTTAGTCAAACATTATATCTGTTTGGGCTTCTTGCAATAAATTTGCCGTCGAATTATTTGCAATTATGTTCCAGCCCCCCGACCATCCGCTCAATAAAAAATCAGGCCGGGCTGAATCTAGTTGATGATCCCTGGCCTATTGGTTGCTTGTTCATATCCGGCTCGAAGGACCAATTTGTAGGATACTGTGCAACAGGGTCAGAGAGGGTTTTTGTACATCACTGTAACATTAATACAATGTAATACATGGATTATTATATTATCTTATATTATCTTCTCTGAGCTTACCTGTTGCCACTGAGACGTCAACGCTGACAGAGCTGTTGCACTGGTCGTCTTTGGCAACCACGCTGACGCTGTACTCCTTGGCACACTTCAGGCCGGTGAAGAAACAGGTCAGGTTGGCGGTAGAGCACGTCGAGGTGTAACTGTCTGGCCCAGTCACTGTGGAAATGTAAGCGTGAGCCCCATCCGTGGCATCCCAAGAGGCCTGCAGGGTGTTAGAGGCACAGTCCACAACCCCATGCACACTGGAGGGAACACATGGCACTGAGAGAGAGAGAGAGAGAGAGAGAGAGAGAGAGAGAGAGAGAGAGAGAGAAGAGAGAGAGAGAGAGAGAGAGAGAGAGATCTGTGTAATAACAGTATGCAGTACAGTACAACTGCTCTTTCTTTAAATACCTCTGATAAGACTCTCCATCTGCAATGCTAGACAGATAACACACCTGTCTGGACTGTCTGTGAAGCGCTGGTAGTTCCGATACAGTTGCGACTGGTTGCTGTCACGGCAACAGTGTATTGTTGTCCACACTGTAGCCCGTCCAGCTCGCAGGTGGAGCCCTCTGTTGTGCAGGAGAGTGTAGTACCATCACCAGCGATGGCGGTGACACTGTTGTTCAGGGCGATAGCTGCAGGGGCCCAGCTGACGCTCAGAGTGTTTGTCCTGCAGAACAGACTGTTCACTACACTCTGAGGGGCACAGGGGGCTGACAGGGAGAGGAAGAATACTCATTTAGATCAAATGGAATAGAAAATCACTTTTGAATGTTTAGTACTGTAGCAAAGGGGAATGTGAGAGGAAGTTGAAAGATTAGCAGTAGTAGTATTAGTTATAGTAGTAAGTAGTAGTTATAGTAGTAAGTAGTAGCAGTAATAGCGGTAGTAGTTATAGTAGTAAGTAGTAGTAGTACCAGTAGTAGTAGCAGTAATAGCGGTAGTAGTTGTAGTAGTATTAGATAGTAGAGGAAGAAAAGATGGTCCGTAATATAATCTCTAACTGAACAGAAGAAGAAGACGCTGTCTCTGTCTCTCTCACCTGTCTCCTGTGTGAACGTGTCACTCTCAGGGCTCTCACAGCTACCATCAGAGGCAGACACAGTGAAGACATACTCCTGACCACAGTGCAGCCCAGCCATCTGGCACCCTGGGGTGGCAGCGCCACAGCGCACACTGTGCCCATCTGTGCCCACCGCACTGCCAGAGTAGGAGATGGCATTGGGACTGGCATCCCAGGAGAGGGAGGCTGTGTTACTGCCACAGTCCACCCAGCTGGAGACGTGGGTGGGAGGACAAGGCACTGCAGGAGGGGAGGAGGAGAGAAGAGGTTATGGTCCGACTTGGATTGTGGCTCTGTGTAATGTAGTTAGCCTTATGTTTTGAGATACACCACTCTGAATGCCTATAAATATGTATGTGGACACCTCGTCGATCATCTCATTCCAAAATCATGGGCATTAATATAGAGTTGGTACACCCTTTGCAGCTATAACAGCCTCCACTCGTCGGGGAAGGCTTTCCACTATATGTTGGAACATTGCTGCGGGGACTTGCTTCCTTCCATTCAGCCACAAGAGCATTAGTGAGATCGGGCACTGATGGGGGGTGTCCACATACTAGTGCAGTCAGCGTTCCAATTCATCCCAAAGGTGTTCGATGGGGTTGAGGTCAGGGCTCTGTGCAGGCCAGAATGTCATTGTATGCTGTAGCGTTAAGATTTCCCTTCCCTGGAGCTAAGGGGTCTAGCCTGAACCATGAAAAACAGCCCCACACCATTATTCATCATCCACCCAACTTTACAGTTGGCACTATGTATTTGGGCAGGTAGCGTTCTCCTGGCATCCGCCAAACTCAGATTCGTCCGTTGGACTGCCAGATGGTGAAGCTTGATTCATCACGTCAGAGAACGCGTTTCCACTGCTCCAGAGTCCAATGGTGGCGAGCTTAACACCACTCCAGCTGACGCTTGGCATTGAGCATGGTGATCTTAGGCTTGTGTGCAGCTGCACGGCCATGGAAACCAAACAGTTCTTGTGCTGACGTTGCTTTCAGAGGTAGTTTGGAACTCTGTCGTGAGTGTTGCAACCGTGGACAGACAATCTTTACATACTACGCGCTTCAGCACTCGGCGGTCACATTCTGTGAGCTTGTGTGGCCTACCACTTCGTGGCTGCGCCATTGTTGCTCCTAGACGTTTTCACTTCACAACAACAGTTACAGTTGAGCGGGGCAGCTTAAGCAGGGCAGAAATTTGACGAACTGACTTGTTGGAAAGGTGGCATCCTATGACGGTGCCCCTTTGAAAGTCATTGAGCTCTTCAGTAAGGTCATTCTACTGCCAATGTTTGTCTATGGTGATTGCATAAGCTGTGTGCTCGATTTTATACACCGGTCAGCAAGGGTGTTGCTGAAATAGCCGAATCCACTCATTTGAAGTCATGTCCACTTACTTTTGGCCATGTGTGTATCTGGGGTGTCCACATACTAGGGTATGACTAAAATGTAAATGTAAATGTATCTGTCAACATGGTTTTGTTGAGAATATGACTCCAAACGCACATTACTGCAGCTTACAAAAATAATAATGTTCATGGCATTTACATTTTACATTTTTTGTCATTTAGCAGACGCTCTTATCCAGAGCGACTTACAGTAGTGAATGCATACATTTCATACATTTATTCTCCATACTGGTCCCCCGTGGGAATCGAACCCACAACCCAGGTGTTGCAAACACCAAACACCATGCTCTTTTCCTGACTTAACCAATCAAGCAGGTTGCTTGATTGATTGATTGCTTAACCCAGAAACATATCACATCAACCCCACTGTTTATTACTCCGTCTTTACCTGTCTGTAGGGTGACCATGCTGCTCTCCGTGCTGGAGCAGGCGTCGTCCACAGCCAATACACTGAGGCTGTACGTCTGACCACACAGCAAATCCTCCAGACTACAGGTGGTGTCGTTGGACGTGCACTCCGTACGGTGGCCGCTGTTGCCTATGGCGATGGCAGTGTAGATCTTGGCCCCACGGCTGGCGTCCCAGGTGACGGCTACAGGGCTCTCTCCACAGGTACGGTGCACTGTCACGTTAGTGGGCACACAGGGCACTGAGAGGGGAGGAAGATGAGGAAAATAGATTCTTACAGTTTATATAGAGTAACTGATCAGTTATACAAGTTTATATAACGCCTTTTTGTTCCATTGTTGCGTCTACCTGATTGAAATTTGAGTAGTATTTTGATAGAGATTGTTCAAACGGCTGGAACTCAATGGAATGAAACGGAATTAATTTCACAAACTAGTTGTATCCTGTCTCACCTTCCCTGATGATCATGGCCTGACTGGGCTTAGAGAGGCAGGATCTGTTAACAGACATAACCTCCACAACATACTCCTCTCCACAGTCCAGTGTGTCCACGCTACAGCTGGTTGCCGTAGAGTTACAGGTCACCTGCTCTCTGTTGCCGTGGGAGATGATGGTGGTGTAACCTAACGCACGCAGCGACGTGTCCCAGCTTACCGTCAGCGTTCCAGACCCACAATCCATCTCAGTTTGTACGTTGGCAGGCCCGCATGGGACTGGAGAGAGAGTGATGGAGAAGAGAGGAGGTAAGTTTGACCAAAGACATGCAGTATGTACAGTAGTATACTAAAATAGAAGTATATCAGGGTTATGGTTAAATCTAGGGGTCATATAACTGTGGAGAGGTTTGGGGACTAAAGTCAAAACTGAGTAAGACTGAATCAATAAGTGTTAGGTTAAGTAAGTTGCATATAAGTCATTGCGATGCCCTACCTGACTCTAGTTGTTGGATTAAGGATTCGGCGGTTGCCAAATTCTTCAATTAGGGCTAGTATTGTGTGTACTGTTAATGGTGGAGGTTCCTACCTGACTCCATGGTGATGGCCTGGGAGGGTATGCTGGGGCAGATGCCGTCATGGTGCATGACGGAGACAGAGTAGAGCTGGCCACACTTCAGGCTGGGGACAGTGCAGTTGTTTCCTGTGGTGCTGCAGCTGAGAAGGCCTCCCTCCGTGTCCTCAATGGTGGCTGTGTAGGAGAGTATACTGTGATGGCTTTGCCACACAATCAGAGCGTGGTTCGCCGCACAGTCGAGGAAGGCCTCGATGTGGTCCGGAAGGCAGGAGGCTGGAGGGGGATGGAGAGGGGATCATGTGACGTGAGAGACACTCAACACTCATATAAACATGGCAAATAACAGTTTGGAAATCATGTATTTATTGAGCTTTATAGTAGGCCTTGCTCAAAAGGCACGGAATAACAAGACTACTACTACTTCCTGTGTAATAAAACTATAATTATTATTACCATTATTATTATAAAACCATTTAGAACTCATCACCAGCCTGCCTGTCCCCAAACTGGAGAGAGCAGAGCAGTAAAGCACTTTGTGACAACTGCTGATGTAAAAAGGGCTTAATAAATATATCTGATTGACTGATTGACAGTAACATGCCTGTCTTTATGGTGACTATCTCGCTGTTGGAGCTGTTGCACTTGAGGTTTGTTGCAGTGACGAAGGCGTTGTAGGTGGAGCTGCAGCGGAGGCCCTTGATCTGACACTTGGTATCCATGGAGTTACAGGTGTGAACCACGCCAGCGTCATCCGTTGCTGTGGCGATGTAGAACAGAGAGCCGTAGGAAACCTGCCAGTTCAGAGTGATGGAGTCGGATCCACAGTGCATTGCTGCTGAAACGTTCTGAGGAGCGCAGGGAACTGCAGCAGGGAGGGAACATTCAGTTGTGTGTGTGTGTGTGTGTGTGTGTTGGTTTCAGAGTGTCTGTGTGTGGTTTGGTACTAGTTAGTTACAAGGGTAGTGAATGCCCCAGTTGAACAATATACACTGCTTAATGGCTTTTCCCTTCAAGATAAGGTTATTGAGCCAGGTGTGAAAGCCGTGCATGAAAGTCACATCAATATGGCTAATGAATTCAGTGGAGGGTAACGGCTACAAAAATCATGTGGATGTAATGTATGTAATTTACTTGCAGTGAAGAGTTGACCATGTCTCACCTGTCTCAGCCACCTGTCCCAGAGTCCTGTAGCTGGGGCAGTTGTCATCGAAAGCTGTGATGTACATGGTTAAACTCTCCCCACAATGCACCGAGGGTATGGCACAGCTGTTGGTGAAGGAGCTGCAGTTGTAGCGGTTGCTTTCATCCTTGTTTCCCCATGCCTCAACCGTGTAGGCCAGAGCCCCCTCAGCACGGTCCCATGTACTGGTCAGGACTTCAGACCGACAGTTGGCTGAGGATAACAAGTTCTGAGGCATACAGGGGGCTGGAGAGGGATGATAAAGAGTTGCTGTTAGTTGCTGTGTGAATTTAAGCATGCTCTCTCTAATTCTTTCTTTCTTTCTCTCTCTCTCTCTCTCTCTCTCTCTCTTTCTCTCTCAGGACCTGAGCCCTAGGACCATGCCTCAAGACTACCTGGCCTGATGACTCCTTGCTGTCCCCAGTCCACCTGGCCGTGCTGCTGCTCCAGTTTCAACTGTTCTGCCTGCAGCTATGGAACCCTGACCTGTTCACCGGACGTGCTACCTGTCCCAGACCTGCTGTTTTCACCTCTCTAGAGACAGCAGGAGCGGAAGAGATACTCTCAATGATCGGCTATGAAAAGCCAACTGACATTTACTCCAGAGGTGCTGACCTGTTGCACCATCGACAACTACTGTAGTTATTATTATTTGACCATGCTGGTCATTTATGAACATTTGAACATCTTGGCCATGTTCTGTTATAATCTCCACCCGGCACAGCCAGAAGAGGTCTGGCCACCCCTCATAGCCTGGTTCCTCTCTAGGTTTCTTCCTAGGTTTTGGCCTTTCTAGGGAGTTTTTCTTAGCCACCGTGCTTCTACACCTGCATTGCTTGCTGTTTGGGGTTTTAGGCTGGGTTTTTGTACAGCACTTTGAGATATCAGCTGACGTAAGAAGGGCTTTATAAATAGATTTGATTCCCACTCAAGCTATTATTATTTCACAAGCATTGTAGTTTTGTAAATTACAATCTTAGAAAGAAAGGTGGTATCTACAATCTAAAAGGGTTCTTTGGCTGTCCCGATAGGAGAACCCTTTGAATAACCCTTGTTGTTTCCAGGTAGAACCCTTTTGGGTTCCATGTAGAATGCTTTCGGAACCCTGACACCTACTGGTCCTTTCACTTTAGAACGTCAAGATCAGACGCTAGGCTAGACGGTCCCACACAGCGCCAGTTGTCATCCTAATCATACAGAATATGAGTGTAGTCTACTAGTAATGCGTGGGTTGATTTATAACTCACAGTCCCCGCTGTTTTTTCCGCAGGGCGGGCAGGTTTAGGGTCATGAAATATTGTGTGGATGAAGGACGGGTGGGTGGCGGGTTGGTTGAATAAAGAGAAAACAATAACTGAAAAAATCCACAAATGTATCATTTATGTGCAATTTATATCAATAGGCTACATTGAGGTTTATCTTTCATTATTTTATGCAATCTAGCATTAGTGCATAAGCTTACGCTTTAGGGCCTAGCTGTGTGTGCACCAAATATCCAACACAGCAATCGCCAAACGCTTTTGGGAAGGGTTAGAAAAAGTTAACATCGATTCACGGAGTCAAAAAGGACAATGTCGAAGTTTAATTCAATAAGAGAAAAGCTGCGAAATGGAGAGTTGAAAATAAGGGGAGGGACAGAAAAGTAATGTTTGGGAAAGATTTGTTGAAGTGGTAAAAGAGGATGATATGTTATGTGTGATGATTGTGAGAAGCTATACAAATTCGACAGTCACTATACAAATTCGACAGTCACAAGGCGGGGACTTCAAATAAGCCTATGGAATGTCAAGGGAACTGTAGCCTACTGTTCAGATGGGTTAAATGGAAACTGAAATCTGGACACTGACTGTAGGTCTATAACCTCTCACATAGCCTTACTATTAACTCCTGCAGAATTAAACATTTTTTTACCACTTCAACAAATCTTTCCCAAACATTACTTTTCTGTCCCTCCCCTTATTTTCTTGTGGTAAAATTATACAGCAAATGTAGGCAATTTATTTAATGGAGAAATATGATTTCTTTCATCATCTTGAGAGAATGTGAATGTGCAGTTAAATACCGTCTGTAGAGGTGCTATCTTTATCAGCATCATAAAAGCTGATAGTATTTCAACCACATAAAATATGCATCCAAGTTGAACTGAAATCTTATCAGAAACATGTTGGGTTGTTTTCACAACTTTCTATTTCCTTACAACCGGTCAAACTGATGTCATTTGGACATTTTGCACAGAAAATCTTTCCATTTTTTTGTGGTTGGATTATTGCATTTTCTCCCCCGTCCCTAAACGTCTTTACTCCGCGAAAGAATCAGAGATGACAGAGACAACTTTACCGATGTCAACTTGTTTGAAGCATTCATTCTATTGATTTACGTGTATGACATTATTCTGGTGAGCAGGGGTTTATTTAGTCTTCTAGGACAACATATAATGACAGGAGAGAAGCTGCATGTATCTAATTATAGACCAGTTGACTAACATATAGTCTACCAAAATGTTGGAAATTATAAACAGAAACATATCTAAATCAGGCAAAAGAAAATCCTGCACCCCCTGTCAAAAAAACAATCTGTCTCTGACTGTAGTTTACAGTGCATTTTCTATATTAGTGGTTTAGGGTTGGGTGCGGTCTCAGATGTTCACTTTATCACATATTGTTGGGTGGTTGGGTTATTAGCAATTGCGGTCGGGTGTGGGTGAGCAAACAGCTGACCACTATAGCCTACTATATTCTCATAATGAAAAAACTATGGGCCCTAGTCAAAAGTTGTACTTATGGTTGTCTCACCTAGCTACGGTATCTTAAGATGAATGCATTACCTGTAAGTCGCTCTGGATAAGAGGGTCTGCTAAATGTCTAAAATGTAAAATGTACTATATAGGGACTAAGTTGCCATTTCAGAAGCAGCCTGAGTGTGTCTGTGGTCGTACCGGTGCGGACTGCTACTGGTGGGCTGGCCTGGCTGTTGCACCCGCTACTGACAGAGTAGACAGTGAAGGTGTAACGACGGCCACACACAGTGTTGGTGAAGAAACAGGAAGTGTCTAAGGTCATACAGTCCATGGTTTCTCCCTCTGAGTCCACGGCCCTGGCCCTGTAGTGAGCCGTGTTGTTGGTGGCAGCCCAGGAGAAGATGATCACGTTGCTGGAACACTCACGGTACAGGTTGAGATTCTTGGGAGGACAGGGGACTGCGAGAGGGAGAGAGAGGGAGGAGGGAGGGAGAGAGAGCGGTAGAGGGAAAAAGAGAGAGAAATATGAGAGGGTGAGAGTGAGGGAGAGAGAGAGAGAAGAATGGGAGAAGAGATAGAAAAGGGAGAAACATCAAAACCCTGATGTATAAGATTACAGCAAACCACTGGGGTATAGAGTTCACAAAGGGACTGCTTTTCTCTAAAATAGGTTACAGAATATAATATAACATGACTTTGCAGCTCAATAGAGGACCTAGTTCTCAAGGATGATGCCTATGCAGTAATTTGTGGGTGTGGTCTGTGTCTATGTGAATAAGAAATAAACAGACATAGAGGACCATGGAAAAGCAGGAAGGTAAAAACCTATTCCCATATGACCTCCGATATTATCCTAACAAAAACAGCAAAAGAAAGGCTGTTTACAGCTTTGCATTATACACTATGTTGTATTGTCATCATATGTGAACTGTAATATGTGTCAAATCTGATATAAGAAGTGAATTCAGGTAAAGCACTTTGTTGGACACATCCCTTGTACAGTGGGTGTACTGTACATCCTGTGAGAAACAACACTTGTTTGTTGCCCTTGATCTGCAGCAGCTAAGCCCTCAGGAGGCTGTGTGAGAGATAGGATGTTGGTTAAGCTGTAGCCTACAGTAGGGGAGAGCATAGCTGTGTGTTCAGTTGGAGGGATTAAAGGGTCAGAAGTGTAAGAGTGCCATTCATTCAGCCTTCTAGAATGTTTGCCCTCCATTCTGTCCTCCTCTGTCTTATTGTGGGTCCACTTTATTGTGGGTCCTGGTGTTTCCCTTTTCTCAATCAGTGTCCCACCTGTGTCTCACCTGTCTCTAGGTGTCCTACGTATGTCAAAGGTGTCTCACTGTCTCACCTGTCCAAAAGTATACCTCCTTGGTCTCAGTGTCCTTACCTGTGACAAAGTGTGAGGTGGTGTTTACTTTGCTCTCACAGCTCTTGGACACAGCGGTGACCTGCACCATGTAATCCTCTCCACAGCCCACCCCTGTGATCTGGCACTCTGTGCCCTGAGAAGTGCAGGATAGGACGGTCCTGCCGCTGCCGGTAGCAACTGCTCTGTACGAGTCTGCTCCGAACACTCGGGCCCAGGATACCATGGCTGTGCCGCTGGTACAGCTGTACTCCACTGATATGGACATCACAGCACTTAATGCTGAAAATGACATATAATTCTTGCATAAGTACTGGATTTGGTTCATGTGAATGTGAGGATCATTCGGTGCTTGCCTACTTGAAAATTACATATTTACTTATTGAATATCAGTTCAGTGCAAAGGAGAAACCTTTTTGAGGAAAAAAAAATAATATATAAATATACAGTAGGTCTGAAAATACCTAGTTTATCGGACAGTAATGACTAATTGTAAAACTGATTATAAAAGCTTACTCACTGTTTGTAGTATATGTGTATTCAGTAGGCTCTCCTGGCTCCAGTAAGGTGTTGACAGAAGCCACTGATATCTGATAAGAGGAACATGGCAGGATATCCCTTATGTCCAGTTGGTTGTGTGACACTTTTGTCTTGAACAGTGCGTGGTCTGGTTCATCCAGGTCGGTAACCGTCACCTGGTAAAGAATAACCTTTTCCACTGGCTGCCAGTACAGGCGCACTGAATTATTTCCAATCTGGTTGGCTGTAATTCCCTTTGGCGGTTGGATCACTATGGAGGGACAAATGAACGGTCATGTAGACCTATAATGGACCACTGACTAGAGTTCACCTGTGGTAGGCTAGTTGAAGGCTGAATGCCTTAAGTATAAAGCTAAAAGTGAAACGTTAAACATTTAAGCTAGAATACGCTGCCTTTAAAATTCTTTAGACCTTGCATTTACAACCAGTTTACCCACAACCAGAATGTAGTCTAATGTTAATCGAGATAAAATAGTTCACTCACAGGTAGAAATGGTCCTCACTCTGCTTCTCGCTCCAAGACCAGCTTGGTTTGCGGTGTAGATGTAACAGTCGTAGACGGTTGATGGCTGCAGGTTTTGGACCACTGCGCTTATGTTGGTGAAGGTGAAATTAAGCCTCTCTACCATGGTCTTTGATTCCATCAACAGGTGATAAAGGTCCGCGGTGTACACGCGCACCCATTCTATTTGGATTGAAGTACTTGATAATGCCCTTGAGGAGGTTATCTGAGAGGTGTCGGGAACTAAAATAGTAACAAGAGGGGGCAATGTAAGCTATTATTAGCATTTCTAGAATATTGTTCAGTAGACCAGTCCATGCGCAAAAGTCCATGCGTAAATCTGCAAAAAATGTATTTGGAAAAGATTTGTTGCCATGGTGGGCCTAAGACTAGGCTTGATAAATAGCACATGTTTTTAAATGAAATATTTGAGTTTACTGGTTAAAATTCATGTTTATCACAACTTTGCTTTCCGGTGGAGAATGATACTTACCTGTTTTGGCCACTTGTGATTTCAAGCACATAACATAGTAGAACTGGAACACTTTGACCGTAACACTATACAAGGTTCCAGGTCTCAGGCCCTGGACCAGTTTCTCTGTACTGGTAGCTGGTAGCGTTACCACGACAGGTGCTATATCTGTCGCATTTATTACCCGAAGGTCCAAAAAGTAATTTGTTGCTCCATTGTATTTGTTCCATTTCACTAGAAGTGTTGACGCAGCTGGAGATGTTATTGATGTAATATTGCATACTGAAAGAGAGAGAGAGAAGTTTGAGTAAAATTCAATAGAAAAAAGGTATCTAGGAGAGAATAGCCTAGTAGAATTGATTGATGAGTAAATCAGTAGACATCTCAATACTCTATCAAGCATCGTTGCCTGAGGGGATGACACTACGTTTTCAAGTTCATCTCCCCCAAATTGTGTCGAATCTTTCACTTACACTTTTTCTGTAGTTTGAACATTTGAACACAGAATCATATTAAAAAAATATTATGAATAAATAAACATTATTGACTGCTTGACATCCACATCTTCCCTTTATTCAAAGTCCATCAACTAATGATATAGCTGGAGACTTACCTTGTGCTTTTGTGTATGATATCTGAAAAACAGCAAATATAAGTGAATTATACTCCAACATTCATTTGACAAAACAATATAACATAAATATACAAGTTTGCACACAAAAAAGTATATTCCAAGAAAAATATATATTTACCTGTGTTAGAGATACCAATACTAAAGAAAAACCTATTGCTCCTACCAATCCCATTTTTCACAATGACTGCAGGATCCCGATTAGTTTAGTATACAAGGGAATCAAATACAAAAGGTGTTCTGGATTCTTTTGAGCTGAAGCGCACATACTGGGTGGGAACCAATCAGTAGGCCCCAAATGGGGCCAGCTTTCCTCCTGATTGCCCTGGGCACAGAGGTGGCATGAGAAGATAGCGGCACAGGCAGGGAACGAGGGAGGGAACGAGGGAGGGATGAGAAGAAAGACTGGGTGGCTCAGCTCTATTGGAAGGATACAGCAGGCTGGTATCTCTCTCCGTGCTTCTGCATCAGTTTGGTTGGATAATAATCAATGCATCCCCTCCATGATTTGTCACACACCTATATTACGTTCAGTATTTACATTTGATTTGTTATCACCACAATGTGACTTTTTATATTCCACTTAGGCTACGTTTAGACTGTTATGATATTTTTTCCAGTCATTTTGGTCTTTTGACCAATCACATCAGGGCTGATTTGATTGGTCAAAAGACCAGTTAGTGAAACAAAGATCGGTATTGGGCTGCCTGTCTAAACGCATCCATAGATGCCACAATGCCTGAGTTTACACAGGCAGCCCAATTCTGATATTTATTTTCCCCCTAATTGGTCTTTTGACCAATCACATCAGATCTTTTCACAGCAAACCTTTTTTAGAGTTATCTGATTGGTCAAAGATCAATTACTGGAAAAAAAAGATCAGAATTGGTCTGCCTGTGTAATTGCAGCCTATGTGATACTATGTGGCATATTTCAATGTGTTATGTTGAATGATTTGAATATTTCTAAAATAGATAGGTTTTTCTCACAATCATCATGTATTCATTTAGCACAGTGTGTCACGACTTCCGCCGAAGTTGGTTCCTCTCCTTGTTTGGGCGGCGTTCGGCGGTCGGCGTCGCCAGTCTTCTAGCCATCATCGATCCACTTTTCATTTTCAATATGTTTTGTCTTGTGTTCCCACACACCTGGTTTCAATTCCATCATTACATGTTGTGTATTTAACCCTCTATTCCCCCCAAGTCCTTGTCCGGAATTGTTTCTTTTTAAGTGCTTGTGCACGTTATTGCTGGTGTGCGACGGGTTTTGTACCCATTGTTTGATTGTTATGTTTCCGGTGGTTTTTATTATTAAACTGCGTCGTTGTAAACACAGTTTTGCTCTCCTACGCCTGACTTCTCTGCCGCCAGTACGCACCCATACAGAATTCCGGACCAAACTTATTGACTCAGCAGGAGCAGTTACCCTGGGTATAGGGGTGGAGGAGCTCGTCCGGGAGCACGCAGCAATGCTCCACCATCTTGGCACCGCCATGGACCGCGTTGTCCAGACAATGGACCGCTGGGAGAGACAGGGAGTTCTACCAGCGCCTCCACCAGCATAACCGGGGTCTCCACTACGCGCCCCTCCTTCTCCTGGTCCCAGTGGGATTCGTCTCTCCCTTCCCCAGGAATACAATGGGACGGCTGCGAACTGCCAGGCGTTCCTGTTGCAGCTAGACTTATACCTGGCAACTGTCCACCCGGCTCCTTCGGGCCGTGAGAGGTTGTCCGCCCTCGTCTCGTGCCTCACCGGGAAAGCCCTGGAGTGGGCCAACGCCGTGTGGAGAGAGGGAGATGCGGCGTTGGTTCCTCTGGGTATCGAGGCAGCAGGCAGGGCGCTCTGGCGTCACCCCAGGTGAGCCGGCACCATTCTCACCCAGAGCCCTCTGTTGCACATATGTTTTTGTATTTCACTTTTCCTGAGTTTTCCCCACAAACACCATGCTCAGTTGGTAGAGCATGGTGTTTGCAACGCCAGCATGGTGTGTGCAACGCCAGGGTTGTGGGTTAGATTCCCACGGGGGGCCAGTACAAAAAAAAATAAAAAATGCATGAAATGTATGTATTCACTACTGTAAGTCACTCTGGATAAGAGCGTGTGCTAAATGACTAAAATGTAAAATGTAATTCCCAGCATACGGCGCTCGTCGATTCAGGCGCGGCTGGGAATTTTATAGATAGATCGTTCGCCCATAGTTTAGGGATCCCCATTGTTCCCGTGGCTGTGCCCTTCCCCGTTCACGCCTTAGATAGTCGACCATTAGGGTCAGGGTTGATTAGGGAGGCCACCGCTCCTCTGGGCATGGTGACGCAGGGGGGTCACAAGGAGAGAATTAGTCTCTTCCTTATTGACTCTCCTGCATTTCCCGTGGTGCTAGGCCTACCCTGGTTAGCTTGTCATAACCCTTCTGTTTCTTTGCCACAGAGGGCTCTCACAGGGTGGTCGCGAGAGTGCTCGAGGAGGTGTTTAGGGGTTTCCGTTGGTGCTACTACGGTGGAAAGTCCAGACCAGGTCTCCACCATGCGCATTCCCCCTGAATATGCCGATTTGGCTCTCGCCTTCTCCAAAAAGAAGCCGACTCAATTACCACCCCATCGACGGGGCGAATGTGCGATAAATCTCCTCGCAGACGCTGCGCTTCCCAGGAGTCACATGTATCCCTTCTCACAGGCAGAGACGGCGGCTATGGAAACATATGTCTACGAATCCCTGCATCAGGGGTACATTCGGTCCTCCACTTCACCCGCCTCCTCGAGTTTCGTTTTTGTGAAGAAGAAGGAGGGAGGTCTACGCCCGTGTATTGACTATCAAGGTCTGAACCAGATCACTGTGAGGTATAGTTACCCGCTACAGCTCATAGCCACATCAATTGAGTCAATGCACGGGGCGCGTTTCTTCACCAAACTAGATCTCAGGAGCGCTTACAATCTGTTGCGTATCCAGGAGGGAGACGAGTGGAAGACAGCTTTCAGTACCACCTCAGGGCACTATGAGTACCTCGTCATGCCGTACGGGTTGATGAATGTGCCATCAGTCTTCCAAGCCTTTGTAGATGAGATTTTCAGGGACCTGCATGGGCAGGGTGTAGTGGTGTATATTGATGACATTCTGATATACTTCGCTACACGCTCCGAGCATGTGTCCCTGGTGCGCAGGGTGCTTGGTCGCCTGTTGGAGCATGACCTGTACGTCAAGGCTGAGAAATGCCTGTTCTTCCAGCAGTCTGTCTCCTTCCTAAGGTACCGCATTTCCACCTCTGGGGTGGAGATGGAGAGTGACCGCATTTCAGCTGTGCGTAATTGGCCGATTCCCACCACGGTAAAGGAGGTGCAGCGGTTCTTAGGGTTTGCCAACTACTACCGGAGGTTTATCCGGGGTTTTGGTCAGGTAGCGGCTCCCATTACCTCACTGCTGAAGGGGGGCCTGGTACGTTTGCAGTGGTCGGCTGGGGCGGACAGGGCTTTTGGTCACCTGAGGGCTCTGTTTACCTCGGCTCCCATGCTGGCCCATCCGGATCCCTCTTTGGCGTTCATAGTGGAAGTGGATGCGTCCGAGGCTGGGATAGGAGCTGTGCTCTCTCAGCGCTTGGGTACACCACCGAATCTCCGCCCCTGTGCCTTCTTCTCGAAGAAGCTCAGCCCGGCAGAGCGAAACTATGATGTGGGGGACCGGGAGCTGTTGGCTGTCGTCAAGGCCTTGAAGGTATGGAGACATTGGCTTGAGGGGGCTAAACACCCTTTTCTCATCTGGACTGACCACCGCAATCTGGAGTACATCCGGGCAGCGAGGAGACTGAACCCTCGCCAGGCAAGGTGGGCCATGTTTTTCACCCGTTTTGTGTTCACCCTTTCCTACAGACCAGGCTGTCACGGTTGTCGTTGGGTAGAGATGACAAAAACGCAGCAGGAATGTGGATGCTCATCTTGAATATTTATTAAACACAGAGAGCACGGAAAAAATAACAAAACGAAGAACGACAAAAGACAGTTTAACAGGCTATACTCACAACAGCAGTGCTAAAGACAACTACCCACAAAATCCCCAGGTGAAAATAAGCATCTAATATATAACTCCCAATCAGGAACAACGACATACAGCTGTTCCTGATCAGGAGCCACACAAACCACACAGAAATAGACAGACTAGAAAACCATAGAAAACCAACACTAGAACATATACTCAAACCCCAGACTACATAAACCAAACACCCCTTTAATAACACACACAACCCCAACCATACAAAACAAATACCCTTCTGCCACGTCCTGACCAAATATTAATACAATTACTCCCTCTGCTGGTCAGGACGTGACAGTACCCCCCCCCCCCAAAGGTGCATACCCCGAATGCACCTAAACAACCAAAAAACAACCAAAAAATAAACCCCTAACTAAAGGGAGGGAAGGAAGGGTGGCTGTGCTACACCCCCCCCTCCCCAACCCACCTATACTGGAGGTGGCTCAGGTTCTGGCCTACTGCCCTCCAGACTGTAGGCAGACTCTCTTGGCTCCGGACCGTAGGCAGATTCACTCGGTTACGGGCCGTAGGCAGACTCACTCGGTTCCGGATCGCAGGCAGACTCACTCGGTTCCGGATCGCAGGCACTCACTCGGTTTCAGACCGCAGGCAAACTCACTCGGTTCCGGACCATTGACAGACTCACTCGGTTCCGGACTGCATGCAGACTCACTCGGTTCTGGAACGCAGGCAGACTCACTCGGTTCCGGATCGCAGGCAGACTCACTCGGTTCCGGATCGCAGGCAGACTCACTCGGTTCCGGATCGCAGGCAGACTTACTCGGTTCCGAACTGCAGGCAGACTTACTCGGTTCCGGACTGCAGGCAGACTCACTCGGTTCCGGATCGCAGGCAGACTCACTCGGTTCCGGACTGCATGCAGACTCACTCGGTTCTGGACTGTAGACCCATTCACCCCTCTCCGAACTGTGGGCCGTCTCACTCGGTTCTGCACAGTGGGCCGTCTCCCTTGGTTCCGAACTGTAAGCCGTCTCACTCGGTTCTGCACAGTGGGCCGTCTCCCTTGGTTCCGAACTGTAGGCCGTCTCACTCGGTTCCGGGCTTAACACTCTTACCGGATACTCGTGACGGGGTACTGTTGTCGGATACTCTGGACGAGGCACTGTTGCCGAATACTCTGGACGGGGAACTGTCATCGGATACTCTGGACGGGGCACTGTTTCCGGACACTCTGGACAGGGCACTGTTTCCGGACACTCGAGGCTGGGCTGACGCACTGGAAGCCTGATGCGTGGGACTGGTAGTGGAGGTACCAGCCTGGGGACACGCACCTCAGGGCTAGTGCGGGAAGCAGGAACCGGCCGAGTGGAACTGGTATTATGCACTGGAAGCCTGATGTGTGGTGCTGGTACTGGAAGTGCCAGTTTGGGAACACGCACCTCATGGCTAGTGCGAGGAGCGGGAACAGGCTGAGTAGGATTAGGCTGACTCTCTGGAAGCTTGATGCGTGGTGCTGGTACTGGACGTGCCAGACTAAGGGTTCGCACTTCCAGGTCAGCACGAGAGGCAGGAACTGGAAATACTGGGCCATGGAGGCGCACAGGCGGTCTTGATCGCACCTCCTGCACAACCCGTCCTGGCTGGATGGAACTAGCAGCCCTGTACGAGCGGGGTGCTAGTACAGGGTGAACTGGGCTGTGCAGGGGCCTGATGGTTACCGTGCGTAGAGCGGGCGTAGGGTAGCCTGGTTCTAGGAGGCGCACTGGCGACCAGACGCGTTGCGCAGGCATCCTCCTACCAGGCTGGATGCCCACTCTAGCACGGCATCGCCGGTCTTCCCACACACCTGGTTTCAATTCCCTAATTACATGTTGTCTATTTAACCCTCTGTTCCCCCCATGTCCTTGTCCGGAATTGTTTATTTGTAAGTGCTTGTGCACGTTATTGCTGGTGTGCGACGGGTTTTGTGCCCATTGTTTGATTGCTATGTTTCCGGTGTTTTTTATTATTAAACTGCGTCGTTGTAAACACAGTTTTGCTCTCCTGCGCCTGACTTCTCTGCCACCAGTACGCACCCCTTACACTGTGGTTCCCAAACATTTTATAGTCCCGTACCCCTTCAAACATTCAACCTCCAGCTGCGTACCCCCTCTAGCACCAGGGTCAGCGCAATCTCAAATATTGTTTTTTGACATCATTGTAAGCCTGCCACAGACACACTATATGATACATTTATTAAACATAAGAATGAGTGTGAGTTTTTGTCACAACCCGGCTCGTGGAAAGTGACAAATAGCTCTTATTGGACCAGGGCACAAATAACAATATAATAATAATCAATAATTTTGCTCTTTATTTAGCCATCTTACATATGAAACCTTATTAGTTCATTGAAAATTGTGAATAACTCACCACAGGTTAATGAGAAGGGTGTGCTTGAAAGGATGCACATAACTCTGCAATGTTGGGTGGTATTGGAGAGAGTCTCCGTCTTAAATCCTTTTCCACACACAGTCTGTGCCTGTATTTAGTTTCCATGCTAGTGAGGGCCGAGAATCCACTCTCACATAGGTACGTGGTTGCAAAGGGCATCAGTGTCTTAACAGTGCGATTTATCAAGGCAGGATACTCTGAGCGCAGCCCTATCCAGAAATCTGTCAGTAGCTTCTGATTAAATAAAATTATCACAGAACCGCTTGTTGCAATTTCGATGAGGCTCTCTAGTTCAGATATCGGTAAGTGGATTGGAGGCAGGGCATGAAAGGGATAACAAATCCAGTTGTTTGTCATCCGTTTCGGGAATGTACCTGCGTAATTGCACACCCAACTCACTCAGGTGCCTCGGAATATCACATTTGACATTGTCCGTAAGCTTGAGTTCATTTGCACAAAAAAAATCATACAATGATGGAAAGACCTGTGTGTTGTCACTGTTAATGCAGACAGAGAAGAGCTCCAACTTCTTAATCGTAACCTCAATTTTGTCTCGCATATTGAATATAGTTGCGGAGAGTCCCTGTAATCATCGATTCAGATCATTCAGGCGAGAAAAAACATCACCCAGAAAGGCCAGTCGTGTGAGAAACTCATCATCGTGCAAGCGGTCAGACAAGTGAAAATTATGGTCAGTAAAGAAAACTTTAAGCTCGTCTCTCAATTTAAAAAAATGTGTCAATACTTTGCCCCTTGATAACCAGCACACTTCTGTATGTTGTAAAAACGTTACATGGTCGATGCCCATATCATTGCATGATGCAGAAAATATACAAGAGTTCAGGGGCCTTGCTTTAAAAGTGAACCATGTTCACTGTAGTGTCCAAAATGTCTTTCAAGCTGTCAGGCATTCCCTTGGCAGCAAGAGCCTCTCGGTGGATGCTGCAGTGTACCCAAGTGGTGTCGGGAGCAACTACTAGCATGCACGTTACCACTCCACAATGTCTCCCTGTCATGGCTTTTGTGCCATCAGTACAGATACCAACACATCTTGACGACCAAAGTCCATTTGATGTTACAAAGCTGTCCAGTTCTTAAAAAATATCCTCTCCTGTTTTCCTGGTTTCCAGTGGTTTGCAGAAGAGGATGTGTTCCTTAATTGACCCCCCATAAACGTAACGGACATATACCAGGAGCTGTGCCAGGCCCGCCACGTCTGTTGACTCATCCAGCTGTAACACATAGAATTCACTGGCTTGTATGCGAAGCAGTAATTGTTTCAAAACATCACCTGCCATGTCACTGATGCATCGTGAAACGGTGTTGTTTGATGAAGGGATTGTCTGTATAGTTTTTTGGGCCTGATGTTCTAAATGAGCTGCAAAATCTGGATCCCTACAAATCAGCTTGGCTAGACAATCTGGACCTTCTCTTTCTAAAATAGTCAGCCAAAATTGTTGCAACCCCTATTACTAGCCTATTCAACCTCTCTTTCGTATCGTCTGAGATCCCCAAAGATTGGAAAGCTGCCGCGGTCATGCCCCTCTTTAAAGGGGGTGACACTCTAGACCCAAACTGTTATAGATCTATGTCCAATCTGCCCTGCCTTTCTAAAATCTTCGAAAGCCAAGTTAACAAACAGATCACCGACCATTTTGAATCCCACCGTACCTTCTCCACTATGTAATCTGGTTTCCGAGCTGGTCATGCATGCACATCAGCCACGCTCAAGGTCCTAAACGATATCATAACCGCCATCGATAAAAGACAGTACTGTGCAGCCGTCTTCATCGACCTGGCCAAGGCTTTCGACTCTGTCAATCACCGCATTCTTATCGGCAGACTCAATGGCCTTGGTTTCTCAAATGACTGCCTCGCCTGGTTCACCAACTACTTCTCTGACAGATTTCAATGTGTCAAATCGGAGGGCCTGTTGTCCGGACCTCTGGCAGTCTCTTTGGGGGTGCCACAGGGGTCAATTCTCGGGCCGACTCTTTTCTCTGTATATATCAATGATGTCGTTCTTGCTGCTGGTGATTCTCTGATCCACCTCTACGCAGACAACACCATTCTGTATACATCTGGCCCTTCTTTGGACACTGTGTTAACAAACCTCCAAACGAGCTTCAATGCTATACAACACTCCTTCCGTGGCCTCCAACTGCTTTTAAATGCTAGTAAAACTAAATGCATGCTCTTCAACCGATTGCTGCCCGCATCTGCCTGCCCTACTAGCATCACTACTCTGGACGGTTCTGACTTAGAATATGTGGACAACTACAAATACCTAGGTGTCTGGTTAGACTCTCCTTCCAGACTCACATTAAGCATCTCCAATCCAAAATTATATCTTGAATCGGCTTCCTATTTCGCAACAAAGCATCCTTCACTCATACTGCCAAACATACCTTCGTGAAACTGACTATCCTACCAATCCTTGACTTCCGCGATGTCATTTACAAAATAGCCTCCAACACTCTACTCAGCAAATTGGATGCAGTCTATCACAGTGCCATCCGTTTTGTCACCAAAGCCCCATATACTACCCACCACTGCGACCTGTATGCTCTCGTTGGCTGGCCCCGCTTCATATTCGTAACCAAACCCACTGGCTCCAGGTCATCTATAAGTCGTTGCTAGGTAAAGCCCCGCCTTATCTCAGCTCACTGGTCACCATAGCAGCACCCACCCGCAGCATGTGCTCCAGCAGGTATATTTCACTGGTCACCCCCAAAGCCAATTCCTACTTTGGCCACCTTTCCTTCCAGTTCTCTGCTGCCAATGACTGGAACAAATTGCAAAAATCACTGAAGCTGGAAACTCATATCTCCCTCTATAAATTTAAGCACCAGCTGTCAGAGCAGCTCACAGATCACTGCACCTGTAAATAGCCCATCTGTAAATAGCTCCTTTGCACCCCAGTATCTCTACTTGCACATTCATCTTCTGCGCATCTGTCACTCCAGTGCTTAATTACTGAATTGTAATTATTTCGCCACTATGGCCTATTTATTGCCTTACCTCCCTTATCTTACCTTATTTGCACACACTGTATATAGACTTTTCTATTGTGTTATTGACTGTATGTTTGTTTATTCCATGTCTAACTCAGTGTTGTTGTTTGTGTCGCACTGCTTTGCTTTATCTTGGCCAGGTCGCAGTTGTAAATGAGAACTTGTTCTCAACTAGCCTACCTGGTTAAATAAAGGTGAAATATATATTTTTTTATAAATAAACAGGTGTGTGCCTTTCCAAATCATGTCCAATCAATTGAATTTACCACAGGTGGACTCCAATCAAGTTGTATAAACATCTCAAGACAATGGAGATGATTGTGGACCACAGGAAAAAGAGGACCGAGCACGCCCCCATTCTCATCGACAGGGCTGCAGTGGAGCAGGTTGAGAGCTTCAAGTTCCTTGGTGTCCACATCACCAACAAACTAACATGGTCCAATTACACCAAGACAGTCGTAAAGAGGGCACGACAAAAACTATTCCCCCTCAGGAGACTGAAAAGATTTGTCATGGGTCCTCAGATACTCAAAAGGTTCTACAGCTGTACCATCAAGAGCATCCTGACTGGTTGCATCACTGCCTGGTACGGCAACTGCTCGGCCTCCGACCGCAAGGCACTACAGAGGGTAGTGCAAACGGCCCAGTACATCACTGGGGCCAAACTTCCTGCCATCCAGGACCTCTATACCAGGCGGTGTCAGAGGAAGGCCCTAAGAATTGTCAAAGACTCCAGCCACCCTAGTCATAGACTGTTCTCTCTGCTACTGCACGGCAATCGGTACCGGAGCGCGAAGTCTAGGTCCAAGGGGCTTCTAAACAGCTTCTACCCCCAAGCCATAAGACTCCTGATCACCTAATAAAATGGATACCAAGACTATTTGCATTGCCCCGCTCCCTTTACACCGCTGCTATTCTCTGCTGTTATCATCTATGCATAGTCACTTTAATAACTCTACCTACATGTACACATTACCTCAACTAACCGGTGCCCCCGCCCATTGACTCTGTACCGGTACCCCCCTAAATATAGTCTCGCTATTGTTATTTTACTGCTGCTCTTTAATTACTTGTTACTTTTATTTCTTATTCTTATCCGTATTTTTTTAAACTGCATTGTAGGTTAGGGGCTCATAAGTAAGCATTTCACTGTAAGGTTGTATCGGCACATGTGACTAATAAACTTTGATTTGATTTGAAAAAAATAACTATACAGAAAGCCCTTTAATTACTGAAATAAGTAAATTAAATCAATTATGAGAATAGTCAGATTAACTGATCACGGACACGGTGGCGTAGCAGGAACTTCAGGATGATCAATGGAAACAAGATGCACCTGAGCTCAATTTCGAGTCTCATAGCAAAGGGTCTGAATACTTATGTAAATAATATATTTATGTTTTTTATTTTTTTATAAATTTGCTAACATTTATATAAACCTATTTTCGCTTTGTCATTATGGGGTATTGTGTTTAGATTGATGAGGATGTTTTTTTAATCAATTTTAGAATAATATTGTAATGTAGCAAAATGTGGAAAAAGACATGGGGTGTGAATACTTTCTGAATACATTGTGCAATGCAGTATCACTCAATTGTTTATATAAGACTTGTTGTCTACCCTGACTCACAATCAGCCTCCATCTCCACTGTAAAGAGACACTGTGGCACTTCAGCAGTTGACCGAACCCAGAAAACAAACAACCTGTTGTGATAACTATTGTAAAATTCATTGTGTCCGTAAAATGTATATAGTATGTATAAGCTGGCAGTAGAAGCCTAAGTGTTGTTGTTCATTAGTGTACGCCAATTAGGGGAGGGTTGGTAGGGTTAGGGGGAAATTAATTTTAAAAAGATATGTGTGTGTGTGTGTGTGTGTGTGTGTGTGTGTGTGTGTGTGTGTGTGTATATATATATTATATATATACATATTATACTTATATTATATATTGTGTATATATATATTGTATATATATATATATATATATATATATATATATATATATATATATATATATATATATATATATATATATTGTATATATATATATATATATATATATATATATATATAGTACCAGTCAAAGGTTTGGACACACCTACTCATTCAAGGGTTTTAATTTATTTTTACTATTTTCTATATTGTAGAATAATAGTGAAGACATCAAAACTATGAAATAACACATATGGAATCATGTAGTTACCAAAAAAGTGTTAAATGAATCAAAATATATTTTATATTTGAGTCTCTTCAAAGTAGTCACCCTCTGCCTTGATGACAGCTTTGCACACTCTTGGCATTCTCTCAACCAGCTTCATGAGGTAGTCACCTGGAAGGTTTTTCCAACAGTCTTGAAGGAGTTCCCACATATGCTGAGCACTTGTTGGCTGCTTTTCCTTCACTCTGCGTTCCAACTCATCCCAAACCATCTCAATTGGGTTGAGGTCGGGTGATTGTGGAGGCCAGGTCATCTGATGCAGCACTCCATCACTCTCCTTCTTGGTAAAATAGCCCTTACACAGCCTAGAGGTGTGTTTTGGGTCATTGTCCAGATGACGTATCGCTGCAGAATGCTGTGGTAGCCATGCTGTTTAAGAGTGCCTTGAATTCTAAATAAATCACAGACAGTGTCACCAGCAAAGCACCCCACACCATCACACCTCCATGCTTCACGGTGGGAACCAGACATGCGGAGATCATCTGTTCACCTACTCTGCGCCTCACAAAGACACAGCGGATGGAACCAAATATCTCTCATTTAGATGTCCATTGCTTGTGTTTCTTTGACTGACCTTCATGTTTTAAAGTAATGATGACTGTCGTTTCTATTTTCTTATTTGAGCTGTTCTTGTCATAATATGCACATGGTCTTTTACCAAATAGGGCTATCTTCTATATAACCCCCCTACCTTGTCACAACACAACTGATTGGCTCCAACGCATTAAGGAGGAAAGAAATTCCACAAGTAAACTTTAACAAGGCACACCTGTTAATTGAAATGTATTCCAGGAGACTACCTCGTGAAGCTGGTTGAGAGAATGCCAAGAGTGTGCAAAGCTGTCAAGGCAAAGGGTGGCTACTTTGAAAAATGTCAAATATATTTTGATTTGTTTAACACTTTTTATTTCATAGTGTTGATGTCTTCACTATTATTTTACAATGTAGAAAATAGTAAAAATAAAGAAAAACCCAATCTATCTGCAGTATTAAAGCTGATCTGCCCCTTAAAATAAAACGAATAAAAAATATAACAGACTTAAGGCCTGCCCACCCGATCTTGGTTCTATAGGCTCTAACACCTCAAGCGAGAATGTATGGCTCTAAATTCACATTGGCCCTGTTTTCTATCCTGTGTTGTTTCTTTCATCCAGGAAACAATACATGGGAACAGAGAGGCTGATCTGCAACACAGAGATAAAGCAGAGGGAGGGGCCAGGTTTAGAAAGGAGACAGGTGCCGGTGAAACCCAAGGAAAGTAGACAAACTTGGGAATTGGGACTCCTCGCAAACAGATAACTTTACAATTGTCACGACTGTTCGAATGATCGGACCAAAATGCAGCGTCGGTTTCGTTCCACATATTTATTGGACAGTGAAACTTAATGCGATACAAAATAAACTGGAGGAACAAAACAACAAACCGTGACGCAGGAGGAACAAACACACTCACAAAATATAATCACCCACAAAACACAAGTGGGACAAACATCAACTTAAATATGGCCTCCAATTAGAGACAACGACAACAGGCTTCCTCTAATTGGAGGTCATGCCAAACAAAACCCAACCTAGAAATACAAAACTAGAAACTAAACATAGAAATACAAAAACGGACAAACACCCCCCGTCACACCCTGACCTACTCCACCATAGAAAATAACAACTTACTATGGTCAGGACGTGACAACAATGTATGTCACCTTGCCAGGATTTAACAAGTCAGGTCTTTGGATTGCCAGTCAATCTGTGCCTTTATGGAAACTAATTTCACCACCGACTATGGACGGATGATGTTGCTATTTCAGATACAAAGTTTAGTAAAGTTGGATTTTGTATGACTAAAATGTAATCCCCCAGTGTGTTTTTTGTTGTGTTTAAAGGGATATTTTATCACCAAAGAATAAAGGGCTATCACATCTTAGTTCCTGACTGTGCATAAGAAATAAGGATGTCAACATGAAAGGGGATATGTCCCACAAACCCAGCAAGGAAACTCAAACCCAGGCTTATACAATGGGCAATTTCCAAGAATCATGAATAAAGACAAGTGATGCTAACGCCTTGCTTTTTTCCCATTGTATTATTTTATGAGCTTGCGTTGCAATACGGTCCCGTCCTGCTATAGACACCAGTACGAATCGCAGTGTAGGGTCCCATAGTGAATGTCTGTGATGCAACAATATTGTTTTCATTATTAATGGTTGTCATAATATAACTCCACAAAAGTCCTATATTTTATTACCATACGTCCCCTTATACACTGAGTTATATTGATGTCACTTGTTAAATCCACTTCAGTCAGTGCAGATGAGGAGGACAGGTTAAAGAAGGATTTCTAAGCCTTGAGACAATTGACAGATGGATTGTGTATGTGTGTAATTAAGGGTGAATGGGCGACACAAAACATTTGTCTTTGCATGGGTTATGGTAGTAGGTGCCAGGCACAACGGTTTGTGTCAAGAACTGCTACGCTGCTGGGGTTTTCATGCTCAACAGTTTTCCGTGTGTGTCAAGAATGGTCCATCAACCAAAGGACATCCAGCCAACTTGACACAATTGTGGGAAGCATTGGAGTTTACATGGGCCAGCATCCCTGCAGAACGCTTTCAACACCTTGTAGAGTCCATGCCCCGATGAATTGAGGCTGTTCTGAGGGCAAAACTCAATATTGGGAAGGTGTTCCTAATGTTTCGTATACTCAGTGTAAATGTATCTGGGATTGAAATAACTGGAAAAGTCCTAAAAAGGGCATAACTTTAGAGGGTAACTATTGTTTTATGGTGATTTTATCATAAATCTTACGGCTGAAAGATGAGTGAGATTAACAAAAGGCTCACTAGATGGCAGGGTGGTGGTTAGAATAAAGAGAAATCCAATCTGCTCTCTGATAGGGCGTTATATACGGTTCCAGTGGATCTCCAGATATGGGTGTGGGCGTGGTACTGTAGCTTTGATGATGATCATAAAGAGATACCACTCTGCTACTACTGCCTAGTGTTCCTGTATTCTCTCTGAATGGCCTCTGTTGGTATCAACATGAAAGTCTATACCAGGGGTACTCAACTCTTACCCTACGAGGTCCGGAGCCTGCCGGTTTTCTGTTCTACCTGATAATTAATTGCACACACCTGGTGACCTGGTGTCCCAGGTCTAAATCAGTCCCTGAATAAAGGGAAAGAAGTAAAAAATGCAGTGGAATTGGCTTTGAGCTCCAGAGTTTAGTTTGAGGGGTCTATACCTTGTGCATAATTTCTTACTGTGCATTAGGGATCCAAATCAGTACTGTTTCCCATTGTACATGGTGGGAACCACGTCAATCAAAGCTTAATTCCTAAAACAACAGTAGGCAGCACATGTTCCTCCTGGGATGGTAGACAAAAGGACTGGTCCTCTGTGCACATCGTACTTCAGTGTTTGATGTATGCTTCTTTAATGGGTTGGCATTGTATTAGATCCAAGAATACACCTTTATTGTCCAATGTGAGTTATTTCCAACACATGGGTACCACACCAGGCTAAAGGTAGCATAAAATAAGCAGCAGAACAGCGTCCCTGTAGCAGGTTAGGGGTTAAGTGCCTTGCTCAAGGGCATAACTGCAGCAGGTGGCACATGAGATTCTGATGTCAACTCTGGTTGCCAGCTCACTCCTGACAAATTCCCCCTTCAGCCAAGGGATTTGAACTGACAACCCTCTGGTTACTGGCCCCGAGAGATGCTGAATTCATCTGATTGAAGTTTAAGTCAGAATACTCTTTCTTAGGAGTTATTGCATTAATGTGTGTACAAAATGCTCAGTGGCATTTGATTAGGCTAATATGTAAAAGTGATAGAATTCGAGCCGTATGAAGAACAACACAGTAGGAACATATAGGAATTGGCTGCAGCCAGGTTGTGGTGTGGAGAGCTTCACAGTGGAGTACCCATAGGACCTTCTGAAATGTGTCAATTTATTGCAGGTAGTGTCAGAGGAAGTCCTGCCTCTGTTGATTGGGAGTGTAAGGAAAGTAAGTGGTGTTTGAATTGTTGTCAAGGAATGTGGCGCTGGAAGTAAAGTGGGATGGGTTTGGAAGGGAATGTTCTATAACAGTCCCTGAGTCTGACCTCTTATCAATCTCTCAAATGATATTAGAAATATAAAAAAAATAAGAATGAATGCAAGGCATGTGTTTTAGTGAAGGGAAATTGGAACAGTTTTACACAACCAAACAAATACATATTCCAAACAATTTTATTCTTACTGTATAATCTGGGAAAAAAATTACAGAACACAGAGGGCTTACAATGACAGGTGCAATATGCAATACTATACAACCACCACACAACTTTGTTGTGGCAACATTCTGTGGTTGCTCTGTGTCTGCTGGGTTGCTCCTCTTGACTAACAAGGGTCCCAATCTACTTAAATTATTAATTGTTGTTCATCTTTGTTTGTTACATTTCCAATTAATAATCAACAGTGGGTATTTCAGTTTCAGTTACTGTGCATGATGTACAATTTTGTAAACTTGTGTACAATCATTATATTGATTTAAATATGGAACATTTCACCTCATATCTAACTACATGTTGGTACTTTTTATTGCATTTTGCTGACAGATATCCCAATAAATGTCCTTAATTTGTCACTCTTTAAGAACAACGGTGAAAACAGTTCATATAATAATGGGGGTGTTCAAACCAAATCTACTTATTCCAGACCAAAAAAATTCTACTCAGTATATTTGGTCAGATCAGTAGCTTTAGATTTTTTTTACAAATCCCAACAACAGGTCTTACTAAAAACTATAATTTAGGCAGGGATATTTTGTAGATATGTTGGTGGAGTAAGGATGAAAAGCTTGTCTCTGCTGTAAACTGTGAAAGCAGAGAAGAATAACATACAAAACATCTCATAAATTATGCATGTTTAAAGTATAGACATTAAAACTAGGTTTGAAGATTCAAGTGAAGATTCCACTATGATTTAACTTGAAAATGTGGCCTTGTTTGCGATGTCCGTTTTTTGACCAGAAGAGAGAAACTGTTACTGTTAATTCAGAGAGCCATTACAGCCATACACTCCATTGGACTCACAGCTACACCCTCAGATGTGCAATCACTCTTAAAGTCTCCTTAGCCAGAGCGAGACATTCTTTTAGGAACCTGTTCTCTTGTAGTTCAATGATCCAGTCTTTTGAGCCAACGAGTTGTTTACACTTTTGACAGGTGTTGTAGGGATTGGACCAAAACGCAGCGGGAACGTGTAAACTCATCTTCTTATTTTATTAAAGAAGGAAAAGAAACACGTATACAAAAAAACAACAACCGACACTAAACAGTCCCATCAGGTGCACAAACACAAAACAGGAAACAACTACCCACAAATCCCATAGAAAAAACACCCCTCTTAAATAGGACCTTCAATCAGAAGCAACGAGGAGCAGCTGCTTCCAATTGAAGGTCAACCCAATAAACATCACATAGACTGCGGTTGAAAATTAGCCGGCTGGCTAAAACCGGCACTTTTACTGAAACGTTGATTAATGTGCACTGCCCCTGTAAAAATAAAATAAACTCAATCGAATAGACATACTAGAACTAACATAGATATAGACTAACATAGAACATAGCTCAACAAACCCCGAAACACTCTAAACAAACACCCCCTGCCACACCCTGACCAAACTACAATAACAAACAACCTCTTTTACTGGTCAGGACGTGACAGGTGTATATGTCAGTAAATTCTTCCTCTTTCACTATGGTGAACATATCATAGCCACAAGAAGTAGGGGTGCTGAGAGTGCTGCCCTCTTTTTTTGTTGAATTTTTTTATCTTAAAGGTAGTGCACTGGGCTTTTACTAGTCCTGTATTAGCGGACCCATAGCTGTCTTTTATTTTTAGGGGTACTTTTTTATTTACAATGGCAGCCTAGGAACAGTGGACTGCCTTGTTCAGGGGCAGAACGACAGATTTTTACCTTGTCAACTCGGGGATTTGATCGAAGCAACCTTTTGGTTACAGGCCCAACGCTCTAACTACTAGGCTACCTGCCACCCCTGTCTAACATGGGACATCATTTTATTTTTGGGGGGGGTTCATTTTTCCCCACAAGTAACGCACAGGGCCTTTACTAGCGGACCGATATAGCCATCTGTAGTGCCGGCAACACATTTTTTACCTCCCCGCCGCACCGCCATCACCAAACATCTTTCCACGACTATGATCACAGGTTTCATGTTTTATGGCTTCACTGTCCATCTCCGACTCCAAATGAGAGGGATCCGCTTATACTCGGGTCAGAAACAGCCATCCCTGCTACAAGAGCCAACCGCGACGTGAGACAGCTTTGCCGGTGACAGCCAGGTAACCTAGCTAGCCAGGGCTAGCCTGCTAACTTTAGCTCTAGGAAACCAGCTGGTTGAGAGGATGCCAAGAGTGTGCAAAGCTGTCATCAAGGCAAAGGGTGACTACTTTGAAGAATCTAAAATACATTTAGATTGTTAAACACTTTTTTGGTAACTACATGATTCCGTATATGTGTTATTTCATAGTTTATGTCTTCACTATTATTCTACAATGTAGAAAATAGTAAAAATAAAGACAAAACCTTGAATGAGTAGGTGTGTCCAAACTTTTGACTGGTACTGTTAGGTCTTAAAAATATAAAACGTATGTGTTTTAAAAAGTGTGAAGCGCTGTATTACCACTCCAAATGTTCTGCTTCCTACTTCCTGGTTACTTCCAAAAGCACCAGGCCATTGGCCTGGGAGGCTGAAACCCCTTCTCAAAACCCCATGTAGTTCTTCAGCACAAAAAAAATCAGACACCCCAAAACTTCTCTGCTGCTGCTACTAGCAATTACATCTTCTGGGATTTCCTTTCCATCTGTGTGGTACAATTAATGCCCATAGCAATAAACGGCAAGAAGCCAACCTTACTAAAGCACACATTTTTCGGGTCACTCTGTACTGGCCTACTACTCACAGGGATCCTCTCAGGCTCCCTCGCCCTTTGCCCACCATCATCTTCTTTCCTCACTGCCTCAGCATATGACACTTCCTGCACTGCTCTCACCCTGGAAACTTCCACCTGTCTCACACATATAGGACATTTCTGATCCCCAGCAACATGGCCACCCCCACAATTGAAACACTCAACGTTTTCCACCGAAACAACACACTCTTTTGTCCCATGCCCTCCTGCACACTTCTCACACCTCAGAATCTCCCTCCTCCTCCTGCTGCAACATGACCATCAACTTTGCACCTGAACTGTAGTGGGTTCGGAACAAAAGCTCTCACGGGATAACTTATATACCCTAGCATGGCAGACAGGGTCTTTTCACGCTTGCCACTGGGTCTTTGTCACACCCAACGGTGTGCATCACCGACAAGGGGAAACTTCAACTTCAGTCGATCCACCTCAATGCCACCCCAGTTATCACTCTTCAGTGGCACTCTTCTCCGGAGAGCAATGCAGGACACAGCTTTCGTCGCGAAATGCGTAGTACCATCTCCCTCCTGGCAGATGACACACAAAAAAATCTACTCAAGTCCACTTCTGGTTACTTTGACCGAATTGACAGAACCCAAGTCCTTCTACACTCAGCCTGATACCACAAATGGGTCGGCCAAAATGCATGGATCCACTTTCTCCACGAATCGTACTCCTGCTGGGCCAGAGTCATTGGCAGGTAGCCTAGTGGTTAGAGCGTTGGACTAGTAACCGAAAGGTTGCAAGATCGACTCCCTGAGCTGACAAGGTAAAAATCTGCTGTTCTGCCCCTGAACAAGGCAGTTAACCCACTGTTCATAGGCTGTTATTGAAAATAAGAATTTGTTCTTAACTGCCCTGCCTAGTTAAATAAAGGTTAAAAAAAAATCTCTGGGATTTTCCTGATCATAGGTGTAAGGCTTGGAAGCCTTCACCTCACGGCGCAGGTTCTTCCTTTTCACTTCTGTCAGGTTTTCTGAGAGTTCACTATCTGTCAACTGCTCAGGGTTTTCAGGAGCATAACATGTAATTATCTTTCCTGTACTTGACTCAAAGGAGAAAGTACTCAGCTTGTGTTTTCGCAGATGTCAGTTTGGGTTTGAACCTCACACCCTTCTTTCTGCATCGCTTTCTCGCCATCCGCCATCTTACATCTCCCTAGCTTGAGTCAATATTTTATTCTGAAATAGTGTTTTATATCAACCATCGATTTTATAGAAAGTTTCATTTCCCTGTGACGTTTTTTATATATTTTTTTATTTCACCTTTATTTAACCAGGTAAGCTAGTTGAGAACAGGTTCTCATTTACAACTGCGACCTGGCCAAGATAAAGCAAACCAGTGCGACACAAACAACAACACAGAGTTACACATGGAATAAATAAGCGTACAGTCAATAACACAATGGAAAAAAAGAAAGTCTATATACAGTTTGTGCAAATGGCGTGAGGAGGTAGGCAATAAATAGGCCATAGTAGCGAAGTAATTACAATTTAGCAAATTAACACTGGAGTGATAAATGAGCAGATGATGATGTTTAAGTAGAGATACTGGTGTGCAAAAGATCAGAAAAGTAAATAAAGACAATATGGGGATGAGGTAGGTAGATTGGAGGGGCTATTTACAGATGGGCTATGTACAGCTGCAGCGATCGGTTAGCTGCTGAGATAGCTGATGTTTAAAGTTAGTGAGGGAAATTTAAGTCTCCAGCTTCAGCGATTTTTGCAATTCGTTCCAGTCACTGGCAGCAGAAAACTGGAAGGAAAGGCAGCCAAAGGAGATGTTGGCCTTGGGGATGACCAGTGTGATATACCTGCTGGAGCGCGTGCTACGGGTGGGTGTTGTTATCGTGACCAGTGAGCTGAGATAAGGCGGAGCTTTACCTAGCATAGACTTCAAGTGTAAAGGTCTATGGCTGAAAACCTATTCAGCCTAACAGGGTTGGAAGAGCTTTTATTGACCCCCAAATTACCAGAATAATGTTTCCTGTTGTGCTCTGTTCTAATTCGATCCACTGCCACTCAATGGCTATTTATTCAGCTTCTGACTGTGTTCATCTTGGATGGCTCAGGGAGCTACTTTGGGACATAACAATAAATGCACGTATAGTATAGTATGTTTGGATTGTGTACTTGAGTTGCAATTGCTGTGATTTTAAACGGATGAGAGGTTGTATGATACGTACCATCTGCTAGTCCAGACCGCACAGTGAGGCAGAGCAGGCCCAGTAGACCGGCTAATCACTGGTGGCTAGTCCACCTGACAGGGGTATCCTGGGCTAGGAAGCCTAGCGCATCTAGACGTTGTCACAGTGCAGATACCAACCTCCGGCTTCCACCACACAGCGGGGCAGGAGAGGAGTCAGAAGACTCCGGTAGAATGGCGAAACACTAATTAAAACCTGACCGTGGAGGAGTATCCAAGGCTAGTCGGCCCAACGTGTCTAGACCGTCAGTCACAGCACAGATGTATTCTCTCTCGGCTTTCAGGGAGGGCACCACACCGGCTTTATCTCATCGTGTAGAAACCAGCAGATGTCAATTTAAAGTTTTAATTGATTTGATCATGTAGGATTTTAGATTTTGCCTGTTGTTTAATGACAACTCTCGCAGCCTATAACGGTTTTGCTAAGTAATAAAAACTTGTAACACTTGAAACAAACAAACAGTGTGGCACAACACGCTCAGCAAAACTGCCCTGCCGCCATCTTATGTTTCGTTGCACAATGCATTGCAAGAATAATCAGTACAGATTGGAAGTACTCAAACACTTCCATTCCAACATTGCTTCCCTGAGCAGGAAACTGAAAAAAGACAAGAATATGAAGTTAACCAAAAACACTTGTGTTAATTTTTTGCCTTTACGCTATCTATTCTATTTTCTATTTCTATTATAATGGTGCAATGTATACAAAGCTCAATAAAGTTCATTGATATACATTTCCTTTGTTTTTAGATGATCTATGTAGATCAGAATACGGGGGACCAGTATGGAAAAAAATGTATGAAATGTATGCATTCACTACTGTAAGTCGCTCTGGATAAGAGCGTCTGCTAAATGACTAAAATGTAAATGTAAACTCCTGAATGGTATTCTATTCAGTACCTGAGTACATCCTCTGTGGGCAGAACTGGACTATGGCTCCGTCCCGGGTGAGAGGGGCCAGCACTACTTTGTAGATGTCTCCACACATGATCTCCAGCACGTCACAGGTGTTTCCTCTGAGGGGAGGGGTGCAGCTGTTGTTGGACTGATTAACACAGACACCTAAATGTGTTGACAAATATACTGTTCAAGTTGGTGCTATTTCTTTCCATCCACCCTATCCCTATCACCAGGTCTCATTTTCAACCTCAAGGGACTTGCCTGATTAAATGAATGTTAAATAAAGCTAGATAAGCATTTCCTGAAGAAAATGTGTGTGCTTGCTAACCAACATCCCCCCCCCCCCCCTTCCTTAAGTGTGATCTGGCAGACAGTGAAGTCGTCTCCCTGTCTGTTCTCAGGGTCCTGGTGTAACAGTATAGCTTCCGTCCCTCTCCTCGCCCCTACCTGGGCTCGTACCAGGGACCCTCTGCACACATCGACAACAGCCACCCCACCGGGAGTTGCCCTTAATGCAGTAGGGGGTCCCGGCCTCCAGACCAGGGAAGGTGACGCTGGGGCCGGTGGTGTTGAGCGTCACCCTGCTTTCTGAGCCCTCCATGATGATGTTGATTGTGTACAGGACAGCGTGGACCACTGGCTCCCACCACACCCTGATGGTGTCATTGCTGGGTGAGGTGGAGTTGAGCTCGGGCGCTGCAACCGCTGTAGGAGAGAGACAGCAAAAATACATCTTATTTGAGGTGTGTATCTGTTTGTCTGTATTGGGGTGTTTATGGTTTGAATTGTATTTGTGTGATAGCCTACTTATCACTTTCAATTAAAAAAGTGTACTATTTTCTGTTCTGTGGGAACATTTTCATATAACAAAACTGTAAAGTGCATATTTTATTTTGGGTGGGATGGTGCTGTTGTGTGCGAGTGTAATTACAATGTACTATATGACTGAGATCTGAGACTGACTCTCTCCAGCTCTTCTGCCTCTAAAGAACATCAAACCACTAAACCACAATGGATGAAACTGCTGCTGTATTGTTTTGGTACATGAAGAAACCCGATAGGCTGACTAACTCAGTTCTCAACCCAGTTAAGTTTATTATTTGTGTTCATGGAGAGGGGTCAGATATAATTATCCCAGATACAGGATAGATAACTCTCACCCTTAGGGCTTTAAGATCAGGTATGCAGCTACTCTCCTTTCTTAGCTTTCATTTGTTCTTTCTTTCCCCAACAGTCAGTTAATGTGAGGTACAAGGGACAATACCTGTCTTTGCTACTGAAGGGAGGGAAGGCTGGCTCCTGCCTCCGTGGATGACGGATATGACACTGAGAGTGTAGTCAGTGTGTGCCTGGAGTTCTCAGCCCGCAGGATGTAGTAGGAGACTCCGGTCACCTGAGTGATCTCCACGGTCATGCTCTCACTCTGCTTTCATGTTGCCATGTTTGTAGTGGGCACCTCAGAAGCTACAGAAAAAAAGGGTGGGATTATTTAAGACTCAATTCAGGAGCTACACACATGCAAATGTAATGAGTGTAACCAGTTACACCACAATAATGTTTTCAAACAGGAAAATCATTAATGATTTTATTTTTCACTGTAAGCCTATTGTCAAGATATACTGTACACTGAATGTACAAAAAATGATGAACACCTGCTCTCTCCATGACATAGACTGACCAGGTGAATTAAGGTGGAAGCTATGATTCCTTATTGATGTCGCTTGTTAAATCCACTTCAGTCAGTGTAGATGAAGAGGAGGAGACAGGTTAAAGAAGGATTCTTAAGCCTTGAGACAATTGAGACATGGATTGTGTATGTGTGTCATTCAGAGGGTGAAGATTTAAGTGCCTTTGAACAGGGTATGGTAGTAGGTGCCAGGCGCACCAGTTTGTGTCAAGAACTGCAACGCTGCTGGGTTTTTCACGCTCAAAAGTTTCCCGTGTGTGTCAAGAATAGTCCGAGAATATCAAGAATATACCCTGATGAAGACAGCTTGGCTGTCTGAACGTTTTTGGACATTACATTTTTGCATCTGAGCTCCTAGAGTGTGCGGCTCTCCTTTATTTTCATGTTTTCTACTCCGCTAGCCAGCACCTCGCCTACATAGGTGTGCGTTTCTTTTTCTTCTAGATTATCAAGAATAGTCCACCACCCAAAGGACATCCAGCCAACTTGACACAACTGTGGGAAGCACTGGAGTCAACATGGGCAAGCATCCCTGTGGAATGCTTTCGACACCTTGTAGAGTCCATGCCCGACAAATTCAGGCTGTTCCGAGGGCAAGTCAATATTAGGAAGGTGTTCTTAATGTTTTGTACACTCAGTGTGTATTTCTTATGAGAGTCGCTCCAAGGACAGGTTTTCTATCTTCCCTTATACTGTAGCTCAGATGAGAAAGAAAAACAGAACTGGCCCTGGATCAGAGATTAGTAACAGAATGTAATGAGATCACAACATAATGTATAGCCTATTGTTTCACCAACTTCACCTAAAGGTCTTGTAGGAGACACTGACTCATCGATGGTCTCTCCAACCTCAGCCTGGCTCTGAACAGTCAGGCCATTTTCCATAGCCTCAGCCTTAATAATATACACGATGTTGGGGGTCAGAGAGTTGATGCAGCCCATCACAGAGTTGGCACCGAACTGGGTGAAGGCATCCAGGGAGTTCTTGGGATCACTGTGATCTTGTAGGAACTGGTTCCTGAGTATCTGCTCCATCACACTGTCATACTCTTAGATGTAACACTGAATATCAACACTGTGATTCATATATGAGGAGAGAGAACGAATCAGAGTTACTGTATTCAAATCTGGAACATATGACAAAATATTATAAACTGGGTGCTATGAGCCCTGAATGCTCATTGGCTGACAGCTGTGGTATATCAGACCGTATACCACGGGTATGACAAAACATTTATTTTTACTTCTCTAATTACGTTGGTAACCAGTTTATAATGGCAGTAAGGGACCTCGGGGGTTTGTGGTATATGGCCAATATACCATGGCTAAGGGCTGTATCTGGGCACTCCGTGTTGCGTCGTGCGTAAGAACAGCCCTTATCCGTGGTATATTGGCCATATACCACACCCCCTCGTGTCTTATTGCTTAATTATAGCACTACTAGTGCATACATGTACTACAATATATTATAATTTATTTTAATAATCATGATTTTTTTATAAATCCACTTTCATCCAACCATCATTATATTCTGCAGTTGAAAAATATAGACAGTTTAGTAATGTACATGTAATGTTGGAAAAAGATACAGTGCATTAGGAAAGTATTCAGACCCCTTGACTTTTCCCACATTTTGTTACATTACAGCCTTGATCTGAAATTGATTAAATGAAATGTTTTCCTCATCAATCTACCCACAATACTACCCATAATGACAAAGTGAAAACAGATTTTTAGAAATGTTTTTACATTATAAAAAATACAAAATACAAATACCTTATCCCACAGTTGACAGAGCATGTGAGCAATCGGGGGAGAAGGGCCTTGGTCAGGGAGGTGACCAAGAACCCGGCGGTCACTCTGACATGGCTCCAGAGTTGCTCTGTGGAGATGGGAGAATCTTCCAGAAAGACAACCATCTCTGCAGCACTCCACCAATCAGGCCTTTATGATAGAGTGTCCAGATAGAAGCCTCTCCTCAGTAAAAGGCGCGACAGGCCACTTGGAGTTTGCCAAAAGGCACCTAAAGACTCTCAGACCATGAGAAACAAGTTTCTCTGGTCTGATGAAACCAAGATTGAACTCTTTGGCCTGATTGCCAAGCGTCACGTCTGGAGGAAACCTGGCACCATCCCTAAAGTGAAGCATGGTGGTGGCAGCATCAGGCTGTGGGGATGTTTTTCAGCATCAGGGACTGGGAGACTACTCAGGATAGAGGGGAAGATGAACAGAGCAAAGCACAGAGAGATCCTTGATGAAAACCTGCTCCAGAACGCTCAGGACCTGTCAGGGAAAAATTCGATACTTACCTGATTTGTTTGATATTAATAGTAAACGGTTATATATTTAACTAAGAGTAAAACTGGCCTGCTAATGCTAAGTTTTTATGGTGTCCACTCTAACACCCTGCAGCTAGTCTGGGTGTTGAGGACATGGGTTTTTACTAGAGATAGCTTGAAGCTGACTATTGATGTCTTGGTGATAAAAAAAAAACAAACAGCCACAATCCAGTCTATCATTATTGGTGCATGTGAGACATATATGTCATGACGTGGCCCTCTTTGGGTATAGCGAGTGCCTTCCCCCTCTCTCCCTCTTACACCCAGGTTCTGTTATCTCAGGTCATAAATTCCTGGAGGAGACTCTCTCCCTCATGCAGTATATAGAGAGAAAGCTTCACAGTAGAACAAAGGAATTTTTTCTACATCACAGAACTTGAGAACTGAACAATATCCATGTTTTGGAGAATGTGTAAACGGTCGGTGGAGAAACCAGCTACGACCGGTCCATTTTGTTTAATGATTGTGACCTCATGAAAGACAATACAGCCATATTACCATAACTCTGTTTATACAGGAGCCTCCGTTATGAGGCTTGCATCTAATTATAGTATAAAATGAATGAGTAAAGATGAAAATATTTGTGAAATTGTTTAATGTGATTTTAAACCTTTAATGTGAGAGAATTGTATTCCCTTTCAAGTTTAACTAAGTCATTGGCCCGCCCCATGAGCACAGACATTGATCTGGTGTCATGGGACAGCCATCTTCTACTGTTACGAATATAACCCCCACCTGAAGGAATTCCCTTTAGAACATGCGTACCTCGATCACAGAGGGGGCGAAGGTTTGAGTAGAGACCATAAAAACCTCAGTATAAGCTAACGTTGTAATGGTTGTTGAAACTCTGAGACTATCGATTCCGACAGAATAAAAGACAATCATCGATACTAATTACTAGTCTGCAGCTAGAAGTTATGTCGACCTGAAATGTGAAGACCGACAACCGCCGAAACAGCTATCTATAAGAACATTTCTGAATGGGACTCTGAAGTATCCATTCTAACCACAAGAGACTTCATGGGAGCAGAGACGATCAGATGAACTTTCCAACAGAAAGACGGACGATTCCAACAGAGATCACGACGACACACTGAGCGTAAATATATATTAATTGCAATTATTCCCGAATGAATGAGCGTTCATGTGCAAAGGATTAGCATTTCAATCAATATAATTATCAACTGTGTAGTGACTTTTGTCTTTCACGCCCTTCTCAGTCCACACCCACTTCCCTTTGTCTACCAAGTCGCCATATCGGCTTAGCCCACTAGGGAACATCCCCTATCATTTCCTTGTAACCATACCTACTGTTTGTTTGTTTGTTTGTTTATGCATTTCTGTGATTATTTAGTTAGTAAATAAATGATTAAGACAATTGATGTATGGATGATTCATAGTGAAGGCTGGGTTCGTGCAGATTACCAACAACTTACGATGTTTGGAATGAGACTGACGTGAGGTAAAGAATAATTCATTAATTAGAAGACTAATTCATCAGATATTAAAATATCTGAAAAGTTATATTAGGAAAATGTTTACTTTGTAATCTGAAGATTTTCCTTGGTGCCCCGACTTCCTAGTTAATTACATTTACATAATTAGTTTAATCACGTAATAATAATTACAGAGAATTGATTTGATAATATAACAGTCTTCACTTTAATGATGACAAAGACACGACATATGTCTCCGGTCAAACTGGGCCTGCATGCTATAGATGAGATAGAGATAGCCTCAATGGTTCTTAGACATCCTGGCATCTGGGAAACAACACCAGAGGCAGATGACCAGAGGATGAACCCAAAGTGGCTTATGGTGCCCCCCAATCTATATGGGAGGGGTGGAACCAAGCATTCTGGGCATTAGCTATATAAACTGTGCATTGTCTGTGAAGGGTAGACAAGACTGTTGGGCTGACGGTTTCATTATTGCAATAATTAATCAATATTAAATTAAGATGATTGTTTGAAGAAATGACCAAGTCTCTCTCAGTACTGAATTTCCACGACAGACCTCAGACTGGGGTGAAGGTTCACCTTCCACCAGGACAACGATCCTAAGCAAACAGCCAAGACAATGCAGGAGTGGCTTTGGGACAAGTCTCTGAATGTCATTGAGTGGCCCATCCAGAACCCGGACTTGAATCCGATCTAACATCTCTGGAGAGACCTGAAAATAGCTGTGCAGTGACGCTCCCCATCCAACCTGACAGAAGTTCAGATGATCTGCAGAGAAGAATGGAAGAAACTCCCCAAATACAGGTGTGCCAAGCTTGTAGCGTCATACCCAAGAAGACTATAGGCTGTAATCGCTGCCAAAGGAGCACTCTAGGCTGTAATCGCTGCCAAACCCTTTACAGACCCTTTACTTTCAGACCCTTTACCGAGTAAAGGGTCTGAATACTTATGTAAATGTGATATTTTTTTTTTTGTGTGTAGATTGATGAGGGGAAAAACAATTTACTATATTTTAGAATAAGGCTGTAACGTAACAAAATGTGGAGAAAAAAAGTCTAGGGGTCTGAATACATTCCGAATGCACTGTAAATGTTTTACCTGATGAAGTTGAACTCTGAAAGTGAAAACAGAAGAAAAAACATATTTTACTACAAGAGAATGTGAAACAAATAACATTAAACAATGTTCATACCATAGGAAATGTTATAAAATTCATACAAGCACTTTTCTGGAATGAGTGTGCCCTACTCAAGGCTAATCTTACAGTATACCTGATGACAGGTATGCCAGTCAATGAGCCAGTGTTCTCTCTAAATAGCTCATTCCTTTTCCTTCAACAGACTATCCATGTTTTGCTGACGTTATGGCAATCGTACTGTATTGGAAATCTGTGATACATCCTAAGCCTACACAAATAGCACTAGTATATAGCAACACAGTAAATAAAAATTACCTGAGAGCCTATGCCCAGCAAGGTAAAAATCACCATCCACTTGATAGCTCCCATTCTGTCTTTCTCTTCTTGATGTTATCCTTTTCTGTTGTAGTAGTGCTGGTGTTTCTCTCGAATAGTTGAGAGAAGTTATTTGGGAACTGCTTCACGTTATACTTTTTTCTTTAACATATTTCTGATCTGTGTTGGTTGGAAAGAGGTAGAGGGTGCTCAACCAAGGTGAGTAGGGGTGCAACCTAAAAATGTGTAGACATCATTGGACAGGAGAAGGTGCAACGCTTGCTCACCATAAGAAAATTCTTAGTTTGGTTAGACAAGTTAAAAGGGTTGACAGATCAGCGTTCAATGGCCTTCTTCAGATTCTGTGTTGGTTGAAATACTGTACCTATATGTGTCACCGCCCGCTGCAGCGAAGCACCCAATCATTGGCGAGGCCAGAACAGTTACCTGCAGGCAGCTGTACCTGTTAGTAGGCTAGATCTGTTATAGAAGTTGCTTTGGTGACAATGCCACATAGGCTGATGGTTAAAACTGGCACAACTTGATTATAATAAACAACATCAACAAAAAAGTATTTTTATGGCCGATTGCATTTTTTTTTATGTAGAGTGCAGTCAACATATTGGAATTAAATTCTTCTAAATGGGTTTTAATCATATGCTACATTCCAGTGGTGGAAAAGGTACCCAGTTGTCATAGTAAAAGATACCTTAATAGAAAATGACTCAAGTAAAAGTGAAAGTCACCCAGTAAAATACTACTTCAGTAAAAGTCCAAAAGTATTTGGTTTTAAATATATTTAAGCATCAAAAGTAAATGTAATTACTAAAATATACTTAAGTATCAAAAGTAAAAGTACAAATCATTTAAAATTCCTTATATTAAGCAAACCAGATGCCGCCATATTATTGCTTTTTTTTATTTACAGAAAGCCAGGGGCACATTCCAGCACACATAATTTACAAACGAGTCCACCAGATCAGGGGCAGTAGGGATGACCAGGGATGTTGCCTTGATAAACGTGTGAGTTGGACCCTTTTCCTGGCCTGCTAAGCATTCAAAATGTAACAGGTACTTTTGGGTGTCAGGGAAAATGTATGGAGTAAAAAGTAAATTATTTACAAATGTAGTGAAGTAAAAGTAAAAGTTGTCAAAAATATAAATAGTAAAGTAAAGTACAGATACCCCCAAAAACGACTTAAGTAGTACTTGATAGTGTTTTTACTTAAGTAATTTATGCCACTGCTACGTTCACTATTCTGAACACAGAAAACTACAATTTCTCATAATTCGGACTACAGCAGACTACTCGCGCGCAGTTGTCGACACCGATGACGCACAAAGTACGGGACAGGGCAAGCGCCAGTGGTAATTGGAAAAAAGAAACAAGATGGCAACTGTTTCAGAGCACGGGTTAAAAAGAGTAGTTTGGCAAAGTAAGTGAAACTGAAGATGGCAACGTTTAGCTACTGAAAGTATCGGGCTTATTTCGAACTAATAGCTACTTAAATTATGTTATTCAGTTGAACTTTTGCAAAGTTGTGTTGTGCTCCTCTGACTTGTGACAATGGAACGTCAACTAGCCATAACTTCTGATACGGAAGTTTGCAAACTAGCTATGTGTCCGTGGCCAAAGAGTTCCGTGATGAACTTTAGTGTGTTCAATTTTGAGTGTTAATCTACTTGGTGATTACAACTGCAATTCTTAGTTATACCATATAACTTGTTTGCACATGAATAGCAATGGGGAACCCCATCCAATTTGGTTCGTTAGCTAGCCATGTTAGCCAGATAGCTAACTTGCTAACGTTAGCTAACTCTACCAAGCTATACCTAGCTAGTTAGTAGCCGCAGCTGTTCTGGGCAGACGGCTAGGTCATTGTATACACATCACCATTGGTCAGTGCACTGTCAACAAATATGAAAATAAAATGTCTGTGTGGGTTGGCTTTAGATAAGAGAAATAAGATATCTAATTGTTTTGCCGGTTAGATCATTTGTGGGAGCGGGCAGCTTTCACACAGTCTATAATAATGTAGCCTAGGGGCTGTCAACTATAACAGTACAGTATTTGCGAATTGCCATTCTTCTTTCAACTAGGAATAAAGGAAACGATCATCGAGGATTGCAAGAAGTCAGAAATATGGAAGGTAGGAGGACTGGATCTGTTTATTGCAGACATTGACTGCATTTCATCACGTTACATAAAGCCCATGTAATGGGTTAAGTTCTGTATTCCCGACAGCATACTATCCAGTCATTGTTTTGATACAATACATTCTCAAGCAGCAGTGCTATGCTGATGACTTACATCTCTCTTGTCTCATGTGCCACGTACATCTCTCTTGTCTCATGTGCCACGTACAACACTGACTGAATCAAAAGGTGTCTTCATATCAAGGTCATAACATCTTTTCTTTCTCAGATATTGATATTGGACCACTTCACCACCAAGCTTCTATCGTCATGCTGCAAAATGTCCGACTTGATGCAGGAGGGAATTACCAGTATGTCGCACTAATTGAAATGATAATTTCCATAGATGTCTACTGCTTGGCCTTGTCTCCGGTCATTAGGGATTGTAACTAGGATTTCAAACCATAAATGTTACTTTGGTTGTAATTGGAGAACTACATTGCAAGTGGTGGAAGTTTTTGCACATTAAAGTGACGCTTCTGTTTCATGGAGTGGGGGTATAGAAAATATTAGATCCCTGTAAGGCTGTGTTTGGTTTATGTGTAAGATGAATATAAGAATGTGTCCCCACCACAGCATAAGAATGACTAACATATCGTTAGCGTAGAACTGCTTATGTACAAATAGCCCAAGGCTACTTTGAATATGTTTTAAAGGCCCAGTTCAGTCAAAAACGTATTTCCACTCATTTTTTAATAATACTGTAAAATTGTGAAAATTAATGCCCTTTTAGTGTAAGAGAGATTGCCCTTGGCTAAGAAGCTATTTTTGTGTCCTTTTGACCATTTTAATTGAAAACAATCACAGTAAGGTACTTCATTGTTACCCAGAAATTATTTCATTTTGAGATTAAAACAGGACCTTTAAAACAGTTAAAAGTGGTATTATTGATATCTGCACCATGACCTGAAATGAAACTGAATTTTCTCTTAGTTGTGGAGGACCTCTACAAAAGCAGAGAGCCTGTACTAGAAATGAAGGCTATCTACTTCATGACCCCGACAGCAAAGGTTTGACATTAGATATCTGTACACCATACCCCACTTCAATATTGAAATGTCTACATTGATCATCATTACAAACAAAACAATACAACTGTTATTCATGTGTACTAGGTTTGACAGTGCTGGGAATGTGTATTTGTAATTGGAAATATTTCCATACTGTGCTTAGTGTGTGGATGCCTTCATTGGTGACTTCAAGTTGAAACCCAAGTACAAAGCAGCATACGTTTATTTCACTGACTGTAAGTATATACTGTAGAAAGGAGAATTTAGTCTTGATGCAAATCATTAGAAAAGGGTAGACCAATTTCATGAGTTGGTTGTAAATTCTGGTACTTAATTTTTTCCCCCTCTCCAGATTGTTCGGATGAGTTGTTCAACAAAATGAAACTGTACTGTGGAAAGTATATACGTGTCTGTAAGGAATTAAACATTTCCTTCTTGCCCCAGGAGTCACAGGTAAGTGGTTGTTCTTCTCAGGCTTTCTATAATTATCTGGTTTTATTCCTGACACTGACTCTTACAAAATCACTTCTACCATGTTGGTTAGATTATTCATGGTTGTTGGTCTGTGAGTGTCTTCTGGTGCTGGACTTCGGTGGGGGGAGAAAGGGATTACAAAACCCTGCATGGGCATTGCTTTAACTTTTATGATGTAATACGCTGACGCAATCTGTCAATGCTATGATTCTCTTACGGAAAATCTGAATTGTCTAACACTTGTAGGTTTCATTATATTCCAAATTCCTGTTTTATTGGGTGAGACAGTTAGATGTTTATCAGTTAAGAATGGAGGACTATGGGAAGATTTAGTCAGTTATTGTGTGTTATTGGCACCTAGTATTTGAGAGTGAAACTGAACACAATGAACTCAGTCAAAAAATCTTGGCGTTCATAAATGGCACACACAATTACATTTCTGGATGCTCCTCTCATCCGTGTGTAACATCATAATATTCCTATTATTAAGTTAATCCGAGTAGAAACAAATCACCACAATACAAAGTTAATTTACAAAGAATCATTGCTACTCAAAATGTTGGTCCAAATTGAGAATTTTCTTGTTGGAAAATCTGATCACAATATGTAGATAAAGCTGCATTACACATGATCGGTGTATAGCAATCCTTTATGTTTCAGGTGTTCACTTGTGATAACCCTGGGGCCTTCCGCAGTATCTACAGCCCTCACTGTAGTCAGGACAAAGTGAACACATTGGAGACTCTGGCAGCCCAGATCGTCACTCTCTGTGCCACGCTGGACGAGAACCCAGGGGTCAGATACAAGAAGTGAGTCAGGGAGAGGAGATAAGAGCTTCTGCTTTCTCAGTTTACACCACTCCTGACACAACTCCTCCTCCTCAGCCCCCAAGCACATTCTGAGCTTCTGATTCTTTATGGGAATATGTATTACAAAGACCGAAAGGAATTGCATTATATAACTCTCGGATATAATCTTTTTACTATAAACGTCTAAAGTGTTCTGTGGCCACACCTTGATTGTTTACTCATAGGAAAGAGTCAGTCACTGACCCACAACATTTGAATGAATAATCATCATACACTTTGTCATCCACGATTAAATCGAGGAGGGGACTGTGGATCTGCCTCCTTGCGTTTGTTTGCATGTTAGTCACACACGACATCTCAGACAGCACTGGGCCGATTTGGACCAAACTTGGGTGAATGATGCGTCTTGCCATAGAGATCCAGCATTTACAAAATTACACTGATTGGCCTGAGGTGGGAGCTATAATGATTAACTGAAATGTGTTAGTCATGCGATATCTCAATTGGCCAATCATTTGTGGGGGGGTAACATGTTTAATGTTGCCTTGTTTATTTGTATTTATATATATTTGACCCTGCTGTTCTGTTAGTAAGAATTTTTTTGTAAGGTGTATCAGAAACAATTGTATCAGAATCAAACAAAAAATGTTTGTCACCATCTATGACGGTCATAAAGTATATAACTCGTGCATAACCATGTGTTTTGTCAGGGAGACCATGTTGGAGAACACCACTCTGGATAACGCCAAACAGCTAGCAGCACTGGTGGATTACAAACTGACTAAGCACTACGATATGGATGACAATGGCAAGAAAAAGGTGAGGCGGACACCTTGCCTGTTGTCAGCAGGGAGTTGACACAATAAATAAGGACTTAACCGAGAGCGTTAGAAAATATGTTATGGAAATAGCTAGAGATGACGGACACCAGCCAATAGGCTACATAAAGACTATGATGGTATTGCCCTAGACGTTGTTTTGAAGTATTTAGTTGGAAGGTTAGCATGGTAATTTGTGTTTGTGAGGCCAGCCACATACTGTAATAGTACAACACTACAAATGAATTGACACCTCTTTCTGTGTGTGTTGTGTTTTCCCCTCAGGGAAAGACCCAGGCCCAGCTGTTAATCATAGAGAGGGGCTTTGACCCTGTGACCCCCATCCTACATGAGCTGACCTATCAGGCCATGGCCTACGACCTTGTCCCAATCAAGAACGACACCTACAAGTGAGAACCCAGCTCAGTCCCAGTACAATTTTTTTTATTCAGATCCCCATTAGCTGATGTCTTGGCGACCATTAGCCCTGTATGGCTCAGGTAGAGCATGGCACTTGCACTGCCAGAGTTGTGGGTTGGACTCCAGGGCTCCCCAGGTTGGACTCCCATGGCTCCCCATATATAAAATGGATGCACGCATGACTCTAAATCGCTTTGGATTAAAGTGTCTGTTGAATGGAATATATTTATTATTATGAAAAAAAATATTATTGGTCCTGTGGTCCACTCTCCCTTAGCGACCATTAGTCTTCCTGTGGTCCACTCTCCCTTAGCGACCATTAGTCTTCCTGTAGTCCACTCTCCCTTAGCGACCATTAGTCTTCCTGTAGTCCACTCTCCCTTAGCGACCATTAGTCTTCCTGTAGTCCACTCTCCCTTAGCGACCATTAGTCTTCCTGTAGTCCACTCTCCCTTAGCGACCGTGGTCTACTCTTCCTTGAACCCCTGCCTTGTGTTCTGTTTTCTTGTTCTCACTTGTTCTGGAATGTCTGAATGGGTCAAAAGAAATATGGCAGACTTTCTGTATTCATTTAGAGGATAGCTGCACAGTAGCTGCTCCTAAGACATTTATACAGTAGACACAAAGTAATGTCTCTTTTGGCTGGCTATGTACTTTTCTATGTGCTGTATACTGTAAACATAGACATACATATAATCCACCGCCATGATGACGTAAGACAAACGTTGTTCGTTCACTTGTTTCTCTGTCCAGATACAAGTCTAAAGATGGTTCTGAGAAGGAAGCCCTGCTGAATGAGGATGACCAGCTGTGGGCCAGACTCAGACACATGCACATTGCTGAGGTGTCAGAGTAAGTATCCATTTTAATTTTTTAAACCTCTGAAATAGTTATACTGAAGATAATTTGTTAACTATGTGCTTTATATTCTAGACAAATACCTAAACTGGTGAAAGAAATTTCTGCCAACAAAAAACAGCCCGATGGAAAGGTAGGTGGCCATTTTAGCTTCTCCCTCCACCTCTGTTCTACTTGAAACTAGAAAGATTTTCTGTATCTGGTTTTGTCCTCTCCCTCCCTTGAGTTCCCATCATTATTTTCTTCTCATCAATATTTTAAATATTTTCTAGATCACAATAAGCGGTTTATCCCAGCTTATGAAGAAGATGCCCCACTTCCGCAAGCAGATTGCTCAGGTACGTAGCGCCAGGTGATCTGGTCCGCTCTGGTTGGCTCATTCTGATTGTTCTGCTCTGGTTAGCTCCTTCTGATTGGTCTGATGGGGTTGGGTTTGTGATGCCTTCGAGGCCCAGTGTCATGTAGTGCTTTCTTCGCCTGGTCTCTGGAAAGGATACTGTGGAAAAACTGATCATTCCCCTATTATGTGACTGGGTTTATATGGAAATTAAAGCTGTTCACTTATACTGCCATGTGATTTTTAGAATAAAAAACATCAGCCATGTTTCAATGTCAACCACAGAAAACGGTCCATCTGAATTTGACTGAAGACTGTATGAACCACTTCCAGAAGAACGTGGAGAAACTCTGCAAAGCTGAGCAAGTATGTTTTATGCTGTCTCATATGTATGGCCAAAATGCTACTGTTGTACTGTACATGTCCCTTCTGTGTGACCTTGTGCTTTCTGAGTGACGTTATGTCTTCGCTGTTCTATAGGACCTGGCAGTAGGGTCTGATGTGGAGGGTGTGAAGGTGAAGGACCCCATGAGGACACTGCTCCCTGTCCTGCTGCACCCCCATGGTACCTACGATAAGATCAGAGCTGTTCTCCTCTACATCTTCAGCCTCAACGGTGGGTCTGCTGCTCTGACTTACCCTCCGCCTTCACAGTCTGTCTTTATATTTACATGTGATCATTTAGTCGCTTTTATATGGCATCTATTACATTGAAAATGTAATGAGTCTACGGTTTGAAAATGGAAAGTCATTAATTCCTTATTTGCCCCTTAACTAAGGTACCGTTGGAGCTTCAGCTATAGGAATATTCTTTCAATAGAATCTCTTTTAATTTTAACTTGAGTCAAATACTCTTTTTAAAAACATTTTATTTTTGGTTCTGAACAGGAACAACAGAGGAAAACCTGAACAAACTCATCCAGCACGTTAAGATCGAGGAGGATCGAGAGTTCATTCTCAACTGGAGAGAACTGGGAGTCCCCATCATATCTTTGGTAAGTGAGACTTATAGGGCATACTGTACATAGTCTGCTAGATCTTAGCTGGCTCATAGCCCAGGTGGATTCTATAGTACTATCAGTGTGTATTGTATAGTAGTGTGGCACTTCACTAGTTTTATGTGGTTGTGTACTTTCTTTCAATTCTCATTTTGTATCTTCTTACCTTTAAACAGGGCTTTTATTTATTGTTATGTTCCTCTTTCTCACTCTCTCCCTCCACCCAGCCAAGCTTCTTCCCAATGCGTAGGTCATCTCGAAGGGACCGCACTCAGGAGGAGACATACAGCCTGTCCCGATGGACACCTGTCATCAAAGACGTGATGGAGGTCAGTGTTAATGATAACAATGATAAACCGTTTCCTTATCTCACAGAACAAAACTGTGTCACTTAGCTTTTCTCGGGGGCAGGGGGAGGGAGGGAGTCACAGGGGGAGGAAGGAAGGGAGGGAGTCACGGGGGAGGAAGGAAGGGAGGGAGTCACGGGGGAGGAAGGAAGGGAGGGAGTCACGGGGGGAGGAAGGAAGGGAGGGAGTCACGGGGGGAGGAAGGGAGGGAGTCACGGGGGGAGGAAGGGAGGGGGTCACGGGGGGAGGAAGGGAGGGGGTCACGGGGGGAGGAAGGGAGGGGGTCACGGGGGGAGGGAGTCACAGGAAGGGATGGGAATCAGGGCTCATATTCACAAAGTAGGAGTGCTGATCTAGGTTAGTTTTGCCTTTAGATGTAGATTACATGGACAGGGTGGACCAGACCCTTGATCAGCAGTTGTTGTGGTGTTCTGGGTGACAGAAATTCCCTGAATGTTAAGAATGGGTGAGGTGAGTCAATGCAGTCTGTTTTGGATGTAGGGAACCGTGGGGTTAAAGGTTTTGGGGGTGGTTTTAGGGTCACAGGAGCGTGGTGGGATTAGGAAGGGGATGGGTGAGGGGAGGGGGAGACCTATGATATGTCAATCGTCGCTCAGTACACAGTCCCTTTCTGGGTCACAGTGGATCGAGGCTCTACAAGCGTGACCCATAACAATACAACTGATTCAGGATCAATTCTCCTAATGGCTGATACCAGCCTAAGTATAACTATTATGAACTAAAGCTAAGCAACACAACCAGCCTTGGACCTACAATAAGTGACCAAATGTCCTGGGCCCATTGTCCAGTGACTGCCTCCCCACCATCATGATGACTGAATGAGTTATAGTGTAAGAATACTTTTTGTGTGGTGTTCCAGGATGCTGTGGAGAACAAGCTGGAAACCAAGGAATGGCCACACCAGTCAGAGTGCCCAGCAGCCTGGAATGGCTCTGGGGCTGTCAGGTAAGATTCAACATTCTTTAATTATCACACAACTGTAGTTGGTGATATTTGCTTTTGGTAAAGGGTGGTAACAAAAAAGTGCACATGATTGACATTCATAGACTAATTGTAACCCAAAGGATGGATTGGGGTTGAGGAAAGGGGTTATGGCTGTTACATAAGGAGCGTTGGCACTCACACCTAACTCCATTCAGAGGCTTCTCCCATCCCTGGGGTGTGTTATGACTGGATGTCACAATGACTGGGTAAAATCGTTACTGCGTGTCAGTTACAAAAGATGATTTCTTTATAGTCTAGGTCTAGGATATGGTTCTGTTATAAATTACAACACTTACAAATACAGATCTGATTAAGTAATGGAAAAAATATGATAATGTAACTATTATTAATGAAGGCTCTCCGAGTGAATTCCAATCTGACTCACACTGACACACAGCATCCATCCTTCTCTCCTCTCCCAGTGCCCGTCAGAAACACAAGGCCAGTTCTCAGGATGAGCGGAGGAGTGGCTCCAGGCTCATCATCTTCGTCATCGGAGGGATTAGCTACTCAGAGATGCGCAGTGCCTACCAGGTCACACAGTCCGTCAAGTCCTGTGAGGTCATCATAGGTGTGTAACAGCAGCAACTCTACGTGCTGTGCTGCAGGGCAGCGTGGGTGAATCTCAATCTCTTGTTAGTTGCATCCTCTCTCATCGCCTCCAATGTGATCTTCTCCAATGCAAGGAGAGAGGACACAAAGAATTGAAGACTTTTGTAGATTCAACCAACCAACCAACCATTCTCATTGTCCTTAACTACAGCCCAGTAACTGGACTATTGCTTGACACCCCCTGCTGTACATAAATAGTAGTACAAAAACAGGAGGTGATGAATGGAAAAATAAATGCTGTACACTATGGTTCAGTCTTGAGCAGGGGTACATCTTTCACTGGGGACGGGGGCCACATTTTGAAATTGCATTTGTCTCACCCAGTTTTATAATTGGAATGTGATACAAAACGGGGCAACTGTGTGCTTTAGGACCATGCGGTCGCCTCCGAGCGGTCGGGTAGGCTGTTTTGGAGTGTTTATCCGACTGGATAAAAAAACATATATATATATATATATATATTTTTTTTTTTTCTAAAACCAAAGTTGCGTCCCTGGTCTTGAGTGTCAGGCAAACTAACACTACAGAATGTTCTTCATCTGTGCGTCCTTTTATTTAGTTATTTAACAAACATGTCTTTTTTTTTTTCTCCAGGATCGTCCCACATTGTGACCCCCATGGAGCTCCTAGACGATATTCAGGCCCTGAGTAAACCAACCACCACCAAGGAGACCTTTACAATAGTGAAGGAGTGACCCACCCCTTCCCCAAACATGACACCCTCCCCCAAACCTGAGCACAGAGCACTCAACTTCATCAATGGAAGACCGAAGGGAATTCATATTCTAGAGTTTAGTCATTAGCTATGTGTATTATTAATACTTAACTTTGGAACCTGGTGCATATTTGTAACATAACCGTTGTGCCCTACCCTAAAGTGCATTTATTACATTTTTATCAAATCTGTGTGTGCGTCTCAAATGTCACCCTTTATTCCATAAAAAGTGCACTACTTTTGATCAGGGCCCATAGGGCTCTGGTGAAATGTAGTGTACTGCTGGGGAATAGGGTGCCATTTGAGATGCACATGTTTTTTTTTTCTAGCTTTAAAACACTCAATGTTCCATGTTGGAAAGCTTCTGAGAAATGCTTAGAGATGTAATTTGGGTGAAAAGATATGAAGCTAAGCTAATGTACATATGATGTAAGCACTGTCTGCTAGCTAAATCCTCTCTCCTCTCCATTACAGTTTATTTTGTCATAGATTATTTACATTTTCTTGTATTGAACTGCCAATGAATAAATGGCCGACGTGGTTCAATGGTGTCTGTTTATTATTTGGAGTGATACTCACTTTGCACATACACCCCCTCACTTATTCAAAATACAATGTGCACCTCTTTGGGTCCCCGGGAACAGGATTGATAACCACTGCTCTAGAGTCATCTACTGAAACGCTCATATTTATTGATGTTTTTTTAAACATGTATGATTCATCACCAATAGCATCAATAATAGAAAGTTGATCTATGGTGATACTGGCGATTGGGAGGTTTTGAGGAGACGTACGAAGCATCTGAATAATGAAGACAAAGAAACAGATCAGAATTCCTCATCAGAACAACAGTAATGTGATCCTCTGCAGCACATATACTCAAAGCCAGTCCTCTCCAGTGAGCTGCTACAGAAAGGAAGCAGAGGTTCAATAGAGAAAGCAATAAGTGCAGCAGGGTTTTTTGTCTGAGGTACCTGGCGGAGCTGGAACATGGGTATTGAGTGAACAAAGTGTTCTCATGCCTGAAAAAGAGACAATGCTACTGCCCCCCCCCCCCAGAGGATATGAGGCTTATATCAAATCTGCCCTACTTTTAGCCAGTCCAAAAAAATACAGTATCACAGCCGTGTTTTATATTGTGTCCAGTGATTGTTGGAGGTGAATCATTGCATTGGCTTGTATAGGCTATATATTTTCAGCACTTGTATTATACAAAAGGATATATATGATGGAAGGGTATAGTCTGATCTTTAAGTGAGGAGAAAGTGAATGTAGGTAAGGGGACATGTGTTGGCCACACAGACTTCTGTAAGGGTTGGCCTGCTTTTGGCCTGTCTCCTGTGGTATGCAGTGCTAGTGCGCCCCCTATTGACCTTTGGTTAGAGGAGGAGGTGTGATGGTGTGGAGTGCTTTGCTGGTGACACTGTCAGTGATTTATTTAGAAACACTACCTTGTCAAAAATCAACTGATTGGCATACACATTAAGACGGAAAGAAATACCACAAATTAACTTTTAACAAGGCACACCTGTTAATTGAAATGCATTCCAGGTGACTACCTCATGAAGCTGGTTGAGAGAATGCCAAGAGTGCAAAGCTGTCATCAAGGCAAAGGGTGGCTACTTTGAAGAATCTAAAATATATTTTGATTTAACACTTTTTTGGTTACTACCTTATTCCATGTGTTATTTTATAGTTTTGATGTCTTCACTATTATTTTACAATGTAGAAAATAGTAAAAATAAAGAAAAACCATTGAATGAGTAGGTGGGTACAAACTTTTGATTGGTACTTTATATAATAATCATCTTATCGAAGTAACTTGGAGTCACGCGATGTGTGGTCCTCCCAATACGACTCGTCGGGGAAGCATGCAGTTTAGGCTACGGAACCCAAACCGGCTGCGCACGTTCGCCATCGTGCATACATTTATTTTGTCCCCCTACACCAAACGCGATCACGACACGCAGGTTAAAATATCAAAACAAACTCTGAACCAATGACATTAATTTGGGGACAGGTCGAAAAGCATTAAACATTTATGGCAATTTAGCTAGTTAGCTTGCACTTGCTAGCTAATTTGTCCTATTTAGCTAGCTTGCTGTTGCTAGCTAATTTGTCCTGGGATATAAACATTAGGTTGTTATTTTACCTGAAATGCACAAGGTCCTCTACTCAGACAATTAATCCACACATAAAAACGGTCAACCCACGTTTTACTTATATGGTGATTGACATCTAAAATTTCATAGTAACCACTACAACGGCAACAGTTCGTCTTTCAATCACTTGTGGGTATAACCAATGAGGAGATGGCACATGGGTACCTGCTTCTATAAACCAATGAGGAGATGGGAGAGGCAGGACTTGCAGCATGATCTGTGTCAGAAATAGGAATGACTTCTATTTTAGCCCTTGACAACACAGACGCTGGTTGATGTGCGCTAGCAGTGTGGGTGCAATAATTGAAAAACGTAGATTCCTACATTTATTTTGCAACGCGAGCGCAGGCGACGCGAGCGGTGTAGTCAGGGTGTAGTCTACAGATGAAATAAGTGATGAACTTCACATGATGGTTGAAGTGCAAAGTAATGAGCGTGATGCTCAATTCCAATAAATATTGATGGTCTTACTATGGTGACATGACCATCGACGCTTGGCTGCCGTTTGACAAATAAAAATAATCTTGCTCTTTTATCCATAATAGTCTATACGTGATACAATGTAACTTTATAGCCCGCCTGCGTTCTAGCCAACAGCGCGATTTCCCCTGCACCCTGTTTCCTAGATCGCACATGCAGATACTAGAGTGGGCACACTCGCTATATAGGGCAACCATTTTTTGGAGAAAACCATCAGTAGAGTTGAAAATGCGATGGAAACCCATTTAACTTGTATTTTTTATTCGGTACATGGGAATTTAACCGCACAAGGTATTTTTTAAGTGCATTATGTCATCACGCACATCCTTTAATCTGCAACAAATCAATTAGAAAATCAATTAGATGAAAAAACGTCACTGGGAAAATGCGCATAGGCTATTGATTTTGTGCGGATTTTAGAATGTTCGCATGAAAATCTGTCGCCAATTGGATGGAAACCTTGCTTGTGGAGAGGAAACGTCCAAAGTCCGCGACCATGTATGTTATGGTAACACGTGGGCCAGCAGGGAGCCCTTCCCTGGGCCAGCATTTATTTTTTAATAAATAGATCAAAGAGATTGAACAACATGAATTGAGATATAAAGCAATGCATTAAGTGGTCTTGCATGTTATTACTTCCATTCACCTAATCCAGAGGCGTCTGAATCAGATTGAATTTCTTACTCAAATAGCCTACTGAACACACGACTAGAGTAGGCAACATACCTCCAAGTCTACTGTTAGTAGTAGTAGTCTAATGCCACCTTTGTTTCAAAGTAACCTTGAAAACAGCAACTGTAGAATACAATTTACAATGTATCATGTTGAAATGTATGAGGTATATGGAAATGTAATTGGTCATGAATGCAGTAGCTAGGTTTCCATCCAATTTGAAACGGATTTTCATGCGAATATTCTAAAATTGGCATAAAACAATATGCGCATTTCCCCACCAGAGATGTTTCCATCAAACTGATTTTGCGGATAAAATGCTGTGCGTGATGACATAGTGCACACAAAAATAACATTTGCTGTTAAATTCCCCTGTACCGAATGGAAATACAAGTTAAAAGGTGTCCATTGCATTTTCAACTCTATTGATGGTTTTGTCACAAAAACTTTTGCATTATATAGCAAATGTGTCCACTCTGGTCTTGGCACGTGCGCACTAGCCAACAGCTCGCAGACTACCTCCATTATGATAATATTATGGATAAGAGCGATATTAGGCCTATTTGTATTTTGTCAAACGGCTGCCAAGCATCGATCATTGTCACCAGAATAAGACCCTCGATATTATCATAACTCATTTCATCTGTAGTATAATAATCTGCATGCTTTCACGAGTCGAAGACGGAGGACCACACAGCATATCAACGCGTGACTCAAAGTTTAATGATGGTTATTATCTTTGCACATAAAGGCGTTTCGACCGCCATTTGTCGTATAATGAATTTTACCGACACGAACAGATCGCACCATGTCGAACGAACAAATTGTCGACATTTATAAAAGTGTACCGGTTACTTAAAGTTTCCATCATCCCAGTCGTTACTTTTAATATGTCAGGTAATTCATCCGCATGAAAAGGTATGATGGAAACATGGTTAGTGTAAAAAATTAGGCGTGGCTTAATTTCTAAATCTCTAACGCCATTGGCCAATGTATTTTTTGGGGGAGGGGAGATAAATAAGGAGAGGATTTTTTTTTTTACTATAGCAAGGTCTTTGCTAAAAATCAACTTGAAAACAATATATAGCATTTTGCTGTTAGGTTTCTAAAGTCTAAACCTCTTTGAACGGTGAATTTGAATACACTTAAGGTAAGTTTGTTTAGTCTACTATGTGCCAGATGACTCCACGTATGACAACTTTTGCTTGTTAACTTTGGGGCACATAAATATATATGCACGGAAACGTCGGCGAAATACATGAATATGGAGACTACTAACAATTTTTTTGTATTGTCTTGCGAATGTTGTAGTCTACTGGCCTGGTCCCGTTTCCCGATATCGATGGAACTTAAGAGTGTTTTAATAGTCCATGAGCCAGGGGAATCGGTCGACGATGTCTCAGAATTCTATTTTTGAAGGTTTAAGTCCTTAGAGTTGGGAAATGTGTGATAGCAGTGCAGAAATGATAACTTTCTCTGTGTTATCACTCTTTTTTTCATCCCCCCATCCCATACATTTTCCCTATAGGAATTTTCCCCAATGTCAAACAATGTCAGTATACAAGATATTGCTCAATTATACCCTTTGATCAGGTGTCATTGGAAAACTTACATTCAAAGCTATCCATTAGACACATTTTCGGAATGTTCAGGTAAACAGAACTTTGACTTCTAGGGTACATATCAGAATAACCTGTATAAATGGCTTTAAAAAGAAAACCCTGATATGTTTTAAGTGTTGTTTGACAAGTTCTGAAATGTTGTGTATTTTAAATCACTATGAACGTTTTCAGATATTTTTGGGCACACTACAATTATATTTCATACAGGTATGGTAATGCAAAATTCTCCAATAAGACCCCATTGAGTTGTTTGGGTGAATTCTGTGAAAGCCCTGCATCTACAAATATTTCTAAAAACCAGTTCTAGTAGTGTGTGCGCAATTTGGTGCCTCTATTACCAAATGTACAATCCCAGAACATAGCTGCCCCATTACATGGCATTCTATGGCTAAGCTTCCAACATTCTAATGTCAATGGCACAATATGGGCAGCGTGCAGCACCAGCTATCACACATTTTCCAACTCTAGGGACATAGACCTTCAAAAAAATCACTGAGACATTGTCGGCCCAAGTTAGCCCGACGACCCCAATTTGGGGGTCTGGCTCATTGACTACAACTGCCGAAGATGTGACACGTTTCCCAAAACACCACTCAAACAACCTGGACTCAGGGGTAGACGTAACATAGTAAATGTAAATCTGTCTCCCGCCATTTAGTATCATGTGTTACAGTTCATATGGTATGTCTTGATTTGTGGATGTCCATCATCCATTTTATATATGTTACGAATTACAATTTGTATGATATATTACGAATTCCACTAGCGTTAGCTAGCTGTTCCCATAGACTTCCAGTCATTGAGCCAAACAAAGTCAGCCTCAGCAGAAATATATACAGTGCCTTCAGAAAGTATTCATACATACCCCTTGACTTATTCCACATTTTTCTGTGTCATAGCCTGAATTCAAAATGTATTAAATTGTAAAAAGTTTATCACCCATCTACATACAATACCCCACAATGACAAAGTGAAAACATGTTTTAAGAAATTGTTGCAAATTTATTGAAAATGGAATGCAGAAATATATAATTTACATAAGTTCACACCCCTGAGTCAATGCTTTGTAGAAGCACCTTTGGCAGCGCTTACAGCTGTGAGTCTGTTTTGTGTAAGTCTCTAAGAGCTTTCCACACCTGGATTGTGCAACATTTGCCCATTATTCTTTTCAAAATTCTACAAGCTCTGTCAAATTGGTTGTTGATCATTGCTAGACAACCATTTTCAGGTCTTGCCATAGACTTATGTAGATTTAAAGCTGCAACATGTAGTGGCTTCGGAAAGTATTCAGACCCCTTTACCTTTTCCACATTGTTAGGTTACAGCCTTATTCTAAAATTGATGACATCGTTTTCCCCCCTCATCAATCTACACACAATACCCCATAATGACAAAGCAAAAACATGTTTAGAAATCTTAGCAAAAATTAATATACTGAAATATGACATTTACATAAGTATTCAGACCCTTTACTCAGTACTTTGTTGAAGCACCTTTGACAGCGATTACAGCCTTGAGTCTTCTTGAGTATGACGGTACAAGTTTGGCACACCTGTATTTGGGGATTTTCTCCCATTCTTCTCTGCAGATCCCCTCAAGCGCTGTCAGGTTGGATGGGGAGTGTTGCTGCAAAGCTATTTTCAGGTCTCTCCAGAGATGTTCGATCGGGTTCAAGTCCGGGCTCTGGCTGGGCCACTCAAGGACATTCGGAGACTTGTCCCAAAGCCACTCCTGCATTGTCTTGGCTGTGTGCTTAGGTTCGTTGTCCTGTTGGAAGGTGAACCTTCGCCCCAGTCTGAGGTCCTGAGCGCTCTGGAGCAGGTTTTCATCAAGAATCTCTGTACTTTACTTCGTTCATCTTTGCCTTGATCCTGACTAGTCTCCCAGTCCCTGTCGCTGAAAAGCATCCCCACAGCATGATGCGGCCACCACCATGCTTCACTGTACACTCTAAAAAGAAAAGGTCCCTGGGGTATCATTTAAGGGTTCTTCAAATTGAATTTGTGGGGGAACCCCTATAAGTTCTTCGAATAACCATTTAATAGATCCTTGAAGAACCTTTTGGTGTTCATTTTTGAACTACCCCCCTCCCCTATTATTAATAATAATCATAACAATAACACAATATTTTAGTTCAGTGTTTATTATGATTTTAGTGGCAAAGCAGAATCAAAAAGTCTAAATGAGGTAAACTCCCAGCAGAGCCCCAGGTCCAATGGATATATCCTCTGGCGTGTTGATGTTAATGTCTTGATGTTCTCCGTATCCATAGCCAGAATGATTTTGCAGTGTATGGTGAGCGAACAGGTTTCCTGTTATATTCAGAGGTGTAGAGAGGGTAAGTCTGAATCTAAAAATAGTAAATACATATGATTAACAAAACATGCCCACAACAGAATAAATACCTTGGTTTTTGTGGTGAATGTTTACATGTGATGGGAGGATGGTACATGTGATCTGCGTAACATACCGATACCAATTGACATACCTGTGTATGTCTCCACGTCTGAATACCTACAGACACAAAAGTGAGCAGTTCAGTCATCTGCACCCAATACAGCTAGCCTTTAACATAATTCTTATAGCCTACATATTCTTACTAGAGGTCGACCGATTAGAGGTCAACCGATTATATACACAAGTATGTATTTTTAAATCTGCATATTTAGTTAATATTGCCTGCTAACATGAATTTCTTTTAACTAGGGAAAATGTGTCACTTCTTTTGCAACAGAGTCAGGGTATATGCAGCAGTTTGGGCCGCCTGGCTCGTTGCGAACTGTGAAGACTATTTCTTCCTAACAAAGACAGCCGACTTCGCCAAACGGGGGATGATTTAACAAAAGCGCCTTTGCGAAAAAAGCACAATCGTTGCACGACTGTACCTAACCATAAACATCAATGCCTTTCTTAAAATCAATACACAGAAGCATATATTTTTAAACCTGCATATTTAGCTAAAAGAAATCCAGGTTAGCAGGCAATATTAACCAGGTGAAATTGTGTCATTTCACTTGTGTTCATTGGACGCAGAGTCAGGGTATATGCAACAGTTTGGGCCGCTTGGCTCGTTGCAAACTAATTTGTCAGAATTTTACGTAATTATGACATTACATTGAAGGTTGTGCAATGACTATGAAATCACACACACACACACACACACACACACACACACACACACACACACACACGCACAGTGAAAGTATTCATACCCCTTCCCCTTTTCCACATTTTATTATGTTATAGCCTTATTCTGAAATGTATTAAAATATACATTTTTCATCAATCTACACACAATACCACATAATGACAAAGCGAGAAAAGAAATGAATAATTATGTTTGAAAATGTATTAAAAATTAAACTAAAAAGTATTCAGACCCTTTGCTATGAGACTCGAAATTGAGCTCTAAGGACACAGATGCCTCCATCATTCTTAAATGGAAGAAATTTGGAACCACCAAGACTCTTCCTAAAGCTGACCGCCCGGCCAAACTGAGCAATCGGGGGAGAAGGGCCTTGGTCAGGGAGGTGACGGAGAATCCGATGGTCACTCTGACAGTGCACCAGAGTTCCTCTGTGGAGATTCCTTTATGGTAGAGTGGCCAGATGGAAGCCACTCCTCAGTAAAAGCACATGACAGCCCACTTGGAGTTTGCCAAAAGGCACCTAAAGACTCTCAGACCATCAGCAACAAGGTTCTCTGGTCTGATGAAACCTAGATTGAACTCTGGCCTGGATGCCAAGTGTCACGTCTGGAGGAAACCTGGCACTATCACTACGGTGAAGGATGGTGGTGGCAGCATCATGCTGTGGGGATGTTTTTCAGTGGCAGAGACTGGGAGACTAGTCAGGATTGAGGGAAAAATGAGAGTAGTACAGAGAGATCCTTGATGAAAACCTGATCCAGAGCACTCAGGACCTCAATGGAGCGAAGGTTCACCTTCCATCATGACAACGACCCGAAGCACACAGCCAAGACAACACTGGAGTGGCTTCGGGACAAGTCTCTGAATGTCCTTGAGTGGCCCAGACAGAGCCCGGACTTGAACCCGATCGAACATCTCTGGAGAGACGTGAATATAGCTGTGCAGCACTCCCCATCCAACCTGACAGCGCTTGAGATGACCTGCAGAGAAGAATGGGAGAAACTCCCCAAATGCAAGTGTGCCAAGCTTGTAGCGTCATACCCAAGAAGACTTGAGGCTGTAATCGCTGCCAAAGGTGCTTCAACACTTTACTGAGTAAAGAGTCTGAATACTTATGTAAATGTATTATCCGTTTTTTATTTTAAATACATTTGCAAAAATGTATAAAAACCTGTTTTTTGTTCGTCATTATGGGGTGTGTAAATTGATGAGGGGAAAAAACGATTTAATACATTTTAGAATAAGGCTGAAGTGTTACAAAATGTGGAAAAGTCAAATGTCTGAATACTTTCCAAAGGCACTGTATACATATTTTTTGCAGCACTGCTAAATGAATATAGGGGAAACACTGAATACTAACACCAGCAAAAAATAGCATACTACCAAGTGGACCAACCAGCAAAATGTAAACAAGGGAGCAAATGCATCCCGTAATAGGTCCTAAGAATATGATAAAGGTTAAAACCGTTGTACTAATCTCTAAGGTAGGTCATATTCTTCAAAATCAAGGGGTTTATTTCATTAGGTTGAAATACTGTCTGTTAGTCTCACCTCTTGGTGTTTTAGAAAAATAAAGTCTGAATAATTGGACAGGATATTTGGCAATAAATAGGTGAATAAGAACTTCGGTGAGATCTTCTTCATTCATCATAATTTGGATGAGTCTCTTTTTACTCATCTCAATTAAAGTGTTAGCCCTCTTACCTTCTGTTCCACTTCCTGACTCCAGCATGGTGGGCTTGTTGCAGCATGTTCATGATGTTATTGTATTTCAAAGCCTCAAAAGTGAAACCACATTTTCTATCAGGTCCTGACATATTTCTGGCTGGCTCCGAGATCACCTATTCTAGCGCTTTTCTCTGCTGTGCTTCTCTTTTTTCCCATCCATCCAGAAATGTCATTAACTTTCTCTGGGCCTGGGGCAGAATCCCCGTCTCTCATCAGTCTTGAAAGTAGGTAAAAGAGGCTAAAACCACGGTTGAGAATGAGAAGCCTTCCAATTGGCCAAACTAACATCGAGACTGAATTGCAGGCAGGCAGCTCTACTGCGAAGACCTCTGTGAATGGTTTCCTTTTACACACGCTCCCTGGTCTGCAGTCTCCTCCTGGGTTGTGATTACTTTGAATCCTCCACAGGATATTGGCCCTAATCTTACTGTATGTTGTTACTGCATTAGATTACTGAGAGAGCACATTCAAATTGGAACTGGAACGCTTTAGTCTATTAGTCCACCATAACATTGGATTTAGAGTGCTTTTCAATAGGCTTGGGCGGTATACCGGGGTATTTGGAAAAAGCCCCAGGATGGTTTTTCAATATCATCAATACATCAACTATTTATTTGAAGTTTTTCAAAACATTTGAATATTTTAAATGAATACCTGCAGTCAACTTGTGCAATACGTTAGGATATCAAGCAGATTGCATTCTTCATTTCACCTGACATATTCTTTGACATTATGAAGTTTACCGTAGTTCCCCAGCACAGTTGAGCCAGTCAGGTATTTGTTTGTAAATAGCACAACGGGAGAAAGCAGGAGCTGGTGAGGTCATAGCATTCAATATCTATCGGTGAGTCTCTGTGAGGCGCAAATGAGGTGATGAAGTTACACTTGTATGCAATTCACTACTAAATGTTTACCATCAGATATATTACAATGGCTTTCTGCAAGAAGTCAAAGTACTCTGGATGAGTTAGCTGTACAGTTGCCATTTCTTCCCCTGTGCTTCCTACTAGCGTTTTTTTCTCCTCCCTTTTTCTCTCTTCTGCTCTGTGTACACACTGCTGTTCCTTCAAAAAAGCATGCATCACAACTTTGTTAATTTGCACAATTTATCGTAAATATCCACACTCACCGAAAATGACATGCAGTAGTCACTAGCTATGCGTGAATAAATTTATGAGCTGGATTTGCCTGTCTTTGCAATTAGTTATGTTAGTTTTCGCACGTTAACATTTAGCTAACAGCGTCTATGTAATTTCGCTATTAGTTTGTGCTAATGTTGTTAGCATTCTGGTAAATAGAGCCCAATGGGCTTTTCATGCGTTTTTAGCATCCCCCTTGTGTGCTATGCCAGCAATGACAATATGAACATCTGGATACCCCTGAAGCCTACTTACCAAACCAAGGCCATCTACTTTGTGCATGATTTTTACAACAATTGTTTACAGACAGATTATTTCACTTATAATTTACTGTATCACAATTCCAGTGGGTCAGAAGTTTACATACACTAAGTTGACTGTGTCTTTAAACACCTTGGAAAATTCCAGAAAAAGATGTCATGGCTTTAGACGCTTCTGATAGGCTAATTGACATCGTTTGAGTCAATAGGAGGTGTACCTGTGGATGTATTTCAAGGCCTTCCTTCAAACTCAGTGCCTCTTTGCTTGACATCATGGGAAAATCAAAAGAAATCAGCCAAGACCTCTGAAAAAAAAGTCTGGTTCATCCTTGGGAGCAATTTCCAAACGCCTGTAGGTACCATGTTCATCTGTACAAACAATGGTACGCAAGTATAAACACCATGGGACCACGCAGCCGTCATACCGCTCAGGAAGGAGATGTGTTCTGTCTCCTAGATATGAACGTACTTTGGTGCGAAAAGTGCAAATCAATCCCAGAACAACAGCAAAGGACTGTGTGAAGATGCTGGAGGAAACGGGTACAAAAGTATCTATATCCACAGTAAAACAAGTCCTATATCGACATAACCTGAAAGGCCGCTCAACAAGGAAGAAGCCACTGCTCCAAAACCGCCATAAAAAAAGCCAGTCTACGGTTTGCAACTGGACATGGGGACAAAGATCGTACTTTTTGGAGAAATGTCCTCTGGTCTGATGAAACAAAAATAGAACTGTTCTGCCATAATGACCATTATGTTTGGAGGAAAAAGGGTGATGCTTGCAAGCCGAAGAACACCATCCCAACCGTGAAGCACGGGGGTGGAAGCATCATGTTGTGGGGGTGTTTTGTTGCAGGAGGGACTGGTGCACTTCACAAAATAGATGGTTCCATGAGGATGGAAAATTATGTGGATATATTGACATCAAGACATCAGTCAGGAAGTTAAAGCTTGGTTGCAAATGGGTCTTCCAAATGGACAATGACCCTAAGCATACTTCCAAAGTTGTGGCAATATGGCTTGAGGACAACAAAGTCAAGGTATTGGAGTGGCCATCACAAAGCCCTGACCTCAATCCAAAATTTGTGGGCAGAACTGAAAAAGCATGTGCGAGCAAGGAGGCCTACAAACCTGACTCCATTACACCAGCTCTGTCAGAAGGAATGGGCCAAAATTCTCCCAACTTATTGTGGAAAGCTTGTGGAAGGCTACCCGAAATGTTTGACCCAAGTTAAACAATTTAAAGGCAATGCTACCAAATACTAATTGAGTGTATGTAAACTTCTGACCCACTGGGAATGTGATGAAAGAAATAAAAGCGGAAATAAATCATTCTCTCTACTATTATTCTGACATTTCACATTATTAAAATAAAGTGGTGATCCTAGGACAGGGAATTTTTACTAGGATTAAATGTCAGGATTTGTGAAACTGAGTTTAAATGTAAGGTGAATGTAAACCTCCGACTTCAACTGTATATGCCTATAGGTGTAGTTGGCTTGATTTGAAACTTAATCTTTTAACTTTTTTATTGGATTTTCTATAGTTAACAAATGCAATAAATATGGCACTTCACAAAACAAAAGCAGGTCATACATTCATAAATAGTTACCTTCCTAGAATATGGGAAGGAAGGGAAGAAGGTGTGCATTTCCTAAGATTGACATAAATGCTCAAGTACAAACACATACAGTTCCAGTCAAAGTTTGGATACACCTACTCATTCAAGGATTTTTCTTTATTTTTTTACTATTTTCTACATTGTAGAACAATAGTGAAGTCATCAAAACTATGAAATAACACATATGGAATCACATAGTAACCAAAAAAGTGTTAAACAAATCAAAATGTATTTTATATCTGAGATTCTTCAAGGTAGCCACCCTTTGCCTTGATGACAGCTTTGCACACTCTTGGCATTATCTCAACCAGCTTCATTAGGTAGTCACCTGGAATGCATTTCAATTAACAGGTGTGCCTTCTTAAGTTAATTTGTGGAATTTCTTTCCTTCTTAATGTGTTTAAGCCAGTCAGTTGTGTTGTGACAAGGTAGGGGTGGTATACAGAAGATAGCCCTATTTGGTAAAATACCAAGCCCAAATTATGACAAGAACAGCTCAAATAAGCAAAGAGAAACGACAGACCATCATTACTTTAAGACATGAAGCTCAGTCAATACGGAAAATTTCAAGAACTTTGAAAGTTTGTTCAAGTGCAGTCGCAAAAACCATCAAGCGCTATGATGAAACTGGCTCTCATGAGGACCACCACAGGAATGGAAGACCCAGAGTTACCTCTCCTGCAGAGGATAAGATCATTAAAGTTACCAGCCTCAGAAATTGCAGCCCAAATAAATGCTTCACAGAGTTCAAGTAACAGACATCTCAACATCAACTGTTCAGAGGACGCTGCGTGAATAAGGCCTTCATGGTCGAATTGCTGCAAAGAAACCACTACTAAAGGACACTAATACAAAATAAGAGACTTACTTGGGCCAAGAAACAGAAGCAATGGACATTAGACCAGTGGAAATTTGTGCTTTGGTCTGGAGTCCAAATTTGAGATTTTTGGTTCTATGGTCTCCGCATGTGTATTTCCCACCGTAAAGCATGGAGGAGTAGGTGTTATGGTGTGGGGGTGATTTGCTGGTGACACTGTCAGTAATTGATTTAGAATTCAAGGCACACTTAACCAGCATGGCTACCACAGCATTCTGCAGCGATACACAATCCCATCTGGTTTGCGCTTAGTGGGACTATCATTTGTGTCTTCCGCATTTAACCCAACGCCTCTGAATAAGAGAGGTGCGTGGGGCTACCTTAATCGACATCCACGTCTTTGGCGCCCAGGGAACAGTTAACTGCCTTGCTTAGGGGTAGAACGACAGATTTTTACCTTTGCTATTATTCTAATGAGCTCCGCCTCCAAACGGGCAAATTTGGTTGTTCCACACCGGACCAAATCTCTACCAATCATAGACGTCTTAAGTTTCACGTTTAGTATATTCGCTAGCTAGCAAAACATACTGTAGCTACCAAGCTAAGGACACTGCACAGACTTGGCAGCTGTTTCATGGAAACTAGCTAATCCATTGTGATTTAATTATAATGTCAATACTAGCTACAGTGGTTCACTAGCTTGGTGGAAGTGTTTAGTGTTGTGTGCATTACGTTTGTACACTTAGCTAGCTACCATCCCATAGCCTACATTGCATATGAAGTGTGACTGGCTCATCCATGGATGTACAGAGAAAATGCCCTATTTGTTTCCACTTTTTTTGTTTGCTCCCCCACATAGGGGTTTGTGCATTCTGATTGGCTCATAGTCAAGTTGTTGGCCAGTGACAAGCATCGCAATTCTACAAAAAAGAATCATCACTACCAGGGTCAGCACGCAGCAAGTACCGCTTTTGTTCTAGCAAGAGAAAGAACAGCCTCCCACTGTGATAAGTACCTACGGCAGTGAGATTCTCTGTGTGTTTCATTCTTTACAGAGGGTCAAGGATCATACCCCCAAGGCATGCTAACCTCCCATGTTATTGGTAATGGTGAGACATTAGCATGTCTTGAGGGTGTGATCTTTGACCCTCTGTAACTTTCTCACTCATCATTATTCACGATTAATTCAGGATTATCTGTATTCATAGTAGCATCCACATTTATTGTCGAGGTGTTTAGAAACATATTCTTATAATAAAAGTGACTACAAAATGGCTATACATTATTTACCATTAATTTCTATTGGGCACAAAATAATCTGAAACATAACGTAGAGTGACAAGCTTAATATAGTCATTTTGTGCTAGGAATATGGGACCAAATACTAAACTTTTGACTACTTTGTTTATACACTTTTTTTAGGGGTGTTAATATTTTTGACCACTAACTTTTTGAGAGAGAAAAAATAATTTTTAAACACTCTTTCTCTGAGCAAATATTAGTATACAATAATATAATTTCCCAAGTTTTTTGAGCATGCAATATAGAATTATTTATTTTTTACAGTCATTGCCCACTGGGCACACACTGGAAATTACGTTGAACCAACGTGGAATAGATGTTGAATTGCTCATCTTTATCAAGGTTGTCAATAATTTCAGAATAATTTTGGGCTTGAAGTGACAAATCTGAACTGCCCACTTTTTTGAAATACGTGTGAATGTGGTGTCTTCCTATGATGTGACATACAAATTATTTTCAGCCTACATTTCTTTTCGGTTCTGGGTTTTATTTTAATGTTACCACCCACCAGCATATCATTGTTTATAAATCCAAAAATGCTGCAAAGTTATTCCTCTTTGCGACTGAGGTGAGCCAAACAGCCTTGTGTCCACTTGGCTGCCTGAGCCTCGGAGCAAATTAAAATAGTGTGTGCAAATGTATTTTTGCACCTCCACTTTTTTTTTTTTACCAGAAAAGTATCATAATCCATTGGATCATTTGTAAATGTTCACTTATTTAGCTAGTCAGTATACAAAATGTTCTCCCCTAAATCAATGTTGATGACAAATCCAGCTTCAGAACCAGCCATAGAGCCAGCTGGCTAATCTTTTGAATACAGTGTAGTTTAAAAAAAGCAACAGATAACATTAGCTAGCTAGATAATGTTAAGGTTAGAAAGATGGATAGGTAGCTAGATAGATAAGGTTAGCATGCTAGCTACACTGACAGCTGTCAGTTCCCTATTTGTTGGTGTTTATCAACTCCACATGGGAATTCACAAACATAATTTGTATAAGTAGCCTTTGAAGAATGACAGAGGTGGAACTTAAACGTGCATTCTTCTCAAGGCCAGGAAATCACATCAAAATAGTGGCCGTAACTTCCTGTGTGGGGAGAGGGGGGGGGGGGGGGGGGGGGGGGAGGAGTTAAGACTTTTTCTAGTAGATGTTTTTTAAGACCCCTTTTCTAACTGTGACCAGAAATCAAAGCCTTTGCTTTTTCCAAATTTATAGGTTTGTAAAATGGTTGAAAAACATATCTATGCCTTAATTTCCCCAAAAAATAGACTCTTATTTTTCATTTGACACCATTTGATATGCTCCTATGAACTTCACATGTTGGTGCGCATGGCTCCTTTTACATTGAAATGACCTTCACCATTGATATGTCCAGCTGATGCAGCTTCTGGCTACTGTACCTGTGTCAGTGGGTCAGTGTTGCTATGGTGCTGCACATGGAGAATAAGGCCTTGCCCTCACCCAGCATCTCCAGTTTCCCTCTAATGGAACAGAGATGGGGAGATCGAGGGTGATTGAGAGATGGAGAGTGGAACAAGTGAAATGAGAGAGGTGGAGCTTACTTTACCTGTGCGAGGTCTTTGTTCCCTTGTAGAGTATTTGTGTGGGGTATTTGTGTCTCTTGCCCTCTGGCACTCACACAGCAGTGGCTTCATGACTGTTTGCATCTGGTTTAGATTTATTTAAGCAACTGAATTTTATTTCTCCCAGATGGTTGGTTGGGATCCCCCCACCATGCTCTACAGCTCTCTTTTTCCCCACCTGGTTTTAATGTGAATCACATAAGGACTTCTCTGCTTGCTATGCACCCAAATGGACACCAGTGTTTATCTGTTAAGTGCGCAGGACAAGCAGCAAGCTCTTCATGTCCGCCACAGGTATGTGTGTTCTCTCCTCTCATTTTGGGCATGTAACTATGCTGCCCTTTTTGGAATGTTGAAGACTTGCTGAGTGCTCATCAATTAAAGGGATCTGCAAGCAGAAATATTATAACAAATTATACCATAGTCTAATTCAAGAAAAAACTATTTTCCCAGGGCAGTAGGGAAGGAGTATACTAAAAATCATATCTGGCGTATTATCGAAAATTGGTTGTGTTTATTTGTTCAGTGTATTTTGGTTAATTCAGTGTTCAGTCTGTGTTCCCTGTGGTGACAATGACAGGGGTGTTCTCAGTCTCAGTAAACCTACCCCCAGTGGGAGGCCAGTGATATGGAGTTGAGAGGCCTGTTGGAGTAGACAAAAGAGGCCTGGGTTGTAAGCAGTGTCTCGTTCCTGTCAATATTTAATAGCAGAATGAAACATTAATAACAATCCTCAAGCGATTGACTTGCTTTCAAATGTCTATACAGTTTGGCTTCTGTCCTCCACAGTGCACAGTGTGTGAACCCAACCACACATTGGTGGGAACTCTCCATTTTGGAGCGTGTTTCTGAACTGAAGAATATTTCAAAATGTATACAATTCTCATTTCACAGACCGGTTTTCCTGGAATATAGACCTAGTCTGAGAACATCACTTACCCTGACAGTCGAATACGTTGACGTGTTGACAAACAGCCTTTGAGGTTTTTGGTAGAAAGCCATAGGATTGAATCCAATCCAGGGAATTCTATGTTTAAACTCCCAGTTCATATAGATTGCATAGCAACGTCTCTCTTGCTTGTAAAAATAGCCCGCCCCATTTCATGGGAGTAAAGAGCCAGGTCAACAGCAAATAATCTCATGTCATCGCCATGTCCTTGACCGAATCCTTAATTCAATATAGCCTAACTCAGAGGCTTGACCTAACCAGTGCCTGGTCATTTGGTGTTGTGGAGCTTTGATGCCAATCTGTTCTTGTGAAAGCTAGTTTGTGGACATAGTGGTTGACCATAGCATACACCCAAGCCTAGGGCACCTTGGGCCAAGACAGTCATTAATGAGATAATGCACTAAATACACAAGTGGATTTCTACAGATTGGCTTTATTTACCTGATTGAAGGATAAGGAGAGGGCTACAACAGTGCATTGTGGGGAATGGAGTTTTTACCCTGTTCAATATGCTGCTGTGGTATCTGACTTCATGATATCTGTGACTTAAGCCTTGTTCACACTGCAGGCCTTAATACTCAAATCAGTTTTGTTTTTCAAATCTTTTTTGGACTAATGACTGTCCAAACAGCAAGTTACAAATGACCAAATCAGATTTATGTGTGTTTCTGACAAGGCTACGCTAGTTGTCATAGTAACGACGGGTGTGTGTGCAGTGGTGTAGACTGATTGGTGGTGCATGTGCTTACTATCACTCAGAAGTTATGTAGCAAGCTAAGGTGACAACAATGCCCGCTATGGACATTTCTCCGTTGCTTTGATGTTCCCAATCATAGGGTAAGAACACTTTTAAAGTCTCAAAGAATAAGATAATCCAACTTTCAAAATGAGTCCTAGCTAGCTGTTTTGCTTTCTAGCACATTCACTAATTTGTTTGTAAACAATTAACAAGCTAATTAGCTACCACATGTTCTTTTCAAACTGTCAACAGAGTAGCTAGCTAGCAAGCAACAAGATATACCAAATAATAATTTAAAAAACAATAGAGAGCAAATAAATCAGATTTTGACCTTCAGACACAAGTCACATGGCCAGGAATCAGATTTGTATCTGACTTCAAACCACCTACAAAGGTGGTTTGAAATGTGGCTTGAAATATCCGATTCCATGTGCAGAATGCAGGAAAAAGAACAGATTTGAATCGGATACGGAAATAAATAGGAGTCACTTCAAAGTGCCAATGTGGACACGGCTAAAGAGTCCGACCTCACTGAATCTCATGTACGGGTTCACTGCATCTCATCTCGTCTCTTTTATTAAGATCTGTTTCAAGACAATAACATCTTTCAATAAGTGTCCAGTATTATGGCTAACTGCTTTATTGTGACACCAGTAAAAAGGAGTGAGTTTGACAGAGTGCATTAGTCGTCCCCGGAGCCACTTAGTAGCCCCTGTAATTACCTCTGAACATGCTGGCTAATGAGATGTGACACACACACCAGCCGGTGGCCCAGATGAGGAGGGAGACTGAACCAGAAATGCAGCCGTTGGCTAAGCCCAGCTTACTGTAGTCACTACAACTCCTGAACCCATTCCTGTACGTGAAAACCTAACGTTACCCGGAGACTGAAGCCCTGACTGAACTGTCAACAAAAGATTTGACGCTCTGGACATCCAACAGGAGGGGTCAGGAATCTCTGGACATCCAACGGGAGGGGTCAGGAATCTCTGGACAGAAGGCAGTTGTAGCCCAAAGTGGTGCTGTTACGGCAGGTCAGAGAGACTGTTTTACAGACTGTGTCGTTGGCGGAGAGTCTTACTAGGGAGAGGAGGTTTTTTGGCTGTGTCTGGGCTGGCTAACAGCTCACCGTCGTCAGTATGTGTCAGCACGCGAAACGACAGCAGCTGAGTTGTCTCACCCTAAAGGAGCAGGTCTCGATCATAGCCAGTGACAGAGTGATCGAGAAGCTTGAGATGTCCATCCTGTCAAGGGTCCGAGAGTGGGTGAGGATGAAAAGAGGCAGCAGGTACAGTACTGTATGTTGTTTACAGGTACAGCACTGAGGTCTTGAAGACTGCTCTTGACTGGCCCAAAACTTAGGCATTATATTCTAATATAACTCTAATCACTGATGTTCAATGAAGTTTGAATCAGATGCTGGGAAGTGTTTGATTGGTATGAGGAGAGCAGGTGGTTATTGGATTTCAGGTATTGGATTGAGTTGACAATGTTCTTACCACTCCAGACCCCATGCATACAGCATACTGTATGTAATATGCTGTGCCATATGGAGGTGGGAGTCATGCTTGGACTAAGCCATGATGTAGGTTAATAATGATGTGATGTCATAATAATCCCATAGTTTCCACCACCTCAGCACTATATTCTCCTGGTAGATAATCTCGTCCCCAGGCTAATAGCCCAAGAGTCTGGTGAACGACATTACTATCCTGGACAGAGCATATGGAATCGCTTGTTATTGTTTTTCTGTCTCTATCTGTAGTGGCATGAAAGGAAGCCTGAAGCCTTTCCTTTTAAGAAAGCAAAATAACTTCCTGGAGGAGTAACCAACCACAGCTGTTTTAGAAGCCAGTGGTGGCAGGGTGTGGACTGTGGAGTTCTACAGTATAGATGCAGATCCTAACCACAAACACATATGGGTGTGCTGTGGAGCCGAACTGCATTGGTGGAGAGAAGTTTGGTTCTGTATACCAACATGACAAGGTATTTCTACAGTCCATGTCATTGGTCTGGTGTAGGGCTGTGATGGTCATGGAATTTTGGATGACAGTAATTGGACAGCCACATTTCCACTTCACCGTAATAACTGTTTGAATAGCCCAAAAATTAAATAATATTATTATTATTATTATTATTATACAAAAAAAAATGTGACTACACATTTTCTCCTCTCATCTGCATGTGCTGCCATAGAAATTGAATATATAGAACAGGCCTCCCCAGTCATGTCAATGATGGCATGATGGCTGGGCTGCTGTAAAATATGTGCTATGATTTGTTGATTCATCTCAATTGACATTACAAACAATACATTCCATTGCATGAGCCACATCAGTAACATCATTTGAATGAATCTCTCCACTGGCTTCCAGTTGAAGCTCGCATCCGCTACAAGACCATGGTGATTGCCTACGGAGCTGTGAAGGGAACGGCACCTCCATACCTTCAGGCTCTGATCAGGCCCTACACCCAAACAAGGGCACTGCGTTCATCCACCACTGGCCTGCTGGCCCCCCTACCTCTGAGGAAGCACAGTTCCCGCTCAGCCCAGTCAAAACTGTTCGCTGCTCTGGCACCCCAATGGTGGAACAAGCTCCCTCACGACGCCAGGACAGCGGAGTCAATCACCACCTTCCGGAGACACCTGAAACCCCACCTCTTTAAGGAATACCTAGGATAGGATAAAGTAATCCTTCTAACCCCCCCCCCCCCCCCTAAAAGATTTAGATGCACTATTGTAAAGTGGTTGTTCCACTGGATATCATAAGGTGAATGCACCAATTTGTAAGTCGCTCTGGATAAGAGCGTCTGCTAAATGACTTAAATGTAATGTAATGAATGAACATTCTACATTAACATGGAAATTATTGCATCACAATACCAGACAGCCATTGCGAGTGTACCCATGAGTTTACCAGTCAAATTGCCAGTGTTAGTGGTTCCAAGCCCTTTCTTTTGATTATATTTGTGTGCCGCTGCATTGTGGGGTGCGTTGCCTAGGCAACCGAAGACCCAGTTGCTTGTTTCTGCAAGGTGCAACAAAGCAAAGATGATTTAGTATGAAGATTTTTAGAAACTGCTTCTCCAACGGAAGTCCCCGATCACAGCTTTAGGTGTGACGTTGGCTAGCTAAACTTACGTGCAGAAACACGTCATTGGGTCTAACGGTTGTATCACGACGAACTGCGCATGTGCATGCCATCAAACGAAAGTCACTCCTTCGGTGAAGTTGTCTTGGCTAAAAGAAAAACGTGTCAGTTTGTCACTTTCATAAAGTTGGAGTAATAACATGTTTAGCTACTCAAGACATTGGCTCGAATCTAGGTTGTGCCTTTAGAAATCGAGAAAATGAACAACTAAGGAATCATTTTTAACTTATCTCATTGACTTCCCAAACACTGGTCGAGTCTGCCAAGTCTGCTTCGCAGGAGTCCCCGGAAGTATCACGATGTTGGGCCTCTAGGTTTAGAAACTCTGTGAACAAATTTTCATAACATTTTTAAGAGTCCATGTTATGGCCGAAACTGACTCAATCGCATACATTTCTGGCGGTCCCATCTTCAGTCAGCTGTTGTTTTATTTACGGCTATGGCGGTTATTTTATTTTCATGATGGTCTTCATCCATACACGGTAATTGTGCCAGCTTGAGTGCCAGTCTGTGCTATCATGCCAACTCTTGTCATGCCATGTTTGGCTTGACAATGATAGCAGTTGTCATGTGTGCAAACAGATCTGAATGGGGCAGTACTCTGACCGTATCTGATCCTTTTGCTTTTTTCTATCTTATCGTATGTGTATATTTGTTGTCAAGTGGTGGTGGTGGTGGTGGTGGTTGTTGTTGTTGGCTTTTAATGTTGTTTTATCCTGAATTTCCTCTGATATTAGTTTATGTTCCTAGACAGTCTGATCACACACACACACACAGAGACTATGGGCTACAAAGTGTTGGTCTTATCCTTCTAGGATGGAGACATCTTGTCTGGAGTTGGCCCTGGAGGGGGAGAGGCAGTGTAAGGTGGGGAATTACCGTGCCGGGGTCTCCTTCTTTGAGTCGGCAATCCAGGTTGGCACAGAGGACCTCCAGATCCTCAGCGCCATCTACAGCCAGCTGGGCAACGCCTACTTCCACCTGCAGGAGTACAGCAAGGCTCTAGAATACCACCGCCACGACCTCAACCTCACCAGGTACACAGCACTGCCACGACCTCACCAGGTACACAGCACCGCCACGACCTCACCAGGTACACAGCACCGCCACGACCTCACCAGGTACACAGCACCGCCACGACCTCACCAGGTACACAGCACCGCCTCGACCTCACCAGGTACACAGCACCGCCACGACCTCACCAGGTACACAGCACCGCCTCGACCTCACCAGGTACACAGCACCGCCTCGACCTCACCAGGTACACAGCACCGCCTCGACCTCACCAGGTACACAGCACCGCCTCGACCTCACCAGGTACACAGCACCGCCACAACCTCAACCTCACCAGGTACACAGCACCGCCACAACCTCAACCTCACCAGGTACACAGCACCGCCACGACCTTAACCTCACCAGGTACACAGCACCACATCAACCTCACCAGGTACACAGCATCGCCACATTTTTTACATTTACATTTGAGTCATTTAGCAGACGCTCTTATCCAGAGCGACTTACAGTAGTGAATGCATACATTTCATAAAAAACATTTCCGTACTGGTCCCTCGTGGGAATCGAACCAACAACCCTGGCGTTGCAAACACCATGCTCTACCAACTGAGCCACACGCGACCTCAACCTCAACCTCTGACCAGGTACACACTACCACCATGACCTCACTCTGACCAGGTACACACTACCACCATGACCTCACTCTGACCAGGTACACAGCACCGCCATGACCCTTAGAACCTAAGGTCTGCCCTAAGCCACTGCCTTTATTCAAGTGAAGACGTCATAAGACTAGGCAAGTTTGACAACGAGAAGCTATGCTGCCCATGAAAACTGGTTCAAGGCGAGGTTTGTTCAGCTCTTAAAGGTAAACGTCTGAAGAAATGAGAGCTGGGAGCTGGGGAAGTGGCATGGCACGGTAAATCGTTGACATGTCTAAGATTCTGTGTGGGGATGTGATTTCTCTCCAGAACCATTGGGGATGAACTTGGAGAAGCAAAAGCCAGTGGTAACCTTGGGAACACTTTGAAGGTTTTGGGAAGGTTTGATGAAGCAGTGGTCTGTTGCCAAAGACACTATGACATTACCAGAGGGATGTACGATAAGGTGAGTACAAGTAATATACTGTGGTTGTAATGACTAGTAGTCATCAACCCTGGTCCTGGAAAGCTAAAAGGTGTGCTGATCGTGGAATCAGCCTAAGACATCTGATTCAACCAAAACATCAAGACCTTGGTTAACTGAGATTTAGTGCTAGACTGGAATGGAAGCGTGAATACCCAGGACTCTCCAGGACTAGGGCTGGTGATCACTGGTGGTGGCCAGAACAGGCAGCTTGGTCTCCCACAGCTGAATAGTTGGGGAACTAGAATAACTGAGGAATAGTTATGTGCTGATGTCTAGAATAGTTTGACGCCCGACCCCTGTGTTTGTGTGCTGGGTAATGTATTTTAAGTGTATAATTACAACGTTGGTTATATTGGTCTGTTCCTGTGTGGTGGTTCCTGTGTGTGTATGTAGGTTGGGCAGGCCCGAGCGCTGTATAATTTTGGCAACGTTTACCATGCCAAGGGGAAAAGCATTTGCTGGACTGGAGTAGAGCCAGGAGAAATCCCTGAGGAGGCCAAGGTCGCTCTGAACAAAGCCACAGAGTATTACGAGTGAGTTAATCAGTTGGTTTCTAAAATGGAATCTGCCCATTTAAAATGTGTCAATAGATAAATGTGACTTTTGTTAGTGTGTTACGTTTGTATTTCTTTCTATGATGGCGTCTGCTGAAAAATAAGTCAGACATTTTACATTAAATGAGTCTGTGAATAAATAGACTTTTGTAAATGTGTTACCTTTTTATATATTTTTTTGTGTGTTTCTGTTTACCATAGATTCAACCTTTCCATTGTGAAGGACTTGGGGGATCGGGCAGCACAGGGGCGGACCTATGGTAACCTAGGTAACACACACTATCTGCTCGGAAACTTCCAGCGAGCTGTGGTGGCCCATGGACAGGTACATACCCTAACTTAGTGGCATCATAGAACCTGACTTGCATCCATAAACAGTCAAGGTAATAGATTATAACAGGATGCGTCCCAAATAGCGCCCTATTTACACTATATAGGCAATAGGGGGTCATTTGTGATGAAGGGATGGACATCCCTGTGTAGATAATGTTGTATTGCATGATCTCTCTGTTATTATGTAGAGGGATTGAGAACCTGTAACCAATGACCAATCTGCTTCTTTAACTTATTGTTGTAGCGTCTCCTCATCGCTAAGGAGTTTGGGGACAGGGCGGCTGAGAGGAGGGCCTACTATAACCTAGGCAACGCTTACATCTTCCTGGACCAGTTTGAAGTGGCGGCTGAACATTACAAGTGAGTAGTAGATTACTAGACTCACTTCCTTAGACCAACCATCAGCGGCCCAGTGCTTTTTCAGACACGCCTGTCTAGTGCTCTCTAGTTGGTCCACACTTGTTTGACAGATGTTTGCTAACTCTGGTGCAACTTTGGTGGAACGTATCACTTCTTACTTCTGAGATGTTTGTTTTTGTTGTACATTGTCCCTGTCCAAATTAACTTGATAAACTTAATAAATAAACATGAGTGAGGGCAAGCAATGAGAAGAGAAGGAGTTTTAGTGAGGTGAAAATGATAAGGAAATATTATGTTTTTGGCAGTCTCTGCCCACAGCTGCCTATAAATTAGGAACATGCAAGACTAGTTTTTGGTGGTGACCCCTTCTTACTCACCCTCTGACCCTTGACCTGTCTGTGCCTCTGCCCTCCCCCTCTACCCAGGAAGACTCTGCAGCTGGCCATGGTGCTGAAGGATAAGGCTGTGGAGGCTCAGGCCTGTTATAGCCTGGGCAACACCTACACACTGCAGCAGGACTACCAGAGAGCCATCGACTACCACCTCAAACACCTCATCATCGCACAGGAGCTCAAGGACAGGTACACTATATATACAAAAGTATGTGGACACCCCTTCAAATTAGTGGATTCGGCTATTTCAGCCACACCTGTTGCTGACAGGTGTATAAAATTGAGCATACAGCCATGCAATCTCCATAGACAGACAAACATTGGCAGTAGAATGGCCTTACTGAAGAGCTCAGTGACTTTCAACATGGCAGCGTCATAGGGTGCCACCTTTCTAACAAGTCAGCTAGAGCTGCCCCGGTCAACTGTAAGTACTGTTGTGAAGTGGAAACGTCTAGGAGCAACAACGGCTCAGCCGTGAAGTGGTAGTCCACACAAGTTCACAGAACGGGCCTGCTGAGTGCTGAAGAGCGTAAAAATCGTCTGTTCTCGGTTGCAACACTCACTACCGAGTTCCAAACTACCTGTGGAAGCAACGTCAGCACAAGATCTATTCGTCTGGAGCTTCATGAAAGGGGTTTCTATGGCCGAGCAGCCGCACACAAGCCTAAGATCACAATGCCAAATGTCGGCCGGAGTGGTGTAAAGCTCGCCACCACTTTTGGTCATGTAGTGTACACACACACACACACACACACACACACACACACACACACACACACACACACACACACACACACACACACACACACACACCACACACACACACACACACACACTTACTTTGTTGAACATGCTCAAAGTGATCACAGTAGTGAAGTGTTCTCTAAATTCATTGGTGCTCCTTTCTCTGTTTGTGCAGGGTTGGGGAGGGCAGAGCGTGCTGGAGTTTAGGAAATGCCCACACAGCCTTGGGGAATCATCAGAAGGCCATTCACTTTGCTGAGAAGCATCTGGAGATATCCAAAGAGGTGTCTATTTACGGCTACTGGTCAACTGTGTACTCCTCCCAATCTAATACATGTTATCAGTACCTGTTATCTAGTCACAGCTCTTTTTGCTGCACATTGGAGGAACTACATGGAAATAACATGCTCATTATTATCCAATAAGTCACAACTCTGCGAATTCCAAATGGATAAAATAACTGAGGGGAGGGGCGATGACAACAAAACCTCAACTCTCTATATGGGCACATTATTCCCTTGCTATGTTTAAGTTATGTTCTTATGTAGCTAGTTCTCCCTTTTGTCTTCTCATCTTGTATCTGGTCCAGACTGGAGACAAAAATGGTGAGGCAACAGCCAGGATGAATATGGCAGACCTGAAGTTAGTGCTGGGTCTGGGTCAGAACCCAAGCTCAAGCCTCAACACCAACAACAGCTCTGTTCTGACTGAGAACCACAGGAAGCAGGATACCTTACCAGGTAAGTCCCTACAGGCCTACCTACCTGTAACATTATTATTATAAACAATATTTATTGATTTTATTTTAAATAAAAATGGTCCTGTGTGGCTTAGTTGGTAGAGCATAGCGCTTGCAACATCGATCGTGGGTTTGATTCCTATGGATAAAACCGTATGCTAAATGGCATTTATTATTATTAAAAATAACCATTATTCCATGTATACTCATTATTCTGAACCCTACACAAATCTGCAGTTTGGTGTCAGTCCAGGTGCAAGCCTGGCAAAGTGACACCAATGCCTGTTGATCCATATTGGAGAAATACCCACCTCTGATGTTTGTTTCAGGTGTGAAGTCAGAAGGCAGGAGTAACAGTATGGAGAACTTGGAGCATATAGGACTGGGCCCTGAGAAAACAACTGTAGAAGTGTGTACAAAAATATGTACAGTACACATGCATATTAACACTCACATAGGCTTAGGAGCAGAAATGTCTCATCAGTCATGTTACAATTGTATTGATTATTGTAAATGTTGTTTTTATTGATTGGTTATATAAGCAGCAGTGACATCTCAACTAAACTGCCAAGACACCACCTATCACCCCCTGCCCTCTTGTGTTGTTTCATGTACTTTCTGCCATTACCACAGAACTGGGACGAAGACGTATTCGGGCCTTCTAACCCTAAATCCAGCATGGCCAAGGCCTCCTCCAAACTGTTCTTCATCAACCGGTTCAGAGGGAAGAAACACAAGAAACACAGCTCTCCTACCAGAGATGGGGTCCTCCAGGACACCAGGAACAAGCCCACAGCCCGAGAGGTGGACACACATAAGTCAGGAGTCAAGGTAGCTTTAACCATAGAGATATGTCTATACATCATGAAATAATAGAATTGGTCTGGCTATTATTTTAAATTCTATTCCTATGGCTTCAACAGCCTACTGTGGTTTCACTACAGTAGATCCATAATGTAGTATATCCAGTCTATTGTTACATGCTCGTCTTAGACTATTACTATCTGATGTTTGTCGTGACAGTCTTTTCTGGTTGTTTTAATGGGTGTTTTGTTGATCTTTTCTCCTGTAGATCGGATGTTCTGACACTCTGGGTGACGATGGCTTCTTCGACCTCCTCAGTCGTTTCCAGGGCAGCAGAATGGACGACCAAAGGTGCTCCTTATTGGACGGCGAGAGCCGTCTCTCCGATCCCTTCTCTCCCTGTACTACCCCGCCCGTAGCCATGAGGAAATGTGAGTTACCCCAGCCTCCCTCTGCATGCCACACCCACCAATGTTGCACTTGGTGACCCAAGTGTCATCCAATGCCTATCCATGCCTGTTTCTTATTCCCTTGTTTGGGGGTAGGAGCTCATGCACTGGTTATTTTACTCCTTGTTAGATTTTTGTGGTTATGATAAATAGAACAGGTTTGGGAAAAAGGTTCACACAAAAATACTCCTTCCTTCCACTCATTCTATCCTCACTTCCCTTTCCTCTTCCACCTCTTGTAGCTACTTCCGCATGCGAGGCCAACCTGGAGCCTGGGCATTTCCTGGATCTGCGGGCCAGCTCCCAGGGCAGTCGACTGGACGAGCAGAGAGCCAGCATGGGCAGCAGCCTCCCTGGTCTACGTCTCAGCACCTCCGATCAGCCCATCAGGCCCCACCCCATGCTCAGTCGCCTGATGACCAGTGCTGACCAGCCTCAGGCTGACGACGTCTTCTTTGACATGCTAGTCAAGTGCCAGGTAATCAAGATATAGCCTATTTTAGTTGGTTCTCTGACAATGAAGTTAGTATAAGCCTATATTTGCTTAATAATGAATTAGCACCTATTGTAAAGATGAATGGTAACTCATGTACCAAAGTTATTGAAAAAGACTACTGATACTGCTGATTTGAGATCACAATCCGGTCTGTCCCAATGTGCTTGTGTAGGGTTCAAGACTGAATGACCAGCGGTGTGAAGAACCCCCTCCCTCCACTAGAGGTCCTACTGTCCCAGCTGAGGACTTCTTTAGCCTTATCCTGCGCTCCCAGGCTAACCGGATGGATGAGCAGCGGGTCCCACCCCTAAGTTCCGACCTTAACCAGCCCATCTCGGACTGACCAGCTTTAGTCTACTTCTACCTATCCTCAGCTTCTCTCAGCCCAGAAACCAGCACACAGATACATTCCTCTACCACAGCCCTAACTGAAAATGGATCTACCCCCCCACACTACTCTAGAAATCATGGAGTCCTAATGTACAGACTTTTTATTCTGGCAGAGATTTTACATAATTTGTTTATGTTGACTGGGCTCCTTTCAGCCTTTCTCAGTGTGTGAATGGCCCAGACAGTGCAATAAACTGACAATTTGTTTTAATTGCATTTATTTTGGATCATATATAAGCTTATGTTGATGGAAAAGTTAAGAGTAAAATAAATTGTACAGGTCCGCAATGTTTTATACTTCCGGTGTATGCCCACCTTGAGGAAATAAAGCCTAATTTTAACAAAAAATAAGTTGCATTTCCGTGTCCACTCCAAATCAACCCTTTCTCGTGATTAGATGCCAACTGCCCTTTGGGAATCCAACTAAAATGTTGCAATCTACTGGGCTTGGGAAAAATACATTTAGGGAATAGCAACTTTTTTGTGCTATTCATTTTATTAATGTTGCCATCCCATGTCTTTGAACAATTCATGTTTTGATATTTACAGTACATTCAAATAATCAACATTCATCAGTGCATATCATTGTGGTCATCAACTTCAGTACATTAACAGGCATATTACACAGTGACAATTCATAACAGGTCTAACCTCATCCCCAGGCTCAATTGCTACTGCATCAAGTTAGCTGGTGAATAAGATTAAAGCAGGCCTAGAAGTACAGGACAATGTTTTGCTGGGCTAAACTGTACAGTAAAGTGCTGGTCATGGTTATGTGTAAGGTTTCTTACTAATCTCTAACCTCAGACCGATAAAAGGTCCACTATGGCTCAGAGTCTATTGATTCAGAGCTCAGCCTTTCTCGTGAGTCCTTGCATCTGGGGGGAAAACAAAACAATTTACAAGTTAGTTGAAAGTTACATTGGTTAATCTTTGGACTGAAAGAACATGTCACTTCACATAACCTGTGTTCAATCATTGGTTCCTTTAAGGGTGAGGTGAATTATATTTCAAGTAAATTGATTTGGAAATTCAGTTTACTTCCTGAATTGACCCCCAACCCTGGTTCTGCTGTGATCCAGAATTCAAGACGCAACATAATATTTTCGAGAACCTCTGACAGCCTGTTACCAACCCTTAGTAAAAAATGGACCAAATACAATGTTATTTTACAGTAAACAAATTGACAGACTTTCAGCACATGTATAGGGAAGGACATTCAACAAGCAAAGCACTTACACAAATGACTGATGATTGGCTGAGAGAAATTCATTAAAAAGGATTGTGGGGGCCGTTTTGTTAGATTTCAGTGCGGCTTTTGACATTGTCAATCATTGTCTGCTGCTGAAAAAACGTATGGCTTTACACCCCTTGCTATATTGTGGATAAAGAGTTACCGGTCTAACAGAAAACAGAGGGTGTAATGGAAGCCTCTCCAACATAATCCAGGTAGAATCAGGAATTCCCAGGGCAGCTGTCTAGGCCCATTATTCTTTTCAATCTTTACTAATGACATTCCACTGGCTTTGAGTAAAGCTAGTGTGCCTATGTATGCAGATGACTCAACAATATACACGTCAGCAACACTTAAAGAGCTGCAGTTAGTTTCAGAATGGGTGGAAAGGAATAAGTTAGTCCTAAATATTTCAAAAACTAAAAGCATTGTATTTGGGACAAATCGTTCATTAAACCCTAAATCTTGTAATGAATAATTGTTGGAATTGAGCAAGTTGAGGTGACTAAACTGTTTGGAGCAACACTGGATTGTAAACTGTCATGGTCAAAACATATTGATACATCTCCCGAGTGGTGCAGCGGTCTAAGGCACTGCATCTCAGTGCAAGAGGTGTCACTACAGTCCCTGGTTCGAATCCAGTCAATCACATCCAGACGTGATTGGGAGTCCCATATGGCGGCACACAATTGGCCCAGCGTCATCTGTGTTTGGCCGGGGTAGGCCATCATTGTAAATAAGAATTTGTTAACTGACTTGCCTAGTTAAATAAAAAAAAATAAAGTAGCTAAAATGAGAAGTCTGTCCATAATAAAGCACTGTTCTGCCTTCTTAACATTAGCAGGTTCTACAGGCCCTAGTTTTGTTGCACCTGGACTACTGGTCAGTCGTGTGGTTAGATGCCACAAAGAGGGACTTACAATTGGCTCAGAACAGGGCAGCACGGCTGGCCCTTAAAAGTACATGGGGAGCTAACAATGATATGCATGTCAATCTCTCATGGCTCAAAGTGGCGAGATCGACTTCATCACTACTTGTTTTTGTAAGAAGTGTTGTCAAGCTGAATGCACCAAGCTGTCTGTTTCAACTACTAGCACACCCAAGTCCAGAACAGACTATGGGAGGCGCACAGTACTACATAGAGCCATGACTACATGGAACTCTATTCCACATCAGGTAACTGATACAATCAGTAGGGAAAAAAAGAAGATAAAAATATACCTTATAGAACAGCAGGGACTGTGAAGAGTCAAACAAAGGTACAGACACGCATACAAGCGCTAGCACACGCACTCTACACACGTACATTGTAATATTGTTGTATGGTAGTATTATACATTTTGTATAGTAGATATGTAGTTGTGTAATAATGTTATTTGATGTAGTGTTTTATATGTAATGTAAGTGCCTTAATGTGCTTGGACCCTAGGACGAGTAGCTGCTGCCTTGGTAGGATCCCTAAGAAATACAAAATGCCACTAAGTTTGTCCTCACCTGGGGAAGCAGCAGGTGAAGGAGCCAGACTCCCCCTCTACGCGGTAGCGTCCTGAGGTGGGCAGATCTTTACACTCAGACATGAAACAATGCAGCTCCGACACTGGGCTCCCTTCCTGCTGCTGTTGCTGCAAGACAAACGATAGGATTGTTCTGGTGAGGAAATGTTTTTACTAGGAATAGTATTGTAACAAAAAGCAAGTGAAATGTTATAATAACAGAAGTGCATATTCGACCATCAGATCTAAATATTAGGCATGGAAATCTGTTAAGGTAAGGGTTTAGTTTAGACATATGGTTAGCAAATCACCATCCAGAACTATTCAATATCTGCCGGCTGTACACTGCCTATAATGAATCTTAACCTTGATGGTGTCATAGGTATCAGTGATAAGGGTGATGAAGAGGCTGAGGATCATGTAGATGAAGAGCGAGACGAAGGTGTAGAGGTAGACTCTGCTGAAAAGCCACACCAGGTAACTCTTCTGCTTCATGTACTTGAAGGTGGGATACATGTCATCTCCGTTGATCAGCGAGAACAGGCACTCTGATACTGTGTTCAGGGTCCGGAACTAACAGAACAAAACAGACAAGGCTATGGTAAAAACATTTTTTTTTTTAAATCCAGTTAAAGCCTCCTTTTGCTGTTAAAAACCCCTGGCACTTGTGTGGTTGAGTGATAACACTCCCAACAGGTTGTGGGTTCAATCCTCGTTTGATCTCCTACCTTCTCGTGGTAGGGCCCGAGCACGATCCAGCCACAGAAACAGTACCCCAGGTAAATGATTCCGGCACAACCGATGAACCGAACCACATTTGGGAAAGCTGCTCTCAGGGTCAGGATGAGAATCTAGGAATAACCAATCACAATCCACAGATCAATGGAATTCCTATGGAACTCACCCAGTATTCCAATTAAAAAAAACATAATATGTCTTGTGTGAAGCATCAAGTGTTGAATTCAACACGAGTGTCCTACATTGTACTTCTTGAAGTATCCCATGTAGCGTATGACTCCGATCCAAACAAGCATTGTGCCTGTTCCGAGAAAGATGCTGCAGACATCATAACTAGTGAGAATCTAAGGGAAAAGCATACAAATTAGACTAATAATATTTGTGTAATGTGTGAAGGCTAATGCGAATAACATGTCACACACACCTTTGTCTGGATTTCTATTTTAAGAATGGAACCGATGATGGTGAGTGTATCACTGGCGATGATGAGGATATACCAGCCGTTCAGAAACTCCAGCCTATCGGACCATGGAACCTTCTTCCCTTGACGGACTAGGCAGAAGTCTGTGTACTCCTGGAAAAATGAGGCAGATACAGACAGCTTTACAGAAACCAGCCATAACACACAAAAACCACTCACCTCACTCACCTTTCACTGTTGACAATACTGCCCTGCAAAAGTGCAGTGCCTAGGTAATTAGACAGACGGCAATTTCTGGTACTTCCTGACATATTCTGATCGACTGGCTTGTTCTTGTGTCAGAAAACTAAATATCACATGAAATCAGATAGTATACCTGGCCATTACAACAGATGAAAGATTTTTTTACCAAATTCGTAGTTACTGTACTTTGCCTTTGTAGGGCAGAATAGTAGACTTACAAACTGTAGCCGTATCCCGTTGAGCACAGAGCGTGTGCAGAGGGCCAGAGAGGTGATGCACGTTACAATGATGAGACAGTCAAACAGCAGTGGGTAATAGATGTTCTTGGGAGCTGGGGAGAGAAAACTAAACTAGAACAACTCTGCCAATGATTGGTTGAAAACAATTACTGCAGAACTTTGATTTATAAAACACACCCTTTCAAATACAGATAGCTCTAAAATGAAACAGGAAAGGCTAATGATTATACACTGAACATACATGCCCCGATTACTTTCCAGTCTCTACATTCATTTATATCAACGTCATTGTCCAGGTCGACTTTTATTCTGCCACTGTGGGCTTGGTTGTTGAAGGTGATCTGTTAACCAGAGAAAGATACATGGTTTTCAAATACGGAAGGAAAGGGTATGAGAGTTAATGTTTTACCAGCCCTAGCTAGCATTCCAGTCACACCTAATACTTTTCTCAAGTTTCAAACAATTAACTACCAACTTTGAAGAAAACAGTGGAACTCGAATGGATAAAAATGGGAACAAACTTCTAAATGCAGAGAACATTCCGTCATACTGGGAATATGTCTATAATCTGCCTAGCCAATAAGTGAGGTGAGGTAGAGAAACAGCCTGGAGTCAGATGACATACCGTGACATCAAAGTCATAGCAGTTTGGCAGCTCTCTGTTTCTGACTGTTTGTAGGTTTATGGCCTTCAGAGTGAACTTGATCTTCACATTCAACAATCTGCAAGTCGCAAAGATAAATACAGTATCCTAATCACTGACAAGTACAACAACCTACATTTAGGACAAAAACATGAGGGATCCAGTTCTGAATATTATGTAATGTGTTTGTTTAAAGGGCTGTCACCCCACACCCATGTACTTACTGTAAGCAAAAAAAACTGTTTTTGTTTAAAGTATACAGTGGATACAGTTCTATTACTTATGATTATGCATTGAAAAATTCTAAGTTTAATATCACGGCCTGATACCTTTTGAAATCCACAACGAAATTCAACAGATCATCCTCGGTTGTGCTTCCCATGGGGAACACTGGAACAATCTCAAGGCATTCTGTTGTGGGGTAAAAACATTTCAGCAATAAAAAAAAAAAATCTGAATTTAAAAAGATTGCTTATCAAAACCACCTCAGTCCAAATCATAACATTCTGTTCAGACCATTCTGATAAAGTGATTAAAGCATGTCGAACATCTTAGACTTGCCTGGCTACCCAAACTCCTTGCTCTGGACAAACGATACACCCATGGCCGTTAGTTTCTTCTCCGCATTGAGTCTGGATTGGAACGCCTCTCCAACGATTTCAAGAATGGAAATCCATTCTAGACCGTCTGATTGGTCCCAGAACACACGTGTGTAAAGCAGCATTTTGAAAATGTGTCATTGGCTTTGATACTCTGATTGGTTAGAGATGATCCAATTGCTGATTACTTTGTACAACACCGCTCATTTTGATGTCACCACAAACAACTTCAATAATGGCAGTCTCAGACTGACGTATGTGGCGAACGATAGAGCAGTGGAAGAATTCAGTTTGAGTCGTCAGGCAACTCTTACACACCACTGAAAGCTAAACTGCAAATTACATATAGTATACAGCGACCATTAGCCTACCAGTTTCAATCTGTGCGTCTATATCAAAGGTCTCATTGGCTGGTGAAATGCTTCCATTCCTGTAGAACTCTTGGCACAGAGACAGAGGGGAATAGGTGTCCCCCTTCTTCTCATAGGCATGGTTACCAACGGTGATATTTCGCAGACGGGAATACTACAATTAGGACATAAAAGAATGACAACTGTAACATTAAAAAGTAAGCAATCACATACTGTATTTACTCAAATGATGTTTGATTGACAAGGGATGACATGAATACTGCACAATTTTAACACTTGCCCCCCAATCCCCCATTCCTTGATACATGTGTAAATACTGGACTATAAATTGTGCATTCCTGTATTATACTTATGCAAAAAATGTTTATTCTATTTTACTAAGCCATTTACTTTATGTTCATATTCTTATTTTTAAAATGTATTTCTTATTGTTGTTGCATTGTGGAGAAGGAACCTCAAGTAAGAATTTCGTTGGACGGTGTATACCATGTGTATCCTGTACATACGACTAGTACAACTTGAAAATGTTGGTGAACTATCAAGCTATGACAGAACAGAAGTTGGAGGCTAAACACAAATAAAACAGACATTGGGTAGGTATTTCATTGGAATCATGCTCCATAAAACACTACCTTTACACAGCAATAAGCCATCAAAAATTAAAGGAGCTAGGTACTGTACAAAGTCCTCTAAGAGGACAGAACTATACAAGCTACTTTACCTATAAAACTCAACCAATGATTGACAGTAATGTGACAAAACAAAGGAGTAAACCATTGTGGTGCTTGACAATCACATGCCATTATGTCACTGTCAACTGTTCCTCAGGATTCAGAATATTGGTGGGACTAGGGGGAATACACCTGGTAAACAGTATTTTGAGTTCTCAGGACACAGAATCTCACAGGATGATGAGGGAATGGTCAGAACTAGCTTCTGATTTCCAGGCAACAAAAACTGGTTACCATCTCACAGGTTTGACCTACTGTCCTCAATTAGAAACCAAAAGCAATACAGAGGAGATATCCCTGTATATCATTCATTTCCAATCACAGTTTATGTTTGATAGAATGTAATAGCAGCTGTTGACTGTCCTTACCTTATCGACTATGTAAGAGATGTGTTCATACACCTCATCCTGCCTGTACACAGCATAAGAGTCCCCACGGCCATCCACGTAATCTTTGAGGAAGAGATGCTTGAATGTCATGAGGTTCTCTTCTTTGAAGGTCACCACCATCTGATTGCTCAGTCCAAAAGACACCAACTGGGAAGAGAAAAGTTTTGACACACGGAGGATGCATTCCAACAAAATGCCATATATAGTGGCTTCCATCACTATGTATGAGAAAGTTGGTGACCACTGTCAATGAGTACTGGGATATGGCATACATCTGGTATAGTTGGGATGGTTTAAAACTATGACACTGCTGATTTGCGTGATCAGGATATGGCTGTGTCTGTCTGTCTCTATTTCTTTCTTTCTATGTTGGGTCTTTTTAGGATTGGATATGGAATAGTTCAGAACTAAACAACCAAAAAGTACCCCGTCTCTGTTGACTGTTTGCTCATTGGTCAGTACCTGGATGGTAATGATGGCGATCTTGATGATCTGGAGCATCAGTTTCCATGGTTTCCGTCCACGGGCTTTGTATTTCTCACAGGGGTTCATGAAGAAGTACTTGATCTTCCTCCTGAGGTTGTCCGCTGTCTCCTTGTCCTGGTGCTGCTGGTTGTCTGCCCAGGCAGCATGCCCATTTGGCTCGTACACAGAGCTGTAGAAACCACCTGAATGCTCCATCTCTAAAGGAAATAGAAACAACGCGTGTTTAATCATAGAAATATAATCTATTCCCATTCTAGTGATTCTATATGTGTTCAACAGTGTTCACTTTTACACAATTGATAGCCTAACTCTAGACTATTCACAAATCCTCTCCAAACATGCTGTGGGATAAGAACCTGCTCACCAGGCAAGTGGTTTACTTTATCTTGATAAATAGCCTAACTTAAATGCTGTGCAGTGTGTCTGTTCCTCATTCTTGGTGACACTGACACCTGTAATTGTGTTGGACTAGTTGCACACCCAGGTGAGCAAATTGGACAAGGACACCTTGCAGAAATTATGTGGCACTGGCAAGATGGGCATTTTACGAATAGGCATTCAGTTTGTTCAACACGGTATGTGCGTTGCCTTTACTGGTAGCATATCATCATGACATTGTTTCGATCTCTGTACATTCGTTCTGCGTTTGTCATCATTCATTCATTCGGAAAGCAAGTTAGAGGAAGAGAATGAGAGAATGGGTCAGGTTCGCTCGCTTTCTTACCTGAGCTTTGACCCGAGCAGTGCTGAATAACAAACCGCATCTCACATTCCGACACATGATCACTTTCCACCATTTCGCTCAACAACACAAAAACAGCACACTAAGCATGCAGCATAGTGGGGGACAAGCTAAAAAGTATGCTACCCAACGTGCCCAACTGGACCCGTCCCGAGCACACTTGACTGGGATCAATCATTTGAGAAATGGTCTTGATAGGCTCCTTACCATCTACTTTTGGTTGCTGGCTAATTGGCTGCTATTGATGTCAGTTGATGAATGGTCAGTCACATTTGCGATCCAAAATGTATCCAACAATGAGTCCCCCGTTCACTTGAGATGTGATACAGTAGTAACCAGTATATCCGATGATTAGACAGTTTATTTCATCAGAAAATTGTCTCAACATTATCCAATTTTAATTGTATAATCAAGTATTGCTGTAGCCTGGATAAATATGATTCATATTTTCCATGTGAAGAATAATATCCTGAGCTGTCCCGTCCTGACAATAATAGTCCATAAAAAATTCATCATGAGTCATGTCCCAATTGTCAATATAATCACAAATCCCAGAATTAAAAGCGCGAGTGAGCAACGGGTGTCTTTTGCGGGTAGTGTGGTAAAATAGGCGTGGCCAAGTGGGAGGCTTCATTTCAAGTGGCCGCGACTGGCTGTTCAACCTGTCCATCAGCTAATTTGACTCCAGTAACTACTAGCAACCAAACTGATGCAGGAAACTTGTTCTTGGAGCTGAACAGCGAAAGTTGGGGATTTATTTTGGTTGCTGAGAATGAGGGAAACCCGAAATTAATGTACGGTAAACATAAGGGAGGCCTTTGTGTATATTTTAACATGTATATTAACATCTAGCTAGCTACATAGCTAACAAGATTAACAGCAACATTTAGCAGTTAGACGAATACAGGGCAGGCAATCTCGAATAATGTTATAGCTAATGTTAGCCAGCTAGAATTAGCTGTAGCTGACGTTAGCTAACTAGCCAGCCAGAGACCCAACCAGCTAGCTAATTCCACCAACTCGTTCACACACTTTATAATTCCTATCCTATCATCAATGTTTTTTTCTAAACACAGTTTAGTTTCGCCTTGTGTCACCACTGTCTCTAAAAATAGAAGAGTAGCGAGTATTTGCCACCGGATGTCGCCACAGCACATGATATGGCTATCCGGCTCTGTAAACTGGGCTAAAAATCACAGTGAACAAACCTCACTCCATTTCCATATATGTTTATTTTTAGATTAGACACATCTAATTTATAGACAAAAGAGAGTAGGTGTAGACGGCTGTTTGATACAGACCAGTAACTCTCAATATCATAATGCTCCACAGCAAATATCTTTGTGATTACGCTTAACTACAGAGATGTCCACAAAGAGACCCAAGAGCACAACCACTACCAGTAAGGGGAAAGGTATGTATGATCCCTTCAGTACATCTGACTTTTTTGTATCATACTTCACCTGTCATGTTTATTTTCCTAATTTTAATGATACTAATGCAAATGTAAAATAAAAGTACATCAAGTATGACCATTTCTGCTGTTTTGAATCAATGTAGACAAAAAGGCTGATGAGTCGTCTGCAGGAAGTGTTGCAGGGTCTGGTAAGATTTCTTTCATGCATTATATAACTATTTAATCAAAAATGTTCCTGAATATTCCTGGCTCTTTTGCTGTATATCAAACTTATGATACTGCAATGGCTATAACTTAGATATAGAACATTAAGTGTAAACTACCCCAGCATGAGTTCAGTGAATTCCCTGGGTTTTTGGCTGCTCCAGAAATGTAGACCGCTGACACTTCTCCTCTGCTGATTCCCATGAAATTCCATAAACCATTAGCAACCTGAACTCTGCTTTCTGAATAGGCCGGCGATGGGTCCCTAACAAGGTTGGGGAGTAACTGATTACCGGTACATGTCATCGGTTACATGTAATCTGGGTTTAAAAACAAACTGTAACTGTAATCAGTTATGTTACCAGCAAAAATATTACATTACATTAAAATACATTATGACTGTTTTCTCAATGACATTTAACTCAACATTGAAAAATGCCGCAAGTTTAAGTTTGTTCCAACTGAGCAAGTCTGACCACAAGTCAGAAACCACTATGTTGACACCAAAAGTATTTGATGGACCCATTTCGTTTTCTAACGCCTCTTAATGGGTAAGTAATCTAAACGTAACTTTAAGTAATAAGATTCTGTTACTGAGTAAAATTTTGGACTGGTAACTAGTAACTGTAATGGATTACATTAGAAATGAACCTACCCAATCCTGGTCCTTAACACAAAGGGTCGTGTGAAAACTATTTGCCTTAATTACTGCAGCCTCTGCCATAGTAGAATATGACTATAGCCTTACAACTTAGTCCTAAGGCACTAATTCCCCTCTTGTGAACAATCAGGTCTGTCTGATAAACACCTGCATGATCTACATCTGGCCTCTCATCACATTACCATCGTAGCAGAAAGAAACACAGTACACTAATGTGTTCCTGTTCCACAACAAACAAGACAGAAAACAACATCTTTCGGCAAACTACCCTCCTGATTGAATGACAAGCCTGTATTTGATTGCTTCCATCTGTGTTAGAGGGGCTGGTTCCCTACGTTGCATGTTCACTCAGACAGGGACAGAAGATGCCAGAGGAAGCCTAAGGCCTGAGCCTATTTGACTCTTAAACGGTGATGTAATGAGCATGATATATTAATCAGCACTGTTTCTTTGTGGGCGGAAACCTGTATACCCTATGCATGCTTTTCATGTGAGCATGGGTGTACTGTTGCAAACCCTGTGGACATACACATAACCGTTAGTATATTTCTCTATTTCCATCTCAAGTATATATATTTCCATCTCAATTTTAAGTCTTAACAAATGCCGGCCAGACCAGCAGAAGGAAAGGGGTATCTTTTTACTTTAGATTAGGTCATCGGCTATCATGTAAAGGGAACATGATAGCATTATGCACTTGGGAGGGTCATCTCAGTTGATGCAGTATGATTCAGCCCTATTGAATGTAATGTGTTGGAGAATAGTTGGAGCTATATGCTTGGTCTGTCATTTAAAGAGATGTCTTAGACAAACTCCAATACATGTACTGGATTTAAAATGTGTGGTGTTGGTGGTAACAATATGATTCACAAACACTTTATATGGATTTTACCTTCAAAGAGGGATGGCACCTGTTTTTCATATGTTACATTTAACCTCTCATCATCACTCAAGCATAACATATTTTCCATAAGTACCACATGGCATGTTTAACACATCACCCACTGTAAATGAATGGTGTGAGTTTCCACTACAATAATTTGGCATGGGCGCTGGTGGTCTGAAAACAAAGGGAAGACACACCTAGTTGGGAAGTGGTTACTTAAGTTGTACTTCAGCATTCTCTGGGTCTCCTCAGCCTCAACCCTGTGGAAAGGCTTTGATGCAGGCCACAGGTGAGATGAGAGCTATAATTATGCAAAGCCCTGTTTACTATAGCATGCAATGCACTGTAAGCCTGTGTTTATGTCCAAGATAAGTTTATTTTAGTAAGTATACAAGAGAAGCTTCCTAGCCTGTTTACTAAAAGGCTTCAAAGTGAATACTGTCATGCTCTGGTGTATGGCGTTACTGGAATCATGTTGTTGTTCTGATTGTTTGTAGGCTGGTGATGATGTTTGTATTATCATACTTTTTTACAATCAGATAAAACTCAATTAAGAACAGTGCTGTACATTTTTGTAGTATATCTTTTCTTGTTATTGCAACTGGGAATTGGAGGTACTCTCTAGGGGCGGCCACAGCACAGCAAAATGTATTGCAACAGAAAACAGAAGTTTGTGTTCTTATTGGACAAATTCCCTTAACAGTCTGACCCTTGTCCCCCTCACATCAAGGTCATCCTAATGACATCTTCCCCTTGACGTTGACCTCGGCTACCCAGGAGCTGTTTGGGTGTCGCTGTGACGAAGACGTCACGGGGGACAACCCCTACAAGATCCTGAGGAAAGAGGACATCGTGCAGGACATGAGGATGAGGGCAGCTGTGTCTGATTTCAGCCCCGTGAAGCAGCTGGTGCTGGTAGGCTGATCTCTATGTCGTTGTTATTGTTGTCATACAGAGGAAGCATACAGGCAATCCCGTGTGGCTCAGTTGGTAGAGCGTGGCGCTTGCAACGCCAGGGTTGTGGGTTTGATTCCGACGGGGGACCAGTATGAAAATAGTATGAAAATATATTAACTAATATATGTTACCACCAACACCACAAATTTTAAGTCGCTCTGGATAAGAGTGTCTGCTAAATTACTAAAATGTCATATCCTCCCAACCAATATGATGGTTGATTCACAGGCCTCATGTTTAGGTTGAGGGGTCTGGGGGAAAAACACTGCCTCAGTTCCTAGCCTGGTCCCATATCTGTTTATGCTGTCTTTAACCATAACAAAACGGTCGTACCGCCTCTGTTTTGGTAAAAAGCTGATGGATGGGCCTGGAGAAATGTAACCACTTCTAGATTAATAGATGCAAGGACTGACCCTCCATAATATCAAAATTATTATTTTAACCATGCTATTACATTTACAATGTTTACAAACATTGGGGAAAAACAAGCTTATATTTTGGGTTCTCATGGAGTGTGACAGTTGAACTAAGCTCATAAGGCATTTCTAAGTTATATTCTTCAAGAATCAATGGATTGGCATTTTTCCTATTTTGTTGCCTTAGAACCTGGAATATTTTTTTGGGGTGGGAGGTTGTATCATTTGATTTACACAACATGCCTACCACTTTGAAGATGCAAAATATATTTTTTTTGTTAAACAAAAAAGGAATAAGACAAAAAACGGAACTTGAGCATGCATAACTATTCACCCCCCAAAGTCAATACTTTGTAGAGCCACCTTTTGCAGCAATTACAGCTGCAAGTCTCTTGGGGTATGTCTCTATAAGCTTGACACATCTAGTCACTGGGATTTTTGCCCATTCTTCAAGACAAAACTGCTTCAGCTCCTTCAAGATGGATGGGTTCCGCTGGTGTACAGCAATCTTTAAGTCATACCACAGATTCTCAATTGGATTGAGGTCTGGGCTTTGACTAGACCATTCCAAGACATTTAAATGTTTCCCCTTAAACCACTCAAGTGTTGCTTGAGCAGTATGCTTAGGGTCATTGTCCTGCTGGAAGGTGAACCTCTGTCCCAGTCTCAAATCTCTGGAAGACTGAAACAGGTTTCCCCTCAAGAATTCCCTGTAATTAGCTCCATTCATCATTCCTTCAATTCTGACCAGTTTCCCAGTCCCTGCCGATGAAATACATCCCCACAGCATGATGCTGCCACCACCATGCTTCACTGTGGGGATGGTGTTCTCGGGTGATGAGAAATGTTGGGTTTGTGCCAGACATAGCATTTTCCATGATGGCAAAAAAGGTACATTTTAGTCTCATCTGACCAGAGCACCTTCTTCCATATGTTTGGGGAGTCTCCCACATGCCTTTTGGCGAACACCAAACGTGCTTGCTTATTTTTTTCTTTAAGCAATGGCTTTTTTTCTGGACACTCTTCTGTAAAGCCCAGCTCTGTGGAGTGTTCGGCTAAAAGTGGTTCTATGGACAGATACTCGAATCTCCGCTGTGGAGCTTTGCAGCTCCTTCAGGGTTATCTTTGGTCTCTTTGTTGCCTCTCTGATTAATGCCCTCTTTGCCTGGTCCATGAGGTTTGGTGGGCGGCCCTCTTTTATCAGGTTTGTTGTGGTGCCATATTCTTTCCATTTTTTTGTAATGGATTTAATGGTGCTCTGTGGGATGTTCAAAGTTTCTGATAATTTTTTATATCCAAACCCTGATTTGTACTTCTCCATAACTTTGTCCCTGACCTGTTTGGAGAGCTCCTTGATCTTCACGGTGCCACTTGCTTGGTGGTGCCCCTTGCTTAGTGGTGTTGCAGACTCTGGGGCCTTTCTGAACAGGTGTATATATACTGAGATCATGTGACAGATCATGTGACACTTAGATTGCACACAGGTGGACTTTATTTAACTAATTATATGACTTCTGAAGGTAATTGGTTGCACTAGATCTTATTTAGCGGCTTTATAGCAAAGGGGGTGAATACATATACACGCACCACTTTTCTGTAGTATTGTTTTAGAATTTTTTGAAACAAGTAATTTTTTTAATTTCACTTCAGCAATTTGGACTATTTTGTGTATGTCCGTTACATGAAATTCAATTAAAAATCCATTTAAATTACAGGTTGTAATGCAACAAAATAGGAATAACGCCAAGGGCGTTTATTATATATATATAATTTATAAGTCCAAAAAGTGATGTAGCAACTACAGATTGCCCCTTTAAGTCTATCAAAAGTGTGCAAGTTTGAGCATATTTTTTTTCCTCGCAAGCATCCTTTCTGAGTTGAAGTAATCATCTAGTTTTTCAAAAGAATCTGTAATCTGATTACAATATTTTAGCTGGTAACGTAAGGGATTACAGTTACCGTTTTTTTGCAAAGCCTTTACATGTAACGGATTACATGTAATCCGTTACTCCCCAACCCTGATCATCAAATATCACTCCTCTGTGTGGGGTAGTGCTGTTTCCATGGTGACGTGTGGGTGGTTGTTTGTCCTCTCTAAGACCTTGGCACAACAATTCAAGTTCTCACTGACCAAGACCCCCCCAGCCCTTATAAATGATCTATTGGTTCATGTTTCACTCACAATGGCACTCATTTTAAAGGTTAAAAGTAAAAAATCTGGTTTTGAAAATATATCACTGTTTTAGTCAAATTGTACTTACATGTTATGCCAACCTGCTAGTCTCTGTGTGTGCAGTGCACTGTGCTCTCAATGCCCTCTCTCTCCTATGTGATACAACAGGACTACCCTGAAGATGAGCTCCTCCTGGGCTACGACAGAGACTTCATCTACGGATCCAGCTTCTACCTGGTTCTAACAGCAGATGCCAAGGAGAGGCACCTAAAGGTGAGTCCATTTACCACCAGTATTCTGCTCTTCAGAAGAAGAAAATGTTTTTTAAAAACAGTACTCTGTGACATACTAGGGGAAAAACGCCCTTACATCTGTATATATGATAAAGGGATTGTAAAATAAGTAAAGAAAGTAATGATTCAAATTCAAAACATCTAAAGAAGAATATCATTCATGTCTTCAATATAATCCCTATTACTCATTACAGTGTTCTCTGTATGTCTGGCCCATGTAGCCTGTAGTGGCTTTGGGAGTTGAGGTAGCTTTGGAGCGGGAGCCGTCGGAGGTGTTTGCAGCACAGAAAACCTTTGAACCCCAGCCCTGGATCTCTCTGGGCAGCGAACAGGAGATAGAGGAAGAGTCTGTCACTGACTCCAGACCCAGGGTAAAACACCGGAATTTAGGGCCCTAAAAATATAATTCAAATATCAAAACAGAAAATAGAATTGTTACTAAATGATTGTTCTGAATGAATTAGATAATGATCTAATAGCTAAGTTCTTTCTCTCTCATTCATTCTTCTTTCTCCTCCTCCGTCTCAGTTGAAGTATAGGATCTCCAGGGTGCGGAGGGAGTTTGGGGCACCGATCTTCTTCTCTGACCGTAATGCCATGGAGACCAAGGATGGCTTCCTTGAATGTACCCCCTACCAGGACAAGAACTTCAGCCTCAAGCAGATGGAGAGACACACTGGAGTGCAGACTATCCCCAACCTCAAGAGCTCCAGCACCCAAACACAATGGTAGGTCATGTTGTAACTAGAGCCAGGTAGAACAGGGGAAGAAAATAGACCATGGTACAGTCCTGTAGCTACTAGTCCACATTGGCAGTATCTAACAATGTCAGATGTGTTGTAATGATTCATCACTTTTTTTTTAATGAATCATTACAATGAATCATCAAATGCTTTATCGTTTTAGAATGACTATACCCTGTACTGAAATATGATCTGAATTGAACATTGAAGCAAAAGTGTGCCTACTTTATCCATTATTGTTCTGTTCCATAGGACATATCCAAGGAGTATGTGTATGCAGTACGAACCCAGAGAGTTCAGCGAGGAGGAGAAAGAAAACTGCCTCCAATCTGAGAATCTGAAGAATTTCGTCAACTCGGTGGCCTCCAGGTAAGGGATCATTTAAATTATGGATACGATCGAGTCTCTGGGACTCAAGGGGAGCGTTTTAATGCATGGAATGACTGAAAGCCAACCAGAGTTATACATTATAGTGCAGCCTTGAGGAATCCACTCTCATACATTATGAAAGCCAAGGCCTGATCAAGATATGCACAAAGTAACTTATGGAGACTTAACTTTTCTTCTGGCAGTTCTCCATGGTTTATGCTGATGTATGTTTTCTGCTCATTATCTAAGCTCTGTTTTTTAAAGTCAAAATAAAAAAAAAACATTTTATTGACTAGTACTCGATAAAGTCCTATCCTATCAGTATACCATCAATCTATTACATGACCTACTGTGTTCTACATTCCATCCTGTTCTGTACATCAGACTAGTCTGGTTACCAATCTTTTTAGCTAACTTTCCACTCCTTGCCATTCCTGAATATTTGGCAAATGACAGGAGTGACAAGGAGTGGAATGTAATAGCTGAGCAGAGACAGGATCCAGGCTAACATTAAAAAAAAAATTCTGAGAAGGAGAGATGAGAGTATTACTTAAAACATTTTTTTAAATATAGTTTATCTTTCGTTAGTCAGCGCCTGACGGCCGAGATATACTATAGATGGGTTAGCTGACAATGTCACAAAAATCGTTTTATACTATACAGCAGTAACTCGCCTAGCCACGCTATGGCCGCCAGCATGTGGGTGCTAACAAGCTAGCAAGCATGCTAGGTAGTGCTACGTATCAACAGCCATTGTCAGCCAATCCAGTAGGGGTTGGAAGCTATGGTGAGCTTCGATTGGTTACTTGCGCCATGATATTGCTGTAGATTTGCATAAAGTTCAGCTTTGCCCAAATTTAGGCCCGCCTTGTTCAGCTCCCTCGCCCATGCTCGCATCTCCCAACGGTCCCCCCCGCCCACTCTGCTTCTCACAACTTTCCTTCCATTGAAAATGAATGGGAAGCTGCTGTTTCACCGTGCGATGCCGTCTCGAGTGTATACGCCCTGTAAAGATGTGTGTGTTCTTTATTAAATGAACTTCCCAGGTTTGAGATAGCCATCCAGCAGAATGAAATCATGGATGTGTTCTTTGACGACTGGAAGGCCCTGAGTGAGGAGGACAGTGGCTATGGACGGAAGGCTGACCCACACCTGAAGGAGTACCAGTCCTTCACTGACCTGCACTTCAGCAAGGAGAAGACCATTAGCAACATCAACTGGCACCCCACCATCAACGGTGAGGGACAGGAACATCATAGAAATAGAGTTACTAGAAGGGGCGTTCCCGTTCAAGTCAATAGGCTTTAATGGGTTGGCCGGTGGAAGTACAGCAGGAAGCGTCCTCATTAACCAGGAGGTAGTAATCATATTTATATGAAGAACATGGACACGGGGTTGAGACAAGGGGAACAGTACAGGTGCCTACTGTATTGAAGGGTCTGCAGTGTGAGTGTGGTTATGAATGATTGTTACTGTGGCCCGAAAAAAGATGCAATCATTTACATTTAGCAGACAGACAGTGATATACAGGGGTGACTGTCTGTCAAAATGAAAGAACAGTAATGTTCTGCCACTGAACAGAACATACAGAATACTTATCATCATCAGTTACTGTATGGGTGTTACAATCAAATCAAAATGTATTGGTCGTTTAAACAGATTTGCAGATGTTATCGCAGGTGCAGTGAAATGCTTGTGTTTCTACTAGCTCCAACAGTGCAGTAATATCTAGCAATACAATAACAATACACGCATAATCCAAAAAAATGAAAAAATGTATTATATAGGAGGAGCCATGACTACAATACAGTATATACTTATAAAGTGGTTGAAACATTATGTAAACATTATTAAAGTGACCAGGGTTCAATGACTCTTGTCACAGGAGTCTGTGGCATCTTCATTGGGGAGGATGGGCTCATGGTAATGGCTGGAGCAGAATGGTATCAAATACATGTGTATGGTTTTGACAGTGGTTATATGTGGTTGTGGTAGTTTCTGTATGGTTCTGTAACGTTATGACAGTGTTTATCAGAATCACCTTTAAGTACATTTACATGTGCCCGGAATTTGAGCTGGCGAAATAGTGCTAAACAGAATAAACAGACAGAAGGTACAGACAGAATGTATAGACAACATCCACATACAGATGGGTATACAGACACAATCCGTATTACACATAGTAAGAAAGAATATGTGGTTGTGTTTAGGTGTGATAGCGGTGGCTGTGACAGAGAGGCTGTCCTTCGAGGACAGGATCAATGGCTCCACTAAGCTGCTCCTAAACCCCTCCCTCATTCTCTTCTGGAGCTTCTCTGATCCCATCAACCCACAGGTATGGTATGGCAAAGTCTTCTCTTTCATTTCATCCTCTTCTACCTCCCTCTCTCTCTGGATAAATCCTCACTGACAGCTTACAAGCAATATCTCTTTCTCACCCTTGACTCACGTCAGATCTGTTTGAGATGAGCTCTCTTAAAAAGAGAATGGCTTTAGAAGTTGCTTTGAACTGTCATTCAAAGCCTTTGTTTGGTTAAGTTGAAGTAAGAGCCTCGTAATTAATTACAATTGAGTCGAACAGTTGAATTTACCCAAGGATAATAGAGCCATTATAAAGTACTGTATATGAGGTGGTTTAGGGATTTAAAAAAATACTGCAATACATTTTCAGCAGATAAAATAAACACATTTGATAGGAATAGACCAGATTCAGCTCTGGACTTGTTAGGAATAGACCAAATTCAGCTTTGCACTTGTTAGGAATAGACCAAATTCAGCTTTGCACTTGTTAGGAATAGACCAAATTCAGCTTTGCACTTGTTAGGAATAGACCAAATTCAGTGCTGCACTTGTTAGGAATAGACCAAATTCAGTGCTGCACTTGTTAGGACTAGACCAAATTCAGTGCTGCACTTGTTAGGAATAGACCAAATTCAGCTTTGCACTTGTTAGGAATAGACCAAATTCAGCTTTGCACTTGTTAGGAATAGACCAAATTCAGTGCTGCACTTGTTAGGAATAGACCAAATTCAGTGCTGCACTTGAACATAATGCAGCCTAACTCATTGTTTTGCATTACAATGCTGTTTCTCTGTTTTTTTTGTTTTGTTTTATGTTCAGTGAAATGGAATCATTTGCAAATGGGATTAGCCAAGGCCATGGATTTAAAATCTGAGTGTATTGAATAACTAGAATAAATAAATACATTCGATGGCAAGGGACCCTAGTACTTGGAAGTCTCTCTCTCCTTTGAAATGTAATGCCTCAGCCCACTGTAATGCTGTGGGTTTCTCTTTTTCTGTTGTTTGCAGTTGCTGTTGGAGTGCCCAGACGACGTCTTCTCCTTTGAGTTCTGCCCTTCCGACCCCAATATTATTGTTGGTGGCTGCATGAACGGCCAGGTTCTGACTCCGTCTCTCTCTCTTTCTCTCTCGCTCTCTCCATCTTTTTACTGCTAAGTTAACATCTTTCTACAGCCCTCTTTGATGCTGCTGACCAAATGTTTCTCTCTTGATGTTAATACTCATCAACTACGTTCTCTCTCACTCAGGTTCTTTGTGCTGTTGTCATCTCAGGTTGTGTTATGGAATATGGGATATATCCACCCACGTATTTCCCTCTCTCTCTCCCTTTCCTTTCCCTCTCCCTCATCCTCTCTCCCTCCTTCTATCCCTCCCTAACTAACTGTCAGCACTGTGGACTTTTTCTTATGAGGCTGTATTATATAACCATCTCAGGAGTAGATTTCCCATGTCCTCCTCCGTCCCAGGCCTCACTGGCCTCACTGGCTTCATTTCAAGGGAATATGATAAAACAGATAAATAGCTGTTTATAGAAGGTGTAGCTTTCTTTTCGTTCTCTCCTTGTTATCTTTATCCTCTTTGGCCATTATCCTCCATTGTTTTCTCCATGGTTTTCTTTCATGAAATTTGTCATATTAAACTGAAGCATTAATAATACGTTAAAAGGAGAGGGTTTTATGAGAGGAGGTGAAGGTGTAGTTGTTGATCCACCCTGAGTAATGCACTTCTTTGTGTTGTTGTCATCTCAGGTTGTGTTATGGGATATATCCACCTACGTAGAACAATTACAGGGCACACGCACCAGTGGTGGAAAGAACATTGCAGCAAACACCAACGCTTTAGTAAGTACTAATCAACGTTCTGTCCTGATCACACTGACTCAATCCCAATGGCATGCTTCTGCAGATGAGGTCATTGCAAATCTATGAGGGGTCCCAATTCTGGTTCATAATATTATCTTCAATCTAGATCCCCAGTTCTAGGCTAAGTTTTAGAGTTAAAGCCCTGTGACGCAGTGAGATGATGACACATTGGCTTGCCGGGTTTCTCTTCATCCTCAGCCTTTAATTAAAGGGGAATGCAGCGGTCCTGATGGTCCTTTTCAAGACAACCCTGGCGATCACAGCAAGCCAGACCTAACCCATATACTTAGGCAGCTTAGCCCCACAAACCTCAACTCTGTCCAGGTCAGACCTAACCAAAGCCTGTTACAAGGGCAACATTACTACAACATTATAGACCATCTCTGACCTAACCTAACCATATACCATGACAAAACCAGCCTTAACTAGTAAGCAGAAAACCTGGAACCACAAAAGCTTTTGCCTGCCACATCCATCCCATTTCCAATGGGGTGGGACGATTCCAGTATTGCGATACTCATTAGTATCGTGGCAAGGAAACAAAACATGAAGCGGATTTAACTTCTTTAAGAAACAAACATGGAAACAAATATCATTGTGTTGTCATCCAGAGTCACATGTATTTATTTTCCAACCTATAGCACACAATATTTTACAGCAGGTTTTTAAAGAACTAAAGAGTTTGGTCAACTTCATGTTTTCATGTTTGCAGTGGAAAAATATTGCGATACTGTTATCGTCACAGCCCTAATATCCAACCTTCATTAGTCTCTATCTCAGTTTATTCTTTGTTTATTACCTGGTACAATATGATAGCAGCTGCATCCATCTTCCTTCCCTCCATTCACTGTGTCCCTGTTCACTCCAGAGTCAACATCCAGTGTCCAGAGTCAACAACACCAACACACACCACACTCCAGTTGTTACCTAACCCCTCTATGCCCCTGATAGGTCTTTCATGGCCAATAACACACATACACACACACACACAGCTGACATAACACACATCTGATTACAGCGATGTGTTTTCAGAACAAACAATGGCAGTTCTATCAGCTAAAGATGTCCTTTACTAGCACCTGTTACTGCCTTGTAAACCCCCCGTATGGTTTTAAGGGAACGTGTGTATGTCCTAACCTGCCATATTCAAACCTTTTGTAGATCAAAATTAAACACAGAGACAGGCTGTGTCCCAAATGGCACCCTATCCCCTAAATAGTGCCCTACTTTTGACCAGAGCCCTATTGTCCCCGGTCAAAAGTAGTACACTACAGTATATAGGGAATAGGGTGCCATAACCCAGTAGACATGCACAAACAGTAACATATACAGCACTCTCCAAGCATGCAGCTGTACTGCTAAGTCTACATCTCTTTCCGATCAGCCAGTGATCTCAGTCTTAATGAGAAACAGAGCCAACGACAGCGGTGGCCAAAGTGCAAAGGGAAATCACATGCACTGCTCTAGGTCCTAAACCATTTAGAGCAAAAAACAAAAATCCTTCTGTATATAATATAAACCACATTCTGGTCCTAATTTACACTGTTAGCAAAGCAACTAACTGTATATTATTTGAATTATGTCTTTAGTAGAATAGAAAGGACAATTCTGGGACAATAAAGTATTTCACTCTGTATCCTCCATAGTGCTATTATGGTATGGAACCTGTTGATTGACCTGACAGTGCTTATGCCACCCTGTTGTTTTCTGTTTGCTGTATTGTGTGACTAACACCCTGCTGTTTGCTGTAATCCCTGTGTGTTTGTCACCCCAGCAGGGCTTTGAAGACAAGCAGGAGAATGAGACCCCTGTGGTGCGTTACTGTGCTGTCTCAGGCATAGAGAATGGCCACAAAGCACCCATTACAGACATCCAGTGGCTGCCGGGAACCTTTGAGGTACGGAGTTACTGTAGGGGGATGAGGGGAGGAACTGTAGGGGGATGAGGGGAGGAACTGTAGGGGGGTGAGGGAAGTTACTATAGGGGGATAAGGGGAGTTACTGTAGGTGGATGAGGGGAGTTACTGTACGGGATGAGGGGAGTTACTGTAGGTGGATGTGGGCGGGATGAGGGGAGTTACTGTAAGGGGATGAGTGCGGAGTGAGGGGAGATACTGTAGGGGGATGAGGGTGGAGTGAGGGGAGTTACTGTAGGGGGATGAGGGGAGTTACAGCAGGGGGATGAGGGGAGTTACTGTAGGTGGATGAGGGGAGTTACTGTACGGGGATGAGGGGAGTTACTGTAGGGGAATGAGGGGAGTTACTGTAGGGGGATGAGGGGAGTTACTGTGGGGGGATGAGGGGAGTTACTGTGGGGGAATGAGGGGAGTAACTGTAGGGGGATGAGGGGAGTAACTGTAGGGGGATGAGGGGAGTTACTGTAGGGGAATGAGGGGAGTTACTGTGGGGAGGTGAGGGGAGTAACTGCAGGGGAATGAGGGGAGTAACTGTAGGGGGATGAGGGGAGTTACTGTAGGGGAATGAGGGGAGTTACTGTGGGGAGGTGAGGGGAGTAACTGTAGGGAAATGAGGGGAGGAACTGTAGGGGGATGAGGGGAGTTACTGTGGGGGGATGAGGGGAGTAACTGTAGGGGGATGAGGGGAGTTACTGCAGGGGAATGAGGGGAGTAACTGTAGGGGGATGAGGAGAGTTACTGTAGGGGAATGAGGGGAGTTACTGTGGGGAGGTGAGGGGAGTAACTGTAGGGAAATGAGGGGAGGAACTGTAGGGGGATGAGGGGAGTTACTGTGGGGGGATGAGGGCAGGGTGAGTTACTGTAGGGCAGTGGTTCCCAAACTTTTTATAGTCCCATACCCCTTCAAACATTCAACCTCCAGCTGCGTACCCTCTCTAGCACCAGGATCAGCACACTCTCAAATGTTGTTTTTTGCCATCACTGTAAGCCTGCCACACACACACTATACGATACATTTATTAAACATAAGAATGAGTGTGAGTTTTTGTCACAACCCAGCTCGTGGGAAGTGACAAAGAGCTCTTATAGGACCAGGGCACAAATAATAATTTAATAATAATCAATACTTTTGCTCTTTATTTAACCATCTTACATATAAAACCTTATTTGTTCATCGAAAATTGTGAATAACTCACCACAGGTTAATGAGAAGGGTGTGCTTGAAAGGATGTACATAACTCTGCAATGTTGGGTTGTATTGGAGAGAGTCTCAGTCTTAAATCATTTTCCACATACAGTCTGTGCCTTTATTTAGGTTTCATGCTAGTGAGGGCCGAGAGTTCACTCTCACATAGGTATGTGGTTGCAAAGGTAATCCGTGTCTTCGCAGCGCAATTTGCTAAGGCAGGATACTCTGAGCACAGCCCTATCCAGAATTCTGGCAGTGGCTTCTGATTAAATTCAATTTTCACGGAACCGCTTGTTGCAATTTCGATGAGGCTCTCTTGTTCAGATATCGGTAAGTGGACTGGAGGCAGGGCATGAAAGGGTTATTGTCACGACTTCCGCTGAAGTCGGTCCCTCTCCTTGTTCGGGCGGTGTTCGGCGGTCGACGTCACCGACATTCTAGCCATCGCTGATCCATTTTTCATTTCCCATTGGTTTTGTCTTGTCTTCCTTCACACCTGGTTCCAATCCCATCAATTACGTGTTGTGTATTTAACCCTCTGTTTCCCCTCATGTCCTTGTCGGTGATTGTTTGATTGTATGTTATGTGCAGTTATGTTCTGGTGTGTGACGGGTTTTGTACCCACTTTTATTATTTTTGTGTTTCGGAGTTTGGTGAGCACTTATTAAACGACTCTATCCAATAGCATAGACAATGAGACAGACCTGCCCAGCAGCTCCAACTTTGTTTACATAAAACAACATGTCACACATTTGTTTACTTGAGAAATACTGTACCAAACACCTTAGTTAGATGTAAAATTGCGCAACTAAAACAAGAAATCTGTAACACATTTTTAAGTTTTGCCGAGGATGTTTTAGTTTAGTTTAGTTTTAGTTTAGTGTGTGTGTGTGTATGTGTGTTATTGGCCATGAAAGACCTTTAGGCAATTTTACATCTAACGAAGGTGTTTGCTGCAGTATTTCTCAAGTAAAGAAATGTGTAACTTGTTGTCTTTTGTAAACAAAGTCGGAGCTGCTGGGCAGGTCTGTCTCATTGTCTATGCTATTGGATAGTGAGAAGTCACCGCAGCTGTTCACGTTAGTGGGCAAATGGACATCGTCAAATCAAAACCCAACCTTAATGTTCCTGTTGTGATGCACAGATGTTCCAAACTCCATTTTAGACTGACATTATTACCAGAATTATCCTGTTTACACTTTGCAGTCAACTTCGACTGTTTAAAGGCCTGTTACCCAGAAATGACTTGGTATTGACATAATCACGTCTGCATTGGGTTTATAATTTAATAAATACAGATTACACCAAGAAGTCACAGTCCAGTTATCTTAGTTTCACTCTGAAGATTTGGCCGGGGTACCCGAGAAGGTACCCCGGCCATTGAGGTGGAGTAGCGCGTCCAGGAGCATGCAGTTATGCTTCACCATCTTGGCGCCGCCATGGAACGCGTTGTCCAGACAATGGACCGCTGGGAGAGACAGGGAGTTCTTCCAGCGCCTCCACCAGCACAACTGGGGTCTCTCCTGAGCGCCCCTTTCCCGCCTGAACCCAGTGGGATCCGTCTCTCCTTGCCCCAGGAGTACGACGGGAGGGCTGTGAACTGCCAGGGGTTCTTATTGCAATTAGACCAATTTGACGAGTTTACCCGCCGTTTCCGGGTAGTCTTCGACCACCCGCCCAAGGATAGAGCGGCGGGTGAGCGCCTCTACCATCTGAGGCAGGAGACGAGGAGGGCCCAGGAGTTCGCCCTGGAGTTTAGGACCCTGTCTGCCGGCGCGGGATGGAACGACAGGGCCCTGATCGACCATTACCGCTGCAGTCTGCGCGAGGACGTCCGTCGGGAGCTGGCCTGCAGAGACACCACCCTTACGTTTGACCAGCTGGTGGACCTGTCCATCCGGCTGGACAACCTGCTGGCTACTCGCGGACGTTCAGATCGGGGTCTGGTGGTTCCATCCTCCCACACTCCCTCTCCGATACCCATGGAGCTGGGAGAGGCGGTGCGCAGGGAGACCGGAGGGGGTTCCCGCTCGTGCACCATCTGTGGCCGCAGAGGTCACACTGCCGGTCGGTGCCGGGTTGGTTCCTCTGGGAATCGAGGCAGCAGGCAGCACCATTCTCACCCAGAGCCCTTTGTTGCACATATGTTTGTGTCTGTCACGTTCCCTGCGTTTTCCCTATATTCCCAGCATAAGGCGCTCGTCGATTCAGGCTCGGCTGGGAATGTTATTGATAGAGCTTTAGGCTATAGTTTAGGGATCCCCATCATTCCCGTGGATGTGCCCTTCCCCGTTCATGCCTTAGATAGTCGGCCATTAGGGTCAGGGTTGATTAGGGAGGTCACCGCGCCTTTGGGCATGGTGACGCAGGGGGGTCATACAGAGAGAATTAGTCTCTTCCTTATTGACTCTCCTGCGTTTCCCATGGTGCTGGGCCTACCCTGGTTAGCTTGTCATAACCCTTCTGTTTCTTGGCCACAGAGGGCTCTCACGGGGTGGTCGCGAGAGTGCTCAGGTAGGTGTTTAGGGGTTTCCATTGGTGCTACTACAGTGGAGAGTCCAGACCAGGTCTCCACTGTGCGCATTCCCCCTGAATATGCCGATTTGGCTCTCGCCTTCTCCAAAAAGAAGGCAACTCAATTACCACCTCATCGACGGGGCGATTGTGTGATAGATCTCCAGGTAGACGCTGCACTTCCCAGGGGTGACGTGTATCCCCTCTCACAGGCGGAGACGGAGGCTATGGAAACATATATCTCCGAATCCTTGCGTCAGGGGTACATTCGGTCCTCCACTTCACCCGCCTCCTCGAGTTTCTTTTTTGTGAAGAAGAAGGCGGGCGGTCTGCGCCCGTGCATTGACTATCAGGGTCTGAATCAGATCACGGTGAGGTATAGTTACCCGCTACCGCTCATAGCCACAGCGATAGAGTCAATGCACGGGGCGCGCTTCTTCACCAAATTAGATGTCAGGAGCGCTTACAACCTGGTGCGTATCCGAGAGGGAGACGAGTGGAAGACGGCTTTCAGTACCACCTCTGGGCACTATGAGTAGCTCGTCATGCCGTACGGGTTGATGAATGCACCATCACTCTTCCAAGCCTTTGTAGATGAGATTTTCAGGGACCTGCACGGGCAGGGTGTAGTGGTGTATATTGTTGACATTTTGATATACTCCGCTACACACGCTGAGCATGTGTCCCTGGTGTGCAGAGTGCTTGGTCGCCTGTTGGAGCATGACCTGTACGTCAAGGCTGAGAAATGCCTGTTCTTCCAACAGTCCGTCTCCTTCCTAGGGTATCGCATTTCCATTGGAGGGGTGGAGATGGAGAGTGACCGCATTGCAGCCGTGCGTAATTGGCCGACTCCCACCACGGAAAAGGAGGTGCAGCGGTTCTTAGGGTTTGCAAACTACTACCGGAGGTTTATCCGGGGTTTTGGTCAGGTAGCGGCTCCCATTACCTCACTGCTGAAGGGGGCCCGGTGCGCTTGCAGTGGTCAGCTGAGGCGGACAGGGCTTTTAATCACCTGAGGGCTCTGTTTACCTCGGCTCCCGTGTTGGCCAATCCGGATCCCTCTTTGGTGTTCATAGTGGAGGTGGACGTGTCCGAGGCTGGGATAGGAGCTGTGCTCTCTCAGCGCTCGAGTACGCCACCGAAGCTCCGCCCCTGTGCCTTCTTCTCGAAGAAGCTCAGCCTGGCGGAGCAAAACTATGATGTGGGGGACCGGGAGCTGTTGGCTGTCGTCAAGGCCTTGAAGGCGTGGAGACATTGGCTTGAGGGGGCTAGACACCCTTTTCTCATCTGGACTGACCACCGCAATCTGGCGTACATCCGGGTGGCGAGGAGACTGAACCCTCACCAGGCAAGGTGGGCTGTGTTTTTCACCCGTTTTGTGTTCACCCTTTCTTACAGACCAGGCTCCCAGAACGTTAAGGCAGACGCATTGTCCCGGCTGTATGACACAGAGGAGCGGCCCATGGATCCTACTCCTATACTCCCCGCCTCTTGCCTGGTGGCGCCGGTAGTGTGGGTGCTGGACGCGGATATTGAGCAGGCGTTACGTGCAGAGGCGTTACGTGCTCCCCTCCTGTGTCCAGCTGGGCGTCTGTACGTTCCGTCTGCTGTCCGCGACCGGCTGATCTATTGGGCCCACACGTCACCCTCCTCTGGTCATCCTGGGATTGGTCGGACGGTGCGCTGTCTTAGTGGGAAGTACTTGTGGCCCACTTTGGCTAAGGATGTGAGGGTTTATGTTTCCTCCTGCTCGGTGTGCGCCCAGTGTAAGGCTCCTAGGCACCTGCCCAGAGGTAAGTTTCAACCCTTACCCGTTCCACAACGGCCGTGGTTGCCACCTGTCGGTAGATTTCCTGACCGATCTTCCTCCTTCACAGGGTAACACCACGATCCTGGTCATTGTGGATCGTTTTTCTAAGTCCTGTCAACTCCTCCCTTTGCCCGGTCTCCCTACGGCCCTACAGACTGCGGAGGCCCTGTTTACACACGTCTTCCGGCACTACGGGGTGCCTGAGGATATAGTGTCTGATCGGGGTCCCCAGTTCACGTCGAGGGTCTGGAGGGCATTCATGGAACGTCTGGGGGTCTCGGTCAGCCTTACCTCAGGTTTTCACCCCGAGAGTAACGGGCAGGTGGAGAGAGTTAACCAGGATGTGGGTAGGTTTCTGAGGTCTTATTGTCAGGACCGGCCGGGGGAGTGGGCAGCATTTGTGCCCTGGGCAGAGATGGCCCAGAACTCGCTCCGCCACTCCTCCACTAATCTCTCTCCCTTCCAGTGTGTATTGGGGTACCAGCCTGTTCTGGCTCCTTGGCATCAGTCAGACCGAGGCTCCTGCGGTTGACGACTGGTTCCGGCGCACGGAGGAAACATGGGACGCCGCCCATGTCCACCTTCAGCGCGCCGTGCTGCGCCAGACAGTTGGCGCAGACTGTCATCGCAGTGAGGCCCCGGTGTTCGCACCGGAGGACCGGGTCTGGCTCTCGACCCGAAACCTGCCCCTTCGCCTGCTCTGTCGGAAGCTGGGTCTGCGGTTTGTGGGGCCATTTAAAGTCCTGAGGAGAGTGAACGAGGTTTGTTACAGGTTACAGCTTCCCCCCGATTACCGCATTAACCCCTCGTTCCATGTGTCTCTCCTCAGGCCGGTGGTGGCTGGCCCGCTGCAGGAGTCTGAGGTGCGGGATGTTCCTCCGCCCCCTCTGGACATCGAGGGGGCCCCGGCGTACTCCGTTCGTTCCATACTGGATTCGAGACGTCGGGCAGAGAGTCCCTGTAATCCTAGATTCAGATCATTCAGGCGAGAAAAAACATCGTCATGATGCAAGCGGTCAGACAAGTGAAAATTTAAGTTCGTATCAATTAAAAAACATTTGTCAATACTTTGCCCTTTGATAACCAGCGCACTTCTGTATGTTGTAAAAGCGTTACATGGTCGCTGCCCATATCATTGCATAGTGCAGAAAATACACGAAAGTTCAGGGGCCTTGCATTAACAAAGTTAACCATTTTCACTGTAGTGTCCAAAACGTCTTTCAAGCTGTCAGGCATTCCCTTGGCAGCAATAGCCTCTCGGTGGATGCTGCAGTGTACTCAAGTGGCGTCAGGAGCAACTGCTTGCATGCGCGTTACCACTCCACTATGTCTCCCTGTCATGGCTTTTGCGCCATCAGTACAGATACCAACACATCTTGACCACCAAAGTCCATTTGATGTCACACAGCTGTCCAGTTCTTAAAAAAGATCCTCTCCTGTTGTCCTGGTTTCCAGTGGTTTGCAGAAGAGGATGTGTTCCTTAATTGACCCCCCATAAACGTAACGGACATATACCAGGAGCTGTGCCAGGCCCGCCACGTCTGTTGACTCATCCAGCTGTAATCCATAGAATTCATTGGCTTGTATGCGAAGCAGTAATTGTTTCAAAACATCTCCTGCCATGTCACTGATGTGTTGTGAAACAGTATTGTTTGATGAACACATTGTCTGTATAGGTTTTTTGGCCTAGTATGGGGCTTGCCTGTCCTAGCCACTCGGTAGCTCACCATATAAGACGCTTCTAGCCCCTTCTTATTAGTGGTATCTGTTGCTTTGATACATGTCTTACTACTCGAAGGTTGACTTATTTCTCGCTCAAAAAACTCCTGTGGCTTATTTTCCAAATTGGCATGTTTTGTTTCTAAATGTCTGCGCGAGAGTGAAGGTTTCATCGAGTTGTGAGATAGGTCTTTTGCACATATACCACACTGTGGCTGAGGAAAGGCACTACTCCCAATATAAGTGAACCCCAAATCGATGTAGTTTTCATCATATTTGCGCCACTTCGATGGTCCAACGTCCCTGTCTGTTGTTCGGTGCTTTCCTTGGTAAGGGGGCAGTAGCTCTTCGGCTGCATCAGATTCACAATTGTCAGTGTCCATGCTAGCTGGGCTAACAACAAATGTAGAATTACTGATGCTAGCATTGGATGTGCTCGTGGAAGCAGAACAACTTGTGTCATCAACAGGTGCAGGTGTAGTACTGCTAGATGTAGCAGTACTACCAGTAAAGCTGGTATGTGTCTGTATGGACACGGGCCTTACTTTTTTTAACCATTTATCAATTTTCGAGCAAATGGAATGAGCAGCAGCAGCTACGTTAGGCTACATACGGACCGTTATTGAAAATCCCGCGAGCGAGTAACGGTTAATGTGATTGGATGTTAATTATTTGACTAGGCTACCTGTATTTGACATTGTGTTGTTATTTCGCTGAACACTAGATGGTTTAATTTTATTTTTGGCAGTGAAACGAGGCTACTCATGCGAGAAAAAAAACCTAACCCAAATGTATAGCCCCGTTGGAAAATATAAATGAACTGTTTGAAAATGTGAAGGAAAGAAAATATATATACTTTTTTTTTTTCTCAATGTGAATCACATTTTTATTTGGCGTACCCCCGACGTCATTGCATACCCCTGTTTGGGAATACCTGCTGTAGGGGGATGAGAGCGGGGTGAGGGTAGGCTGATGCCTTATGAAGAGAGCAATTTGAGGGATACTTTTGAATCATTATGAATTGTTTGTCTTTTGACTAAACTATAAAGCAGTGGTATTCAAACTTTTTTAGTGGGGACTCCAGTTTCGAATCCAGAATTTCTGGGGGACCCCACCCCTCCCCAAATCTAGAAACAGAATGTTAAAGGCCCAGTGCAGTCAAAAATAGATTTACCTGTGTTTTATATATATTTCCACACTGAGGTTGGAGTAATACTGTGAAATTGTGAAAATTATGATAATGCCCTTTTAGTGGGGTGGCAGGTAGCCTAGTGGTTGGAGCGTTAGACTAGTAACCGAAAGGTTGCAAGATCGAATCCCCGAGCCGACAAGGTAAAAATGTGTCGTTCTGCCCCTGAACAAGGCAGTTAACCCACTGTTCCTAGGCCGTCATTGAAAATAAGAATTTGTTCTTAACTGACTTGCCTAGTTACATAAAGGTAAAATAAATACAAAAATTCAAATTTAAATGTAAGAGCTGTCTGAAAAGACCGCCTGAAAGTCCTAGCAAAATTCTTTCTTGAGAAATTGCTCTTTGTATAGAAGCTACAGTATTTTAGTTTTATTCTTGACCATTTTAATTGAAAACAATTACAGTGAGGTACTTCATTGTTAGTTACCCAGAAATGATTCGATATTGAGATAAAAAATGGCTGCATTGGACCTTTAAAATCGATACATTTTATATTTTTCAATCAACAACAAAAAATTAAATGAATTACATTTTCATCGCTCTTCTCAAATGACCTTTCCCAAAAACATTTGTATATTGACCCATACAATATTCTGTACCCTTTAATTTTTTTGTTCAAAATTGTTTCATTTTGGCGACGCCACTGCAATTGTCTCAACCTGACTTTGAATACCACTGACTTAAAGGGATAGTTCGGGATTTTGGCAATGACGCCCTTTATCTACTTCCCCAGAGTTAGATGAACTTGTGAATATTTCTCTCCGTCCAGTATGAAGGAAGTTAGAGGTGGTTGCAAAAATCCTGAACTATCCCTTTAAGATGCTTTATTAGCTAATTATTTGATTGTGAATTCTTACCATGGGAAAATACTAATGTGATTTGTGCTTGTCTATTTGACTTTTCTGTTTTTGTCCAAATGAAACATTCTTGAACGTTTTGGTCTCAACACACTCGGCTCCCACCACCAATTTTTTTACCCCTTTTTTCACCCCAATTTCATGGTATCCAATTGGTAGATACAGTCTTGTATCATCACTACAACTTCCGTATGGACTCGGGGGAGGCAAAGGTCGAGAGCCGTGTGTCCTCCGAAACACAACCCACCCAAGCCGCACTGCTTTTTGACACAATGCCCACTTAACCCGGAAGCCAGCCGCACCAATGTGTCGGCGGAAACACTGTAGTGTCAGCGTGCACTGTGCGTGGCCCGCCACTGGAGTTGCTAGTGCGCAATGGGACAAGGACATCCCTGCCGGCCAAACCCTCCCCTAACCCGGATGACTCTAAGCCAATTGTGTGCCGCCCCATGGGTCTCCCGGTCGCGGCCGGCTGCGACAGAGCCTGGACTCTAACCTAGAATCTCTAATGGCACAGCTAGCACGGCGATGCATTGCCTTAGACCGCTGCAGCACTCGGGAGGCCCCACCTTATGAGATCTAAAGTAAATACACTTAACAAAGTACCAACCTACCAGGGTCCAGTGAGAACTACTCAACTGACACTTTTAAGCCTTCACACCTAATTTACACACTGATATTCAAACACTTACGTTAAAAGGGTTAGCTAGGTCCTCTTATCACGCTAATGATTTCTGAGTCTAATTTTGGTATGTTGACTCTGTTTAATTTACGTTCCAATCTGACTTAAAAGCACTTTGACCGTTACACAATGAATTTTAGCAGGATCTGAGATAGATGAACAGTGAAATTAGTCACAGTAGAGAAGGTCTATAGGAATAGCTGTATAGGAGTGGTCAAGGGTGAATGTCACAACAGGCTTTTAGACATAATTGCTATGGTCCATCTACGTCAGGAAGCACCATAGATCATCATAGATCATCTCTATGTCAGGGATCCTGTCAACACAAGCCTCCCTAACAGGTCAGAGCAGGTAATAGTAGGTAACACGTATCTTCAAGGGACTTGTTGTGATGCCTATATAGTGCTGTCTTAGTAATAATATCACTACAAGCCTTTCACACTAGCCTGGGTGCCAGTGTAATATTGAGCATGACAATACCAGAAGGAGTTGGCAAGAGAGCAGAAACAGACTTGACACCCAGGCTACATTCACATGGTTTTATTAAAGAGGTGGATAGTAATCAAGTTATCCCTTCCCCAATCTCCTTGTATGCCCTGCATTTGAAGTGAGTTGGTTATACCATCTAATAAAGTGTGTCTTTTGTCTTATGTCTAAAGAAGCGTGTGGGTGGTGCAATGCTTCGTTACAATCCACGGACAGTCATTGGTTTAAGTGAAACCAGGCAATTATCAAAGTGTCCCCAGGGAGCCAAACCTGTAAAACCATAGAGGGAGGGATGGCATTATTCTAGGACTAAAATACAGCGGCACAATGGTCTATGCTCCCAAGTGCTCCCTTTTATTAGGTCAAGGTTTCGACCCTAAATGGGATATCATTACTCACCGTGACAAGGACTGAAAAGCCTACCTGTGGTGTAGTAGGTATTTATTCATTTTCTCTCTTTCATTCTGATAAGGTCTCTAGAATGGGGGTACCGATGGAGAACAGGAATGGAATATGTGTTCAGATCGTCACCTGCGCCCCTGATTGGTACAAAGTGGCATTAATATTAAATGACTGACTAAATGCAAACGTTTTATAAAAAAATAAAAATAATATTGAATGAAAAACAATACAATTATAATTTCGATGTATGAAATGTTAGTTCCTGTCTCTTTGTTGGTGTTTTTGTTTGTTTCTTTTGTTTTCCCTGTGTTTGTCTCTCTCTCCCTGAACAGCTGTGTGATGTTCTGGGATATTCGTGCTCCGAGGGTACTCCAGACCATGGCCGACCAGCGGAAACAGAAGGTGGAGGAGAAACCCCTGGAGAATCCTCACGGTGTTCCCAACACCTTCAAACACCTTGACCTCACATGGAAACCACTCATCAGGGTACAGCATATATCATACAATATATCATACTGTATATATCATACTGTACCATTACTGATGTATAACAGACCCCTTGGTTAATTGGTAACACTCCTGGTATGACCCCAGAGACCAGGGTTCAGTCTCAACTTCAACCCCTTTATCTACACTTTATTTTCCCCCTACACTTCTAATCTGTCAGAATTACACATAGAAAATATGAAGGGAGAGTGGTGTTTCTAGTGTTGCCTATTTTTGGAATGTACTGTGTGTTTGACAGTTCTCTAAAGGCATTAGTTAGATGTCAAAGCTATCGTCTTGTCATGTGTCAGGTTTCCCTGCCTAAGATTGATACCAGCGGGGAATACAGCCCTTTGAAAATCAGCCTGCGAGACAACACCTGTGACAACCATACAGGTAGCAACGCAGGTGAGTATTTACCTTCCCTCTTCCTCTACCTTTTTTCTCTCTCTCCTTCTCCTTCAGGCAGTGATGCAGGTGAGCATCTCCCTTCCCTCTGTTTATTTCTCTTGCTGTCACTCTTTCTTTTCCTATTTTCATCCTCCCTTTTTTCTAACCCCTTGAAGCAACACAGATGAGCGGAACACTAAACAGCAAGCCAAAACAACATCTGTCTTCAAATCAAGAATCTTAGGAGATAAAGATATAAGAGACTAGTTACTCTTTGTAATGGACCCGCAGGGCACACACTGTCTGTGGAGTGTGTGATGTGTTTGTCAGTGTGTCTGTACATTGCGTTCGACATGCTTGTGTATGTGTTTGAGTGTGCCACTGTCTCAGATTCTACTTTGGATCAGTGAGCACCATGATCAGTGGGGCATGGCCGTCTCTCCCTTCACCACCCCCCCTCACCCATCTCACCCCTCTCGCCTCTGGTTTCATACGGTTTTATTAAACGATCGGTCCCAGACCTAGACAAGGCTCTCATAGTCAGGGGGCATTAACCTTGTTGACTGTCAGCTGTTTGCAATATGCTGCTGAGCCCCTGGGGCCAAAAGATGTTCCTGTGTCTCGGGTGGTACATCTTAGAAGAAAACCTGCCTTTGTCTTGCTGTTTTAAGATCTGCCTTTATACACACAGCTTTCATAATGGTTATGGAATGAATTCATTTTAGGTTACTGAAAATAAAAAGTGCTGAATTTTTGGGGCGTTTTTTGGGCATGTCGTGGGCTGTTTCGATATGATCTATGTAATGAATAGGGTCAGCTGTCTTGAGTTAAGGTGGGTAGCGGCTTTGTCTGTTAGAGAATGGAAGGTCAGGTAACTAACATAGAGAGTCTTGATTGGAAGGTGTTACCTGTCCTGTCTTAAAGACTCCTCCCTACGATCCTCCAACCCAATAGGAACACTAGGTTTAGATTGTAGAAGGTGGTGATCTTCGTGTCATCAGTCATCACTGGAACGTTTGTTAGTGTAACCCAATTTGATCTTAACCACAGTTATAATGAGTAGCCTACATCTCCTATAACTAATAGTGTGTAGTGATCAGACAGATATACCCTAGAGATAGCTAATATAATATGGCGATAAAGGGCTGTGAACACGCTGTCGAGTCCTGCACTATCACTGCAGACAGTGGGGCTTTTGTCACTGAAAAGGGCACTTCTCTCCTTCTCCCTCTCCTGCTGGTGGTGGTCAGATGACTGAGCTGGTACCAAGCCTTACAGAGCCCCAGGACTCTGCGTGCTCTCCGGTCAACTGCCCTGGCTGTTTCACTCACAGAGTAACAGTCATTAAAGCCCCAGGACTCTGCTTGCTCTCCGGTCAACTGCCCTGGCTGTTTCACTCACAGAGTAACAGTCATTAAAGCCCCAGGACTCTGCGTGCTCTCCGGTCAACTGCCCTGGCTGTTTCACTCACAGAGTAACAGTCATTAAAGAGCTACAAAAGGCTATCTGGAATAAATGCCCTAACTATGATGTTTAACTGCATAACAACACTGCTCACTCCGTGCTTCCCCCTATTAACCCCTGACAGACAGGGCCCACCTGAATGCAGAGAGGTCAGAGGTTGCTCCAGAGTACGCCCTGCTCAGAGTGCCTTCAGCCAGACAACTCAAACCGCTGGAGGACATCTGCACCAAGTTATACGCAGGGACCGAGGTAACGTAGCCTTTCTTCTCCATAGCTATTATATGGATGGATGGATGGATGGATGGATGGATGGATGGATGGATGGATGGATGGATGGATGGATGGATGGAAGGAAGTTCCAAGGGGGAACTATTATCAAGTAACTGAAAAGTGCATACTACTAGAGGTGGAATGTGTTTCATTGATGAGTTATGGAGTTAATACCTTTCATGAAGAACTCAATTCAAGTCACAGGTTACTTCATACTGTATGCCAACTGTAAACTATCCATCCTGGGGCTTCCTTACACTAAGGTAAAACTCCGCTAGAACCTGTTCTTTCTACCACATTTTGCCCTCAGGACGGAGAGCTTGTGTACACAGACTGGAAGTTGGAGAAGGACAACGACTCTGGACGACTGTTCAGTAAGATCATCATAAATGAGACTTTATCTATAATATCATTTAAACTATACTCTTACAGTTAACACGTCCGTTGGTTCACAGCCAAGGAAAATACATCTCCTAAACCTCTAGAGCTCTGAGTAATCGGGGAGATTGGTTGCTTGTTTCATATATCTTAAGTATCATGAATGTAACTGCTCTACAGATTCCATGGAGACTCAAACAATGCCTTCAGGATCTCCTATTCTCCTCCTAATCATAGTTTGTTTAAGCGCAAGAGATTTGAGGCAGTCAAGAAACAAAACAAGGCATTTACTGTCTGGGAAATATATTTAATATCATGGCTGCTAGACTACAATAGTATCACTACTAAAGTATTGAGACATTCAGCAATTTATGACCAATTACAGGAGATTAAACTTGGTTCCCTCATCTTGTTTTGGCAGGGCACAGGAATGTGATTACTTAATAATAAACTGTGTCTCGTGTCACAACAGCGTCAGGGTAGACAAAGGTGATTTGCTTGTACATTAATGGTAAATTGCTCCCTATAAAGCACGTTCCTCTCAGCATGTTAGTTAATGGTAAGGGAGAAATGGTTCCCAAGGGAAATGACATTATACTATAATATGTGCTCCCAGTGGTCAGTAGACTGTTTATTTAGCTTTAACGTTATTACTGTATCCCAAAAGGGAGATACTGGTCCTTCGACATGGCACCAATGTTGATTCAAATCTTGATGAAACATTCAGACACACATACCTGCCTCAGACTCATTTTCCATGTGGCTCATCTCCTATGTCATTGAACTGGAGTCATCTCTCTCTCAATTCAATTCAATTTCAATTCAATTTAAGGGCTTCATTAGCATGGGAAACAGATGTTTACATTGCCAAAGCAAGTGAAATAGATAATAAACAAAGTGAAATAAATAGTAAAAGATTAACAGTAAACATTACACTCACAAAAGTTCCAAAAGAATAAAGACATTTCAAATGTCATTATGTCTATACAGTGTTGTAATGATGTGCAAATAGTTAAAGTACAAAAGGGAAAATAAATAAATAAAAATATAGGTTGTATTTACAATGGTGTTTTGTTCTTCACTGGTTTCCCTTTTCTAGTGCCAACAGGTCTTCTCTTGAGAGCCAGGTCTGCCTTCAGCGGCCTTTCTCAATAGCAAGGCTATGCTCACTGAGTCTGTATATAGTGAAATATTTCCTTAATTTTGGGTCAGTCACAGTAGTCAGGTATCCTGCCACTGTGTACTCTCTGTTTAGGGCCAAATATAGCATTCTAGTTTTCTCAGTTGTTTTGTAAATTCTTTCCAATGTGTCAAGTAATTATCTTTTTGTTTTCTCATGATTTGGTTGGGTCTAATTGTGTTGCTGTCCTGGGGCTCTGTGGGGTCTGTTTGTGTTTGTGAACAAGGCCCCAGGATCAGCATACTTAGGGGCCTCTTCTCCAGGTTAATTTCTCTGTAGGTAATGGCTTTGTTATGGAAGGTTTGGGACTTGCTTCCTTTTAGGTGGTTGTAGAATTTGTCTCTTTTCTGGATTTTGATAATTAGCGGGTATCGGCCTAATTCTGCGCTGCATGCATTATTTGGTGTTTTACATTATACATGGAGGATATTTGTGCAGAATTCTGCATGCTGTTTTTGTCCCATTTTGTGAATTCTTGGTTGGTGAGCGGACCCCCAGACCTCACAACCATAAAGGGCAATGGGTTCTATAACTGATTCAAGTATTTTTAGACAGATCCTAATTGGTATGTTGAATTTTATGTTCCTTTTGATGGCATAGAAGGTCCTTATTGCCTTGTCTCTCAGATCGTTCACAGCTTTGTGGAAGTTACCTGTGTTACTTGCTGATTTTTAGGCTGAGGTATGTATAGTTTTTTTGTGAGCTCTAGGGCAACGGTGTCTAGATGGAATTTGTATTTGTGGTCCTGGCAACTGGACCTTTTTTGGAACACCATTATTTTTGTCTAACTGAGATATACTGTCAGGGCCCAGGTCTCACAGAATCTGTGCAGAAGATCTAGGTGCTGCTGTAGGCCCTCATTGGTTGGGGACAGAAGCACCAGATCATCAGTAGACATTTGACTTCAGATTCTAGTAGGGTGAGGCCGGGTGCTGCAGACTGTTCTAGTGCCCTCGCCAATTCGTTGATATATATGTTGAAGAAGGTGGGCTTAAGCTGCATCCCTGTCTCACCCCCCGGCCCTGTGGAAATAAATGTGTGTGTTTTTTGCCAATTTTAATCGCACACTCTCTCTTTCTGTCTCTCTCTGTCTCTCTCTCTGTTTCTGTCTACTTCTCTCTGTTTTTCAGGTGCCAAGCCCTCTCATCGGTTTATAATCCATGATGGGCAGGTGAACACTGTTCGTCGGTCTCCCTTCTTTAAAGACATCATTCTGACCGTGGGAGGATGGACCTTTGCCATCTGGAAGGAGGGCGTCATGGTAACAACAATAACAACATTTGGTCAAACACAGACTCATTAAGATAATTTGGTATCACTTAACTTAAACCCTGCGGGTATAATGCATTCTAACTTGTTGTAAGTATATATGAGCCTTTATAAGGTTTTATGATAAGGCTTATAAAATGTTTTTAAGCATTTGAACTTGTTGTGATCTACAACCTTTCAGAACGGCCCCATCATCCAGTCATCGTGTTCTCAAAAGAAGTGCACTGTGGGATACTGGTCCCAGTCACGTCCAGCTGTCTTCTTTATCGGTAAGGAGGACGGGAACATCGATGTGTGGGACCTTCTGGAGAAGACCCATGAGCCCTCCCAGACCCAGAACATCACTGCCACCCAGATCACATGCATCAAACCCTGGATCGTGTCCTGTGAGTCGCCGCTGATCTTGGTGCTACCAGCATGGTCCCAGATCTGTTTGTAGGGGTAGGAATTGACAAGACAGCTCAAACAGATCTGGAACCAGGCTATGTTGCTAATGCTGCTGCTGCTGGATCCCTGCATTTATTTATTGTTGGATTCAGAAAGTTCTGTGTTAATCTGATTCACTTTTTGTTTGTTGTACAAACAGCAAAGCAGCATCTCCTGGCTGTGTCTGATCACCTGGGCACTCTGCATATTCTGGAGATCCCATGGACACTTCGCAGCCCCTCCAGCAATGAGGTTTGTACTAGAGGTGGCCTCTAGGACAACAGGATGTATTCTATTTTACCATCTGTGTTTTATTATCTCCAATGCGTTTGATATAACTCTACCATCCTGTGTGTGTGTGTGTGTGTGTGTGTGTATGTGTGTATGTTTGTGTGTGTGTGTGTGTGTGTGTGTGTGTGTGTGTGTGTGTGTGTGTGTGTGTGTGTGTGTGTGTGTGTGTGTGTGTGTGTGTGTGTGTGTGTGTGTGTGTGTGTGTGTGTGTGTGTGTGTGTGTGTGTGTGTGTAGAAGCTGAGCATGAGTAAGTACTTTGAGAAGGAGGTGGACAGGCTGGTGTACTTTGAGAAGAGGAGGGAGATGAGAGCCAAGGAGAAGAAAGACTCCGAGGCAGAGGAGCTGAGAAAGAAGACGGTGGGATACAGTATATAGAGATGATAATTAACTGATGGAAAGCATTATCTGTGTATAATGTCACATGGTCAGAACAGATTCAAACTGGTTCTAAAGTTTTGCCATTTTTAGCGCATACGTTTAAAGCCAGAGCATCGAATATTGCCTGCTTAAAGTTGGGCTGTCTGCACATTTAAAAAAAATTATATTTTTATTTTCCCAAAATCCTTTAAGACGGCCATGACATAACAGATTGCTAACAGATTGCTTGATGCATAATGTGTGTGTACTCCTGAGTACCTGTTTCTAAGTTATTCTCAACGTCTTGAACCAGAAGGTGACAATCTGCTACACAATGTAAGTCTTGCAAACGGGTTTAATTGACCCAAAGTTACAGTTGAAGTCGTAAGTTTACATACACTTAGGTTGGAGTCATTAAAACTCATTTCTCAGCCACTCCACAAATTTCTTGTTAACAAACTATAGTTTTGGCAAGTCGGTTAGGACATCTACTTGACACAAGTAATTTTTCAACAATTGTTTACAGACAGATTACTTTACTTATAATTCACTGTATCACAATTCCAGTGGGTCAGAGGTTTACTGTTGACTGTGCCTTTAAACAGCTTGGAAAATTCCAGAAAATGATGTCATGGCTTTAGAAACTTATGATAGGCTAATTGACATAATTTGAGTCAATTGGAGGTGTATCTGTGGATGTATTTCAAGGCCAACCTTCAAACTCAGTGCCTCTTTGCTTGACATCATGGGAAAATCAAAAGAAATCAGCCAAGACCTCAGAAAAATAATTGTAGACCTCCACAAGTCTGGTTTATCCTTGGGAGCAATTTCCAAACACCTGAAGGTACCACGTTCATCTGTACAAACAGTAGTACACAAGTATAAACAATATGGGACCACGCAGCTGTCATACCTCTCAGGAAGGAGATGCGTTCTGTCTCCTAGAGATGAACGTACTTTGGTGCGAAAAGTGCAAATCAATCCCAGAACAACAGCAAAGGACCTTGTGAAGATGCTGGAGGAAACAGGTACAAAAGTATCTATATCCACAGTAAAACGAGTCCTATATTGACATAACCTGAAAGGCCGCTCAGCAAGGAAGAAGCCACTGCTCCAAAACCGCCATAAGAAAGCCAGACTACGGTTTGCAACTGCACATGGGGACAAAGATCATACTTTTTGGAGAAATGTCCTCTGGTCTGATAAACAAAAATAGAACTGTTTGGCCATAATGCACATCATTATGTTTGGAGGAAAAAGGGGGAGGCTTGCAAGCCGAAGAATACCATCCCAACCGTGAAGCACAGGGGTCGCAGCATCATGTTGTGGGGCTGCTTTGCTGCAGGAGGGACTGGTGCACTTCACAAAATAGATGGCATCATGAGGCTGGAAAATTCTGTGTATGTATTGAAGCAACATCTCAAGACATCAGTCAGGAAGTTAAAGCTTGGATCCAAATGAATACATTTTGCCAGAACTTCCAAAGTTGTAGCAAAATGGCTTAAGGACAACAAAGTCAATGTATTGGCCATCACAAAGCCCTGACCTCAACCCTATAGAAAATTTGTGGGCAGAACTGAAAAAGTGTGTGCGAGCAAGGCCTACAAACCTGACTCAGTTACACCAGCTCTGTCAGGAAGAATGGGACAAAATTCACCCAACTTATTGTGGGAAGCTTGTGGAAGGCTACCCGAAACGTTTGACACAATTTAAAGGAAAGCTACACTCAATTAGTATTTGGTATGTAAACTTCTGACCCACTGGGAATGTGATGAAAGAAATAAAAGCTGAAAAAAATAATTCTCTCTACTATTATTCTGACATTTCACATTCTTATAATAAAGTGGTGATCCTAACTGACCTAAATCAGGGAATTTGTACTAGGATTAAATGTCAGGAATTGTGAAAAACTGAGTTTACATGTATTTGGCTAAGGTGTATGTAAACTTCCCACTTCAACTGTACATGTGCTCAGTCCAATTCTGCAAAGTCAAGTGTGTGAGAGGAGCGGGAATCTGTTCACTCTCATGACTAATTCATAGCTTGGTATTTGATTCTCAGCAGCAGAGAGCAGGAGAGGTGTACAGACTGTAATATTCACATCCACTCCATAATTGTCTATCAGAGGGAGATGTCTGGGCAGCGGTTATCAAACCTTTCAGGCCAAGCAAAGCATTCCTTGCCAAACTAGTTAACTGGTTGATCAAACCTTTCAGGCTAAGGAAAGCACTCCTTGCAAAACTAGCTAACTGGTTTCACATGACCATTAGACCCATTATCTGACGCTTGAGTGGGCAACTTATGGCTGTGATTTCAACCAAGGTTACTGGAAACAATGTGTATACTTCCCCTTGTGTCCCCCTGAAAGAACACCTAGCCAGTTTGGTTCTAGAGAACATAGTTGCTGTTGTTGAGCAAACTTTGAGTTTGAGTTCACCTTTAATTCACTCAGTCTTTAAATGCTCTCATTCTCATTAAACAGTATTTAGTCTGTAACCATTTAAGATCATTCTAAATCATCAGATTTAAATTATCTTTGCCACCCACCATGGAATGTCTACTCCCAATCTAAACTATACACCATCTACATATAAGGGAAAATTACAATGATTATGATTGAAACACGGTTTTATATCTTTGTGCGACAATGATAGCGCATTTGTCCCAGAGCTCATGTATATTTATTCTGTCTTTCTTCCCAAACAGACAGAACAAAATTACTGTTATGGCACAAATTAAAGTTTAGAATAAATCCCCTAACCCGCTGGCTTATGTCAAGATGATCGAAGACTATCTTAAGGCTAGTGAATACATTTATTTTCAAGTAAACAACCAACATTCAATTCAGACATGTCTCCCAACCTATTATTTTGCACTCATTTGGAGAGAAACACACAAATTAAATTCCATCCAGACCAAATACTTTTACGAGTAGGCTACACAGACGCAGACCTCAAGAATTTAAAACCAAACACGGTGATTACTGTTTTCAGAAATGTGTGTGTGTGTTTAGATTTTCTCCCGTCTGGCACTGATAAGACAGAAATTCAAAATGGCCATTATATATATAAAAAAAAAAACATTCACTTTGTTATCCTCTCACTTTCTCACACCACAAGCTGAATTTTTGTACTTGCTAGTCCTGGCCTGTTGCTAGGGAGACCACAAACTCTGATGTTTTGAATGAGGTTAGGTTTAACCAAAGAAGGATATTATGAAAGACAATACAATGGGTTGGTTGACCTTCTTTATATAACTGATCTTAGCATTTCTCTGACAAGGTAGAGTAAATACTGATCACAGAGATCGTAATCTGATAGTTTTCCGTCATAGAGAAAATGTAGAACTCTATCAACAGCTGGGAATCTCTCTGTGAGGTTGTTGTGAGAAGTCTCACAATTGGTCTGAAGGGTTGAAATAAACTGAACAACATATGATTGTGGTTGTTATTAATTTCTCTTTTTTTTTTTAGATGAACTAAAAGCATGTTTCCTTGGTCTGTCCCCCTCCCAGGAACCCATCATACCAGAGAAGCAGGTGGAGCAGATCTTGGAGGAGGCCTTGAAGGAGTATGAGGACTACCTGTCCCTGGAGACGGTCATCCTGAAGGAAATGGGGCTGCTGCCAGACACAGACAAGGTTGACATCTGACATCCTAACCCTAATCCACTGTTCAGCCTGACACCTGATATCACACCTTGTGGGTTGGGGTCAATTCCAGCAGGGTTGGGGTCAATTCCATTTCAGTTTACTTCTTGGAATTGACCCCAACCCTGGTGTCCAGTGTTCAGGCTGATGTTTGATGCTCCCTGAAACTAGTGGCCTACCACACAACTCATTTAACACAGTACTACAAAGTGTCTATTCGATTGAAAATGGAATTGTTACACTTTATATTTTCTATGTACAGTATTAAAAGCTGGATTTGGTTTTAGTAAATTGTTCAGAAAACTGTATGCCTCTTGTTTTGCTTGTGGGTACATGTAGTGAATGGAGAGATTCCTCAGAGTTAATGAGTGAGTTTTTCACACACACAAGTCAGCTGCTTTTTTGTTATGATATTTGTGTTTCTTTATGTAATATGTATTTGTAGTTCTGTATGTGGGTCTATAGTTTTGTTCAATGTTGTGTTTGTAAGTTGTTTTGTCTGAAACATTGTTCTCCCTGCTGCTGTTGGACCAGGTCTCTCGTGAAAAATAAATGTTATCTCAATGAGAAAAACCTGTATAAATAAAGGTTAAATAAAATAAAAAATACATACACATACATACATGTTTGTCTGTGTGAACTCTGGTTACTGTGTAATGCCTGCCATCCTCCCTGGTTCATCATTGGTTCCCCAGAGCCCCTGATAATGAAATACATTGTGAGTACCCAATGATTTGAACTCGGCAGGAAATCATTTCACAGGTCTTTGGTTTCATGGTTCTGCTCTCATATGAAGTATTGATGTACTCCATGTCTGCCTGATATTGATGAAACAGTATTGATCCACGATGCAGCAGCAGCAGCACTCAGCAGATACTCTCAGCACTACGGTAGAGATTAGAATTAGCATGTCCATTGTACTGTTACTAATCACCATGAAAGGATATATAGCTGCTATAATTGTGATCCTTACGACATGGTTATTTTGAGAGTAGCTTGAATTATTTGGACAATTTACCTCAACAGTCGAATTTCAAATATTGCACATTCCAAATAACAATTGTTTCTAAAATATTTGGAACTACCAGAGTTTACCCTCTACAGAGGCTGGGTTTGAGATTGACAGTGATGAGTTAAGGGTTGAATAGAGTGAGTTTGGTCTGGGTTGTTATGGGGGCACCTAGGCTTGCTCTTCCCTGGGGGAGTCTGAAAGGAGAGGGACAGGGTCCATTAGAGGTGGAGAGTGGGTAAACAGCTCCATAGTCACCAGTGACAGCCGGTGGTGGTTACCATGAAAGAGTTTGGTGGAGGGTAGGGAGAGAGGATAAGAGGGAGGGATGAGGGGAGGGAGGATAGTGCATAATGCAGAGGCAGCTGCCTGTTGCCAGGTTGTCACGCCGTGGGTCAGATGCCAATGTAAGAGAAATACACAGAGTATGACAGAAAACATGAAGAGAGAGGGATAAATGAAAGAGGTACTGGTTAAGAGGAGAATAAAGTATGAGATATATAGAGATAAAGAATGAGAGGTGAAGTAGAAAAAGTAAGAGAGAGAGAGGGTAGTGGGTTAGCGTCAGTGGGGAAGTCTGAATGCGAGCGTGAAAGGGTGCGAGAGAGCGAGACCGAGCGATAGAGGGAGAGAAAGAGAAGAGAGCACACACTGGGCCTCTGAGCGGAAATGAGATGCTGCAGTGTCGGACAGATTAAACGCCACACGGGTGACTTCACTCTCTCCATGACTCACTCACATGGACCTGTCAGAGAGAGGAGGGGTGAGAGGCATAGGGGGGTATGAGGGGGGACAGAGGCAGGCGTCCATATGGCCCCCAGGAACCAAGGGCAGGGTGACAAAGGACCCCCCATCTCCCCTCCCGTCTGTCCCCTCCTTAACGCTCTCTGGGACCTGATCTGACTGGAACACCCCTCTAGCCCCCTGGAGCCACTTGTTCACTCCACACTCCCAGGCTGGCTATGGAATGTGCTCAAACATGAAATCTCTGTGATTATAAGACACAACTATAATGCAGTTATAACACTATCACAAGATAGTTCTGAAGCCCGTTAGGGCATATTTGACTACGGAATAATATAAAAGCATAAATGGGTTGGTGATTGTAGTCTTAGAAAGTATGCATTGTTAAAGCGCAAACCCTCTCTACAGTCACACAGAAAATATGGGGTGGCAGGTAGCCTAGAGCGTTGGGCCAGTAATGCTGGTTCGAATCCCTGAACCGACTAGGTGAAAAATCTGCCGATGCCCCCTTGAGCAAGGCATTTAACCCTAATTGCTCCTGTAAGTTGCGATGGATAAGAGTGTCTGCTTATTGACTAAAATGTAAATGTAATGCTGCTGTAGGCTTTTATCAAGACGGTCTCACAGAACAGCAAACAGCAACACCAGAACTCCACCACTACCACTTTAGGAGGAGGCTATTCATGTTGTCAGATCTTCGTCAGTTGATTTCTTCATCTAAGAGATTTCCCAAACATTAAAAGAGGAGATCTTTAACTGTGGGACGTCTGACTACGGCGGGATGCCTAGCGTAGCCTGGGCTGGAATGGGCTGCATTCCTATTTTATCACTGCTAGCCACTGCTTGAGATTTATCCTCCAAATCCTGGGAAACAATGGAAGCAGGTGCTGGGCAGGAGGCCTGTATAATTAAGCCATTGGCTGGGCATTGTGCTGGCCTGGCCCTAGCTGCTAGCTGCTCAGTGGGGGTGTGTTGGGGTGCGAGGGAAGGGTTAGGGGGTAGGGGTGGGGTGCACAGGGAGGTCTAAATCTCTCTGTGAGGGGGCACTCCACACATTTCACACATGTTCATCTGAGCTCTTAGGCACAGCTGCAGGGGCTAAAGAGTGTTTTCTGGAGCTCACACGCGTGACACAAACACTCTCCCGCAGCACACACAAACACACACCCGCATTTATCTTCACACACACATACACTCACGTAATGCGTTTATCTCCACACACACACGCACCCCTGCTTGGAGTGGATGCAAACACTAAAGCGGCAGCGTGAAATGTCACATGACATGAAGGCAAATATGAGCATATGACTGCAGAGTCAGAAGGAGGCCGCTTTGCTGCTCTGGGAGGAGGACAGCAGGAGGTAACTTAATGCCAGTGTTGCCATGGACATGTTTTCCTCGAGAGATTCTAATTTCTCACACTGCTACAAGATATCAAGTGCTATGGTTGGATTCAAGAGGCCTAATCTTGGTTAGGATTATACTGGGAGGTGGACATGAAGCTAGGGTTAGGGTTAGAGTTAGGATCGGAGTTGAGACCAGGGTTAAGGTTATACTGGGAGGTGAACAACATCCTGTTTTAACCCTCAACCCTAACCCTAGCTTCCATATCCCGGTTCAACCCTAACCATAGCGTCCACATCCCGGTTCAACCCTAACCCTAGCTTCCATATCCCGGGTCAACCCTAACCATAGCGTCCACATCCCGGTTCAACCCTAACCCTAGCTTCCACATCCCGGTTCAACCCTAACCCTAGCTTCCACATCCCAGTTCAACCCTAACCCTAGCTTCCGCATCCCAGTTCAACCCTAACCCTAGCTTCCACATCCCAGTTCAACCCTAACCCTAGCTTCCGCATCCCAGTTCAACCCTAACCCTAGCTTCCACATCCCAGTTCAACCCTAACCCTAGCTTCCACATCCCGGTTCAACCCTAACCCTAGCTTCCACATCCCAGTTCAACCCTAACCCTAGCATCAACCAATACTGTTTACACCCAGTAGTAACAACACTGTAATGTAAAGTGTTTTTAATGGCTCTGTTCAATCCGTATCGTGGAAGTTCAGCGTTACAGCGTGAACTAAAGGCAATGTTCCCGCGTTAGCAGAGACTGCACTCATGGTTAACGCTGCATATGTCGGCTCAATCTGAAATTACCTTTACATTTCTGTTGCTCATTCCTAAATGCTTGCGATCCAGATTGAATAGAGCCCTAACACGATTGTGAAATTGCTGCTTCATAACAAATGTGGCCACACACCTAAATCGCTCAGGTTTTCTTTAAAGTCCCCTCAGGGGTGGGAGGTGAATTTCATTAGTTGACCTTTGACCCCATAACAGATCAGGTAGCCAGGGTATTGGAATGGAATGTTACCTCTTGACTCCTATAATTTTCTCAATTGAAAACTATGTTGAGTTTTGACCCAAGTCTAGTCTAGGCCTACTCTCTCCCCCCAAAAGCTGAAGACTGAGGGACATACCACAACTTGGCAATGGGAGGTATCTGAAGGTGTGTGTGTGTCTGTGTCTATGTCTGTGTCTGTGTGTCAGGTGTTTGAAACTGCATATCAACATCCCCTCAAACATTTTTTTGTTTTAGAATGATCTCAGAACACTCTCCAATTCTCCAATGACGGGGGGATTCTAGAATGAGTGACACCAACTTCTAAGCCCCCGCCCCCATCTATGCCGAGGAACAGGAAGCAGTCACGACAATCTTGCCTTACAGTCCCAGTGCACTCTGGGTAGCCTGAGCTGAGATGATTTAAGTAGAACTCTGAGAGGAGACTGGGCGGTGACATCATGGCAATCGGGAATACCAATGATATCCCTCTGCTTCTTCCTCTGAGGATATAATGATCACCACAACCAAGTCCTGTATCATCTATATACACTACCGTTCAAAAGTTTGGGGTCACTTAGAAATGTCCTTGTTTTTGAAAGAAAAGCTAATTTTTTGTCCATTAAAATAACATCAAATTGATCAAAAATACAGTGTAGATGTTAATGTTGTAAATTACTATTGTAGCTGGAAACAGCTGATTTGTCATGGAATATCAACATAGGCGTACATAGGCCCATTATCAGCAACCATCACTCCTGTGTTCCAATGGCACGTTGTGTTAGCTAATCCAAGTTTATCATTTTAAAAGGCTAATTGATAATTAGAAAACCCTTTTGCAATTATGTTAACACAGCTGAAAAATGTTGTGCTGATTTAAGAAGCAATAAAACTGTCCTTCTTTAGACTAGTTGAGTATCTGGAGCATCAGCATTTGTGGGTTCGATTACAGGCTCAAAATGGCCAGAAACAAAGAACTTTCTTCTGAAACTCGTCAGTTTATTCTTGATTTGAGAAATGAAGGCTATTCCATGCGAGAAATTGCCAAGAAACTGAAGATCTCGTACAACGCTGTGTACTACTCCCTTCACAGAACAGCGCAAACTGGCTCTAACCAGAATAGAAAGAGGAGTGGGAAGCCCCAGTGGACAACTGAGCAAGAGGACAAGTGCATTAGAGTGTCTAGTTTGAGAAAAAAGACACCTCACAAGTCCGCAACTGGCAGCTTCATTAAATAGTACCCGCAAAACACCAGTCTTAACGCCAACAGTGATGAGGTGACTCCGAGATGCTGGCCTCTTTGGCGGAGTTGCAAAGAAAAAGCCATATCTCAGACTGGCCAATAAAAAGAAAAGATTAAGACGGGAAAAAGAATACAGACACTGGACAGAGGAACTCTGCCAAGAAGGCCAGCATCATGGCGTCACTAGAATATCAGTCTATCAACCCTCCATGAGTAAAAGAGACTCCTTTACTGAACTAAACCCCAGTCATTCTCCCAGCATGTTGCATTACCCTTACCTACAGTGCATTTGGAAAGTAGTCAGACCCCTTCCCTTTTTCACATTTCGTTAGGTTACAACCTTATTCTAAAATTGATTAAATAAATGTTTTTTTCTCATCAATCTACACACAATGCCCTATAATGACAAAGTGAAAACACAAATAACTTATTTACATAAGTATTCAGACCCGTTGCTATGAGACTTGAAATTGAGCTCAGATTTGCCGAAAGGAGGGCGGGGGAGGGCCTTGTATGCATCCCGGAAGTTGGGGTAACAGTGTTACTACAGACGATATGTTGATAGAACTTTGGCAGCCTTTTCCTCAAATTTGCTTTGTTAAAATCCCCAGCTACAATAAATGCAGCCTCAAGATATATGGTTTCCAGTTTGCATAAAGTTCAGTGAAGTTCTTTGAGGGCCGTCATGGTATCGGCTTGAGGGGGGATATACATGGCCATGACTATAACCGAAGAAAATTATCTTAAGAGCTAATTCGTTCTGCATTTGATTGGGATATGTTCCGGGTAGCTTCAGAGAATAACATCGACATATATACTGACACGGTGACTGAGTTTATCAAGAAGTGTATAGGCGATGTTGTACCCACTGTGACTATTAAAACCTACCCTAACCAGAAACCGTGGATAGATGGCAGCATTCGCACAAAACTGAAAGCACGAACCACTGTATTTAACCAAGGCAAGGTGACTGGGAATATGGTTGAATACAAACAGTGTAGTTATTCCCTCTGCAAGGCAATCAAACAGGCAAAACATCAGTATAGAGACAAAGTGGAGTCGCAATTCAATGGCTCAGGCACTAGACATATATAGCAGGGTCTACAGACAGTCAAGGACTACAAAAGGAAAACCCAGCCACGTCGCGGACACCAACGTCTTTCTTCTGGATAAGCTAAACACCTTTGTCGTCCGCTTTGAGGATAACACAGTGCCACCGACGCGGCCCGCTACCAAGAACTGTGGGCTCTCCTTCTCCATGGCCGACGTGAGCAAGACATTTAAGGGTGTTAACCCTCGCAAGGCTGCCGGCCCAGACGGCATCCCTAGCCGCGTCCTCAGAGTATGCGCAGACCAGCTGTCTGATGTGTTTACGGACATATTCAATCTCTCCCTAGCCCAGTCTGCTGTCTCCACATGCTTCAAGATGTCCACCATTGTTCCTATACCCAAGAAAGCAAAGGTAACTGAACTAAATGACTTTCGCCCCGCAGCACTCACTTCTGTCATCATGAAGTGCTTTGAGAGACTAGTCAAGGATCATATCATCTCTACCTTACCTGTCACCCTAGACACACTTCAATTTCCTTACCGCCCCAATTTCCTTACCGCCCCCACAGATGATACAATCGCCATCACACTGCACACTGCCCTATACCATCTGGACAAGAGGAATACCTATGTAAGAATGCTGTTCATTGACTATAGCTCAGCATTCAACACCATAGTACACTCCAAGATCATCATCAAGCTCGAGGCCCTGGGTCTGAAACCCGGCCTGTGCAACTGGGTCCTGGACTTCCTGACGGGCCGCCCCCAGGTGGTGAAGGTAGGAAACAACACCTCCACTTCGCTGATCCTCAACACTGGGGCCCCACAAGGGTGCGTGCTTTGCCCCCTCCCGTACTCCCTGTTCACCCATGAATGCATGGTCAAGCACGCCTCCAACTCAATCACCAAGTTTGCAGATGACACAACAGTAGTTGGCTTGATTACCAACAATGACGAGACAGCCTATAGGGAGGAGGTGAGGGCTCTGGGAGTGTGGAGCCAGGAAAATAACCTCTCACTCAACATCAACAAAACAAAAGAGATGATCTTGGACTTCAGGAAACAGCAGAGGGAGCATCCATCCACATTGACGGGACCGCAATGGAGAAGCTGGAAAGCTTCAGGTTCCTCGGCGTACACATCACTGATAAACTGAAATGGTCCACCCACACAAACTGTGTGGTGAAGAAGGTGTAACAGTGCCTCTTCAACCTTAGGAGGCTGAAGAAATTTGGCCTGGCACATAAAACCCTCACAGACTTTTACAGATGCACAATTGAGAGCATCCTATCAGGCTTTATCACCGTTTGGTATCATGGCAACTGCACCGCCCGCAAATGCAGGGCTCTCCAGAGGTTGATGCTGTCTGCCCAACGCATCACCGGGGGCAAACTACCTGCCTTCCAGGGCACCTACAGCACCTGATGTCACAGGAAGGCCAAAAAGATAATCAAGGACAACAACCACCCGAGCAACTGCCTGTTCACCCCGCTATCATCCAGAAGGCGGGGTCAATACAGGTGCATCGAAGATGGGACAGAGAGACTGAAAAACAGCTTCTATCTCAAGACCATCAAACTGTGAAATAGCCATCACTAGCACATAGAGGCTGCAGCCTCTATACATAGACTTGAAATCACTGGCCACTTTAATAAATGGAACACTAGTCACCTTAATAATGTTAACATACCTTGCTTTACTCATCTCATATGTATATACTGTATTCTATACTATTCTACTGTATCTTAGTCTATGCCGCTCTGATGTTGCTCGTCCATATATTTATATATTCTTAATTACATTCCTTTACTTAGATTTGTGTGTATTGGGTATATGTTGTGAAATTGTTAGATATTACTTCACTGTTGGAGCTAGAAACACAAGCATTTCGGTACACCTGCAATAACATTTGCTAAACATGTGTATGTGACCAATAAAATTTGATTTTATTTGAGGTCCATCCTGTTTCCATTGATCATCCTTGAGATGTTTCTTCAACTTGATTTAAGTCCAACTGTGGTAAATTCAATTGATTGGACATGATTTGGAAATGCACACACCTGTCTATATAAGGTTCCATAGTTGACAGTACGTCAGAACAAAAACCAAGCCATGAGGTCGAAGGAACTGTCCGTAGAGCCCTGAGACAGGATTGTGTCGAGGCACAGATCTGGGCAAGGGTACCAAAAAATGTATTCAGCATTGTAGGTCCCCAAGAACACAGTGGCCTCCATCATTCTCAAATGGAAGAAGTTTAGAACCACCAAGACTCTTCCTAGAGCTTCCTGCCGGCCGAACTGAGCAATCGGGGGAGAAGGCCCTTGGTCAGGGAGGTGACCAAGAACCCGATGGTCACTCTGACAGAGCTCCAGAGTTCTTCTGTGAAGATGAGAGAACCTTCCAGAAGGACGACCATCGCTGCAGCACTCCACCAATCAGGTCTTTATGGTTGAGTGGCCAGACGGAAGCCACTCCTCAGTAAAAGGCACATGACAGCCCGCTTGGAGTTTACCAAAAGGCACCTAAAGGAGTCTCAGACCATGAGAAACAAGATTCTCTGGTCTGATGAAACCAAGATTGAACTCTTTGGCCTGAATGCCAACCGTCACATCTGGAGGTAACCTGGCACCATCCCTACGGTGAAGCATCGTGGTGGCAGCATCATGCTGTGGGGATGTTTTTCCAGAGGCAGGGACTGGGAGACTAGTCAGGATTGAGGGAAAGACGAATGGAACAAAGTACAGAGAGATCCTTGATGAAAACCTGCTCCAGAGTGCTCAGGACATCAGACTGGGGCGAAGTTTCACTTTCCAACAGGACAACAACCCTAAGCACAAAGCCAAGACAACGCAGGAGTAGCTTCGGGACAAGTCTCTGAATGTCCTTGAGTGGCCAAGCCAGAGCCCCGACTTGAACCTGACCGAACAACTCTGGAGAGACCTGAAAATAGCTGTGCAGCGACACTCCCCAGCCAACCTGTCAGAGCTTGAAATGATCTGCAGAGAAGAATGGAAGAAACACCCCAAATACAGGTGTGCCAAGCTTGTAGCGTCATACCCAAGAAGACTCGAGGCTTTAATCGCTGCCAAAGATGCTTCAACAAAGTAATGTGTAAAGGGTCTGAATACTTATATAAATGTGATATTTTTTTTATTTATTTTTTTTAATAAATTTGCAAAAAATAAATTTTTTTTTTTGCTTTGTCATTATGTGTGTGAAGATTAATGAGTAAAAAACGATGTAATCAATTTTAGAATAAGACTATAACAAAAATTCGGAATACTTTCCGAATGCACTGTACATGTACATATTACCTAAATTACCTCGACTAACCTGCACCCCCGCACATTGACTTGGTACCGTACCCCCTGTGTATAGCCTCATTATTGTTATTTTATTGTGTTACTTTATATTTATTTATTTGTATTACATTTTTTTGCTAATCTTTTCTTACTTAAAAAAACTGCATTGTTGGGCTTGTAAGTAAGCATTTCACTGTAATTTCATGGTAAGGTCTAGATCTGTTGTATTCTGTCACATCTGCTCCTGCATCGCCCTCCACTGCTCATCCTGTGTCTCCTTGACCTGCCACCACTCCCCCAGTACTCTCTTCCTCTCCCTCTCTCTCTCTCTCTCTGTGTGTGTGATTGTGTGAGCGGAGACAGGTGTGCTGGAGTCAGAACAGATCCCCACCAGCTGCAACCTGTTCCATAATCAAGACCTCTACAAATACTCAGCCCTGCCACTTCCACGCTGCCAGATCGTAATCACTGCTCAGTCAGTCTACGTTTCTAGCCGTTTGTTACTATTCAGATCCTGTTGTGCCTGTTTTCCTTGCCTGATGCTGTTTTCCTCACCGCTACATTTCTGCCCCCTCTGACTCTGGTCCCTGTCTCCAGTCCCACACCTCGTCATCCTGCTGCTCTGTCCTGGATTCCCCACTCTGCTACTCCCTTAGATTCCCCTCCGGACCTACTTACCCTGTCTCAACCCCTCTCGCTCCAGCCTCCGCACCTGGTTTCCAGCTACCCGCCCGAGCTTCCCCTGACCTGCACTCCATCTCCCCCCTGTGTTTCAATAAATACCCTGGTTACTTCATCCCAGTCTCCTCATCTGAGTCTGCTCTTGGGTTCCGCTGTTCCACTCCGCGTAACAGTATTCGGCGTATGTGACAAATATTTGATTTGATTTATTTGTCTTTGGAACTGTTTAGGCCTGTACTAAATAAGAATCGGACTCCTGGAATAAAATGCAATCATTTTCATACAAATAGCTAGCAATAAAGTGCAGAATATATCTAAACTGATGTGTCAAGGCGCATAGCTTTTTTTGTAAGCAAGGCCACAAGACGAAGGACTCTTTAGGTTACTTTTAGATTGACACTTTATTCCTTTATAAATCCATATAATTTGCTTTACAAGCGTGCTCCTTTCACTTTTTATCCATTGCCGCTTTTATCCAATTTTATAATTTGACCACAGTTATCATATTAAAGGTTCTTCGAAATACAAACTTCTGGTATGCTAATTATTTGTATGACTTGCCTAAACACAACCAATGCATCTAGGCTTATAAAGCTGTTTTATTTATTTTTTAAACAGGAGGATATATGAAATAATATATATTTTTATACGGTGGACAGGTAGGTCTAGGATATCGGGACAGACTATTAAAGCGTGCTGTTTTCTGTTCATTTATACAGCTTTTGTGATAAGGTTGGATTAATTTGCATACAGGGAGGGACCAGGGAATCTGGTCACAATGCAGAGGCAGTGGGCAGATAAGAGACACGTTTTATTACCATGTGTAGACACAACAAATCTCCATCAGATAGTGATCGGATCATGTTGATCAGATGACGACAATCACATGTTAATGCAAGGTGTAACCACGGCTAGAGAGAAGGGGGGAGGCCAGGGGAGTGGGGTTAATTTAGACTGAGAGAGAGCAGGGCTACTCTGCTCTACGTTGTGTGAGGCCCTAGTCACAGGATCAGAAGCACCGGTTCTCTGTTTTCATCCTCTCACCTTTTTTCACTTTCACCTCTCTCTCCTCTCCCTTTCTTCTCTTCCTTATCGTCTCCCCGTATATAACCCCCTCTCCTCTTCTTTGTTCTCCCTCTCATCACACTGCTTCTCTGTTCTCCCCCTCTCCATTCTTCACTTTCACCTCTTTCTCCCTCCTCTCTTCCAAACCTTCTCCTCTTATAACCCCTCTCCTCCTCTCTTTCCCTTCTCATCTTATCATTCTGGCCCTGAACACAGCTAGCTACCAGAGGAATCTGTCAGTGATTTGTCTACCGGCTTCAGATGAGCTGCCAAGTAACAGGGCCGCCACCGGTAGGAACAAAAGAGAAATACATCAGAAGGAAGCAGGACTTTGGGTAAAATGTGATTAATATCATCTTATTGAAGGACACCACATGTATGGAATGTCTGTCTTGGCCGGGGTTGTTTCTGAATCTAAAGGTTCCCAGCAATTATGGAGGCTTAGCTCCAACTAGTAACTTCTATTCTAATGACTCACATTAGTTAGTATGGAATATTAAAGACGAGTTAATTTCCTTGATGCTATATCCACCAATTTTTCACATTTGTATTTTTTTATTAGAAATGATAGCTTATGGGTACCTTCATGTGTGTGTAAAATATTACTGTGTATGATATATATTTTTTTACATTTGCAAAACGCTACTGTATATACCATTGTTTAGCTGGAATGGAATGTTCATATCCTGTATATTTGAATGTGATATGTGGTTGTCTCACCTAGCTATCTTAAGATGAATGCACTTACTGTAAGTCGCTCTGCTGAATAACTAATAACTAAGATTTCATATTATTGTATTTAATAATAAAAAATAAAAACATAAATATTGATATTACAAATGTATCATGTGTACAGTTCTTTATAAAGTATTTTGCTTTTTGTTACATTTGACAGTGTAAAACCTAGCAGTATTACCTATTTCTCTGAAAGTGAGGCGGATATATAGCATTTTGCAACAAAAAAAAAGAAATATTTTAAATGAAACCATCAAGTGATTTTAAACAAAAACCATCAAGTGATTTTAAACAAAAACATGTCTGTTATTGAACAACCCCATGCCATGATTAGATAGTGAAAATACAATTTTTTTCATAATTTCTTTAAACAATATAAGCTAATTTCCCCTCCATTTCTGAAAATGGATAACGTTTTGGAATTGAACTCTTCACATATTATTCTGAATCAACATCCAGTAAGCTTCTCTGAACAATCACTGGAGACAGAGAGATATTTTAATACGCTCTGTTTTTCTTTGTAACTAATACTTAATCTTATTCTGAGAATACAGTATACTTCACAGATCAGTGATCCTGTAAGTGAAAGTGTGTTTTTCAGGAGCTTTCTTCTCTCTTCCTGGGTAGAGAGGGTTGCTAAAGCAACACACACACTGATGCTTATCTAAGGGAGGGCGGGGAAGGGGGGTTGAAAGGGAGGTTGTGGGATGGGGAGGGAGGGGGAAGGTTGAGGGGGGAGATTGAGAGGGAAGTTGAAGGACGGGGGGGGGGGAAGATTAGACGGGTGGAGTAGATCTAGTTTCACATGCTTACCATAAGAGACCCATATCTATCTATCTCTCTCTCTCTTGCTTACCGTAAGAGACCCATATCTATCTATCTCTCTCTCTCTTGCTTACCGTAAGAGACCCATATCTATCTCTCAATTCAAGGCGCTTTATTGGCATGGGAAACATGTTAACATTGCCAAAGCAAGTGAAATAAATAATAAACAAAAGTGAAATAAACAATCAAAATTAACAGTAAACATTACACTCACAGAAGTTCCAAAATAATAAATACATATTATGTATACATACAGTGTTGTAACGATGTGCAAATGGTTAAAGTACAAAATGGAAAATAAATAAACATAAATATAGGTTGTATTTACAATGGTGTTTGTTCTTCACTGCTTGCCCTTTTCTTGTGGCAACAGGTCACAAATATTGCTGCTGTGATGCACACTGTGGTATTTCACCCAGTAGATATGGGAGTTGATCAAAATCGGGTTTGATTTTGAATTCTTCGTAGATCTGTGTAATCTGAGGGAAATATGTGTCTCCAATATGGTCATACATTTGGCAGGAGGGTAGGAAGTGCAGCTCAGTTTCCACCTCATCTTGTGGGCAGTGTGCACATAGCCTGTCTTCTCTTGAGAGCCAGGTCTGCCTACGACGGCCTTTCTCAATAGCAAGGCTATGCTCACTGAGTCTCTCTCTTTCTCTCCAATTAGAAAATGATCAAAAGTTCAGTTAAGTTCACTACAACAGACGGGCTGCTATCAAGTGGCGGCTTTTGTTGGATGACATGAAAATAGAGCTCTTCACCACACACACCAGTGGTGGGTTTGGCGTCAAAATTAGGATGCATGGGCCTCCCGAGTGGTGCAGTGGTCTAGGCACTGCATCGCAGTACTAGCTATGCCACTAGAGATTCTGGGTTTGAGTCCAGGCTCTGTCGCAGTCGGCCATGACTGGGAGACCCATGGGGCCGCGCACAATTGGCCAAGCATCGTCCGGCAGGGATGTCCTTGTCCCATCGCGTACTAGTGACTCCTGTGGCGGGCCGGGCGCAGTGCACGCTGACTCGTCGCCAGGTGTACAGTGTTTCCCACAACACATTGGTGTGGCTGGCTTCCGGGTTAAGTGGGCATTGTGTCAAGAAGCAGTGCGGCTTGGTTGAGTTGTGTTTCGGAGGACGCACGGCTCTCGACTTTTGCCACTCCTGAGTCCGTACGGGAGTTGCAGCGATGAGACAAGACTGTAACTACCAATTGGATCCCATGATATTGGAGAGAAAAAGGGGTAAAAAAAAAGTGAATGCATAAGCAGAAAAGAACCCCATACAATATGGTGTTGGATCTTTGATGTTATGCGGCTATTAAAAGGTGAGGTATTGAAAACAGTGGTGTCAATCATTTTGACTCCTACCCTGTTAAACAAAATCTCTTTCTGAGCAATAGTATTAGTATAAAATAATCTAATTTTCCCATTTTCAGCATAAAACATAGCTCAGTATTTTAATTATTTATTTTATACAGTCATTTTTGCACATCTTTATTAAAGGTGTCAATAATTTCGGACCCGACTGTACATCTTTAAATTCTCAATGAAAAGTTGGCTCACTTTGAAAAGTTTGGAATTCCATCCAAATCCACAGGTTGGTAAAAGGCATACCCACAGGCTACAGTAATACAGTCACCGGTGCTATACACTCTGTACCCTAAAGCTTCACTAGTTCATAACAAATCGTAAAAATGCCACAAGAACACTAGTTTCCCTAGGCAGACGGGTTGACTCCCACAATGTATATATATATATACAGTTGAAGTCGGAAGTTTACATACACTAAGGTTGGAGTCATTAAAACTCGTTTTTCAACCACTCCACATATTTCTTGTTAACAAACTATAGTTTTGGCAAGTCGGTTAGGATATCTACTTTGTGCAAGACACAAGTAATTTTTTCCAACAATTGTTTACAGACATTAACTTAAAATTCAATGTATGACAAATCCAGTGGGTCAGAAGTTTATAAACACTAAGTTGACTGTGCCTTCAAACAGCTTGGAAAATTTGTTCCAGTCGTTCCAGTCATTGGTAGCAGAGAACTGGAAAGAAAGGCGGCCAAAGGAGGAATTGGCTTTGGGGGTGACCAGTGAGATATACCTGCTGGAGCGCGTGCCAGGAGTGGGTGCTGCTATGGTGACCAGTGAGCTGAGATAAGGCGGGGCTTTACCTAGCAAAGACTTGTAGATGACCTGGAGCCAGTGGGTTTGGCGACGAGTATGAAGTGAGGACCAGCCAACGAGAGCATACAGGTCGCAGTGGTGGGTAGTGTATGGCGTTTGGTGACAAAACGGATGGCACTGTGATAGACTGCATCCAATTTGTTGAGTAGAGTGTTGGAGGCTATTTTGTAAATGACATTGCGAAGTCGAGGATCGGTAGGATGGTCAGTTTTACGAGGGTATGTTTGGCAGCATGAGTGAAGGATGCTTTGTTGCGAAATAGGAAGCCGATTCTAGATTTCATTTTGGATTTGAGATGTTTAATGTGAGTCTGGAAGGAGAGTTTACAGTCTAACCAGACACCGAGGGATTTGTAGTTGTCCACATATTCTAAGTCAGAACTGTCCAGAGTAGTGATGCTGGACGTGCGGGCAGGTGCGGGCAGCGATCGGTTGAAGAGTATGCATTTAGTTTTACTTACATTTAAGACCAGTGCAAGGCCACGGAAGGAGAGTTGAATGACATTGAAGCTTGTTTGGAGGTTAGTTAACAGAGTGTCCAAAAAAGGGCCAGAAGTATACAGAATGGTGTCGTCTGCATAGAGGTGGATCAGAGAATCACCAACAGCAAGAGCGACATCATTGATGTATACAGAGAAGAGAGTTGGCCCAATTATTGAACCCTGTGGCAAGGGGGTATAGAGACTGCCAGAGGTCCGGACAACAGGCCCCCCGATTTCACACACTGAACTCTGTCAGAGAAGTAGTTGGTGAACCAGGCGAGGCAATCATTTAAGAAACCAAGGCTGTTGAGTCTGCCGATAAGAATGTGGTGATTGACAGAGTCGACAGCAACAATACGGCTGCTCAGTATTGTGGATTTATTTCAAGGCCTACCTTCAAACTCAGTGCCTCTTGGCTTGACATCAGGTACCACATTCATCTGTACAAACAATAGTACGCAAGTATAAACACCATGGGACAACGCAGCCGTCATACCGCTCAGGAAGGAGACGCGTTCTGTCTCCTAGAGATGAACGTATGGTGCGGAAAGTGCAAATCAATCCCAGAACAACAGCAAAGGACCTTGTGAAGATGCTGGAGGAAACAGGTACAAAAGTATCTATATCTACAGTAAAACGAGTCCTATATCGACATAACGTGAAAGGCCGCTCAGCAAGGAAGAAGCCACTGCTCCAAAATCGCCATAAAAAAGCCAGACTACGGTTTGCAACTGCACATGGGGACAAAGATCGTACTTTTTGGAGAAATGTCCTCTGATCTGTGGCTCAGTTGGTAGAGCATGGTGTTTGCAACGCCAGGGTTGTCAGTTCGATTCCCACAGGGAACCAGTACGGAATTTTATTTTTAATGAAATGTATGCATTCATTACTGTAAGTCGCTCTGGATAAGAACGTCTGCTAAATGACTAAAATGTAAATGTAAATGATCTGATGAAACAAAAATAGAACTGTTTGGCCTTAACGACCATCGTTATGTTTGGAGGAAAAAGGGGGAGGCTTGCAAGCCGAAGAACACCATCCCAACCGTGGCAGCATCATGTTGTGAGAGTGCTTTGCTGCAGGAAGGACTGGTGCAGTTCACAAAATAGATGGCATCATGAAGCTGGAAAATTATGTGGATATATTGAAGCAACATCTCAAAACATCAGTCAAGAAGTTAAAGCTTGGTTGCAAATGGGTTTTCCAAATGGACAATGACCCCAGGCATACTTCCAAAGTTGTGCCAAAATGGCTTAAGGACAACAATGTCAAGGTATTGGAGTGGCCATCACAAAGCCCTGACCTCAATCTTATAGAACATTTGTGGGCAGAACTGTAAAAGCGTGCGTGAGCAAGGAGGCCAAAATGGGCCAAAATTCACCCAACTTATTGTGGGAAGCTTGTGGAAGGCTACCCGAAACGTTTGACCCAAGTTAAACAATTTAAAGGCAATGCTATCAAATATTATTTGAGTGTATGTAAACTTCTGACCCACTAGGAATGTGATGAAAGAAATAAAAGCTGAAATAAATAATTCTCTCAAATATTTTTCTGACATTTCACATTCTTAAAATAAAGTGGTGATCCTAACTGACCTAAGACAGGGAATTGGTAGGGAAAACTAGGATTAAATGTCAGGAATTGTGAAAAACTGAGTTTAGATGTATTTGGCTAAGGTGTATGTAAACTTCCGACTTCAACTGTATATATATATTTTTTTTATCCAGCCGTATAAACACTACAAACAGCCTACCAGACTGCTCAGAGTCGTCCGCGTGGTCCGAAAGCACACCATTGCCTCGTTTTGTATCACATTCCGATGATAAAACTGGGGAGGGACAAAAATACATTACAGAATGTGGGAGCAACATGTCGTCCCCCTCGTCCCCAGTGAAAGTTGCACCCCTGATATTCACAACAAGCTCTCATATCAGAATTAGATGTTCATCCATGTTTCTCAAACGTCAAATTTCACAGTCGTTTCAAACGTCAAATTTCGAGGTGTTTACAGTTAAGTCTAGGCATTAACGCAACATTTTTAAGGTTAGGATTATATTTAGCCATTTAAGGTAAGGGTTAAGATTTGGGATAGGCTTAAAAAAAAAAAAAAAATGTTTCTGTTGCTGGATTCGAATATGCAACCTTTTGCTCATGCTTACGTCCATGTGCTATCCCCATCCACAATACTCTAGCAAAACTAAAACCTAGTTGAATGTAACAGCGCTCACTGTTGCCCCTAGTGGCCGGTTTTCACATCATCTCCCAACATCCTCAGACATGGATGGACATCTAATATCGACTTCTATCATTGGTGACCTGGCTGTATTTTCAAACAAGACAAAACAAAACATACAAATACAAAAGATAACATACTGACGCACAAAAACATCAACATCACTCCTGCCCAGACCCACCTGTTCTATCTCCAGTGCCTGCACTACTCTCCGACACATGTCCTTAAATTGCACCATTCTGTTCCTATTCGTCACCCATGCTCTTTCAATATTTACATAATGAAGGATATGTTTTTTCTATTGTCTTAACGATGGAGGATTGGTTGATTTCCAGTTTTTAAGTATACGTTTTTTCAAGATAACTGAAGAGAAGAGTATCGTTCAACACACACTGCCCCCTCATATAACATGTCTTGAAATATGCGGACAGACGGATGAACAACTTTCTAACTCAGCCCATCATTTTTTAACTTCATAGCATTCCCAGAAGGCATGGATCATTGACTCATTGTTAGACTTACACTTAAGACATGACTCTCCGTTGTGCTGTAGAATTTATTAATTTTGTCTCTTGTATAATAAATTCTATACATGAGATTAAGCGTACATTTTTGTTACCTGTAATTTTGTTAGCTATGCTCCAACATTCCCTCCATCTTGTGCCAATATCAGTTATTTTTAAGTTTTGGTTCAAATAGTTTATATTTTTTTTCTAAGAGGTTGTCAGTTGGATCAGTTCTCTGCAAGGTTTTGTATATCTTACCTATCAAATGAGTATCCTTTTCTGACTCAAATAGGATTCCCTCAAGATTGCTTTAATGTCCAAAAGATTTCAAATCAAAACTTTTAATTTGCATGTACATTTACATTTACATTTAAGTCATTTAGCAGACGCTCTTATCCAGAGCGACTTACAAATTGGTGCATTCACCTTATGATATCCAGTGGAACAACCACTTTACAATAGTGCATCTAAATCTTTTAGGGGGGGGGGGGGGGTTAGAAGGATTACTTTATCCTATCCTAGGTATTCCTTAAAGAGGTGGGGTTTCAGGTGTCTCCGGAAGGTGGTGATTGACTCCGCTGTCCTGGCGTCGTGAGGGAGCTTGTTCCACCATTGGGGTGCCAGAGCAGCGAACAGTTTTGACTGGGCTGAGCGGGAACTGTGCTTCCTCAGAGGTAGGGGGGCCAGCAGGCCAGAGGTGGATGAACGCAGTGCCCTTGTTTGGGTGTAGGGCCTGATCAGAGCCTGAAGGTATGGAGGTGCCGTTCCCTTCACAGCTCCGTAGGCAATCACCATGGTCTTGTAGCGGATGCGAGCTTCAACTGGAAGCCAGTGGAGAGAGCGGAGGAGCGGGGTGACGTGAGAGAACTTGGGAAGGTTGAACACCAGACGGGCTGCGGCGTTCTGGATGAGTTGTAGGGGTTTAATGGCACAGGCAGGGAGCCCAGCCAACAGCGAGTTGCAGTAATCTAGACGGGAGATGACAAGTACCTGGATTAGGACCTGCGCCGCTTCCTGTGTGAGGCAGGGTCGTACTCTGCGAATGTTGTAGAGCATGAACCTACAGGATCGGGTCACCGCCTTGATGTTAGTGGAGAACGACAGGGTGTTGTCCAGGATCACGCCAAGGTTCTTAGCACTCTGGGAGGAGGACACAAGGGAGTTGTCAACCGTGATGGCGAGATCATGGAACGGGCAGTCCTTCCCCGGGAGGAAGAGCAGCTCCGTCTTGCCGAGGTTCAGCTTGAGGTGGTGATCCGTCATCCACACTGATATGTCTGACAGACATGCAGAGATGCGATTCGCCGCCTGGTTATCAGAAGGGGGAAAGGAGAAGATTAATTGTGTGTCGTCTGCATAGCAATGATAGGAGAGACCATGTGAGGATATGACAGAGCCAAGTGACTTGGTGTATAGCGAGAATAGGAGAGGGCCTAGAACAGAGCCCTGGGGGACACCAGTGGTGAGAGCGCATGGTGCGGAGACAGATTCTCGCCACGCCACCTGGTAGGAGCGACCTGTCAGGTAGGACGCAATCCAAGCGTGGGCCGCGCCGGAGATGCCCAACTCGGAGATTGTATTGTATTTATGTATGTATTTATGTATGTATTTTTAAATATCTACATTGGTCTTTTTAATTCTGTCATGGAACTTAATGTATCTCCTAAAACCAATTATTTTACGGTTCCTATGCTTTTTTCCATGTGGACCAAATTATCAGTGTATTCTGAAACACTATCCAAGGATTGTTCCATAGGGTTGTTTTTTGGGAGTGATATTGGTTCATGCGGAATCCGTTTAATGTTCTTCCATATTGTTATGAGGTTCTTAACTATGAAGTTGTTAATGTTCTTAGCTTAATCTTTTGAAAACAAACACGTAAAAAGATTCTGAGGATGAGCATGTGCATCTCCAATATGTACCCATTGTTCCTCTTTAGTAAGTTTAACTATATGTCTCAAGTAAAAGCCTTGGGTGGCGAGTTGATACAATTCCAAGTCTGGAAGGTTAAACCCACCTCAGACTTAGGAAGACGTAAAACTTTCCTTTTTATTCCATGAGTTTTATTTGTCCATATAAAGTCTGTTATGGCCACGTCTACTTTATTAAAAGAATGTCTTCAGTGGGGTAATTGGTATTACCGAGAATAAAAAGAAAGAAAAGAAAGGTAGTAGGCTACTCCACAGAGTTAAAATGATGAGGGCTGTCGTTTTGGAATGTCCCCGAAGCTGTGCCAAGCACTGGGAGATTCCCACATCCTAAAAATATTCCCAAAACTCTGCAGAGCCAGGAACACTTACCATCTTTCCTGTCTTTTGTTGCTTTGCTCCAACTTTTCCATAGCAAAGATAGATTAATCCTAACACCTTGGAAATCCATATTTGAACCCTAATACCTTAAAAAGCCTTATTTGAACCCTAATACCTTGGAAACCCTTATTTGAAATCACTTCTAACTTAAAGGCAGGAAGTCAAAGCACAGTAGCAGATTCTGAAAGCAACATCAGTAGAAACCAAGACCCAATAAATAACTGACTGTTAATGACTGTTAATGTTACGACATTTTAATACTGGTCTAAAGGGAATAGCAAAAAGACATATAACAGACATTACATCTCAAAATGGGATGCTTTGAGTGTTTCACTGTACTCTCATCTACAGGCCAATGATTTGGCAGCAGAACATGGTTGAATCAACTTGACAAAATGTAATAACCAGAAAGACGCAAGGCCATGTGAAATATATACTTTAATATGACCATACATTTCTCAAGATCAGTACAAAGTATTATTCTATTTAGTGATGCTTTCATCATTGCTTTCTGTTTCCAAGACATACATACAAACAGGACAGAGATGAAACAAAACAACTATTACAGAAACACGTTGACCATATGACACCTACTGTACATGTGCACGGGCTCAGACACAATGTGGACATGTGACACACTGATTAAGAGAGGTAAGGAGGGAGGGGGTTAGAGAAAGAGAGAAGAGGGAGGAATGCATTGATAGATACAGTGCTAGGCCAGGCCTGGAGGAGAGGAAACAGGGCCAGGCCAGGCCCGGAGGAGAGGAAAAAGGGCCAGGCCAGGCCCAGAGGAGAGGAAAAAGGGCCAGGCTAGGCCCGGAGGAGAGGAACCAGGGCCAGACCCGGAGGAGAGGAACCAGGGCCAGGCTAGGCCCGGAGGAGAGGAACAAGGGCCAGATCCAGAGGAGAGGAACAAGGGCCAGATCCGGAGGAGAGGAACAAGGGCCAGATCCGGAGGAGAGGAACAAGGGCCAGATCCGGAGGAGAGGAACAAGGGCCAGATCCGGAGGAGAGGAACAAGGGCCAGATCCGGAGGAGGAGGAGAGGAACAAGGGCCAGATCCGGAGGAGGAGGAGAGGAACAAGGGACAGATCTGGAGGAGAGGAACAAGGGCCAGGCCAGAACCAGAAAAACATCCTTATATAATGAAAGCTTCACTGGATAGTTTCCCATCAACATAGGAAACTACTGCACTGCAGTGCAATCGCCTTAGGGACTAGCTAGCTGAATGATTTTCCTTTCTTTTAGTCTTTCAATTAAATGTTCTTTTGAACCTGGTTGTTAGTCTGTGTGAGCAGCTGTCAAAGGGATGACAAAAAAGTGGGATAGGAACGAATAGAAAAGAATCTCCATGTACACATAAATATGATACGATAACCTCAGGTGGGAAATATACTGGTTTAAGTCAGTAATAAAGCTTTTGACCATGCAACAATGTTCATCAGTACCTTTTAAACACAACTATGAACACAGATTAGACCAACCGGCGACAAAAACAGATGCCAAATATGTACAAAAAAATATAACAAAAATAACAATATCTCTCTTTCCGCAAGAACGTATTTCTATGTCATATATATTACAGCTTAAGTTGTACCATTAGTCCAGCACGTTTAAGATGTGTACAGGTAGCTTAAGTGGGAGGAAACAAACATAGACGGGTTAGGTGACAACGTCACGAAAACCATGCACGCATTTCAATGGGGCAGAAGGCCATGTGTTGTTGTGGTCCTGGATGGCCAGATAGCTAGCAACAATGACAAGAAGCTGCCATGTGGGGAATTGTAGGTGGCTCGTTTCAGCTTGTTTTATCTTGTTCTTGATACCATGTCTTGTTTTGACTGATGTCACGTCTATGCTAATATGGCGAATATTCTCTAGCTAACTAACCAACTGTAACAATGTATTTGAGAGACAAGTGCTCATTGTGCAAATGTATTTGTTTTCAATGAACATCAGAAACAAAATATAGTTGACATGTTATCAACAGTCTAAGCCAAACCCGTCTGTTTTACCCCATAGTTGCACGTGTTGGTTTTGTTGCTTAACAACCAACCCGTCTATATAGTCTATCATGGGTCAACACTACAAGGTTATGGAGAGCATTTAAATATGCCTGTATGGAAATATATATATAAGCTGTAAAAAATAATATATATACTCCAAATACATTTATATATACATAAATATGTTAAATACTGATCATTCTGAATCCCTGGATTTCTGAAAACTTGCCTTTATCTATTTAGGTAGTGGACTCACGTGTCGTACTAGCCAGAGCCCTCTCCACACAGTAACTGTTTCTATGAAACACGTGAACGGCTGTTCTGCAGGCAGTATGTACCATACGTAAGTTTCCCATATTTGACTTTTTCCTCTTTAAACCCGCAGGTGATCACTGTCTGTCTAGATCATGGGTCTGAAAGTCATTCCATGGAGGGCCTAGTGTCTGCAGGTTTTTCCATTTCAATTAAGCCCTAGACAACCAGGTGTAGGGAGTTCCTTACTAATTCATTACCTTAATTAATCAATTAAGCACAAGGGAGGAGCGAAAACCCGCAGACACTGGGCCCTCCGTGGAATGAGTTTGATACGTGTGGTCTTGATCAGGGTTTCTGGGGAACCCCTGGGTGCACATTAAGACCAAACCCTGGTCTAGATCATGTGGGATGTTGGGGAAGAAGGGCTAAAAGAAAACCAGATATTAATGGTTTTCACCCATGTCATATTCACTAATTCATTTTTCAAATACATGACATCACATGAGTTGTTTTTTTCTATCTCTGTTTGTTGCTACAGATTAGCTGCTCTGTTCTAGCAGGTAGAGAGAAACACGTATCATCGATTATCTCCTTGTTTATGTGTTTCTTCATGGTAATGGAGCAGGTATGTATGTGACTGTATGATACGTTTGTACTCGTACCCGAGGAGGAGGAGGGTTCAGAGGGCTCGCCCCCTCCCTGGTTCTCCTCCCAGTCCATAGCCAGCTATACTGCATGTACCATATACCTAAATGACTTGCACTATACACTAAAGCCTGCCTCATAAGTGCATTGCTGTACGTCATAATGTTTCGTACCTCAATAGAAAAGCTCTCCCCTGCCTTAAAGTCCCACCTTCACACAATTAAGGCACCGTTTACACCCCTGGGGGTCAATGGGTTCTTCTAATAAGAAGAGAAGCAACAACAACAACCGGATAAGAACAACAGAACATGAGCGACATGTAAAAACAAGTCATCAAAAGCAAAACATTAATGAAACATCAAATAATGTCTTGTGGGTAGGTGTTAAATGAAGTGTCCAGCCAATCACGCACCAGAGTTCTAAACACCAGAGTTCTGCAGGGGCGCACGACACGACACGGGTGCACGTGCCACTGAGTCGTCTTTATTAAGAGTCACCACGGCAACCCTGGAGCCCAATTCCTGAACCCCAACAACTCTCCAGTCTCGAAGCCTTTAGAATTAGCTAAGCCTTTTCCATCATCGGGGGCTGTGTGTTTGAGTCAGTAGCCTGTTGGGCTGTGTGTTGAGTCAGTAGCCTGTTGGGGCTGTGTGTGTTGAGTCAGTAGCCTGTTGGGGCTGTGTGTTTGAGTCAGTAGCCTGTTGGGCTGTGTGTTGAGTCAGTAGCCTGTTGAGCTGTGTGTTTGAGTCAGTAGCCTGTTGGGCTGTGTGTTGAGTCAGTAGCCTGTTGGGGCTGTGTGTGTTGAGTCAGTAGCCTGTTGGGCTGTGTGTGTTGAGTCAATAGCCTGTAACGGCTGTGTGTTTGAGTCAGTAGCCTGTTGGGCTGTGTTTTTGAGTCAGTAGCCTGTTGAGGCTGTGTGTGTTGAGTCAGTAGCCTGTTGGGCTGTGTGTTGAGTCAGTAGCCTGTTGAGCTGTGTGTGTTTGAGTCAGTAGCCTGTTGGGCTGAATGTGTGTTGAGTCAGTAGCTAACTTTGAGATTGTTCTTGTTGAGCTCTCTCTCCAGGTTGCCTATGAGCGTGTCGATGCTCTCCTGCAGGTCTCGCAGGTTGACCCTGTTGCTGAGAACGGGGCTGATGTCCTGGATCTTCATGTAAGCCTGGTATGTGTGCTCTTTGGGGTTGTGGAGGGGCAGGATGCGCTCATCATCATCATCATCATCATCATCACACACCCTATCGTCTGACGGCTGATCGCCACTGGAGACATCGCTCTCCTCCACTCTCTCCTCCTCTGCTTCTCTCTCCTCTTCCTCCTTCTCTACAGGTCCCTCCATCACCTCCTGGAGTAGTGGGGGTTCCTGTTTTGCTGTAGGTGGCTCTGCCTGTCCTTCCTCCTGTCCCCTGTCCAGTAATCCTTCCTGTCTCAGCTCCTCTCCCCCCTCCTTCCCCCTGTCCTCTCCTTCCTGTCCCTCCTCAGTGACCTCCATATCCTCAGAAGGAACATCATCATAGTCATTTTCCTCCTGGGGCAGAGGAGGGGGGAAGTAGCGCTCTCCACAGCGGCTCCAGTCACCGGCATAACGGTTGCTAGGGCTGTCCAGTCGGCCCGGCCTAGGTCGCAGCACCCCGGCCATCTCTGCATCACTCAAGTTCAGCACCTGGGGACGCTCCTTCCTCCGACGCAGGGGTGGAGCAGCAGGCTGGTCGGCTGGGCCGGGGTGCTCCAGGATGGGGGACGAGGTCTTGCCATGTGGGTCCACCACTATAAGGAGAGATGGAAAGACATAGGAGAGAGAAAGAAAGAGTAAGTTAAAGAGTAAGCAGGAAGTTATTCAGTCAACGCCATAGTCCTAGCTCTGTTAACTCCTGGTGTATGGCACAACATCTCCAAGCATTGTTGGTGCAAACCAGTTATTCAAATAAAAAATATTATAATTTTCATTCAAGCACACTGTATACACAAGGTCCTCCTGGAGTACAGTCACAGTCTAAAAGTGGTATTTCAGACATTAACCCATGCCATGCTGCATAGAAATATGCCAAAGCCACTCCAACACACTCTACTACTTCACTTCTACAGCTGTACTTTTTACCTAGTCTTCAAATGTCTGTGAACTGACCTAACACACGGACCTTCTGTGGGGTGAAGAAGGGCTAGGAAGGAATCACATGATATGAGCATGTCTGAGCTAAGGAGAAGAACAGAACACTGAGCACTCCAACACTCCAGCCACCACAGCCCAGTTACCTGTCTGTCTCTCTGTGTTCCTGCTACACGGTGTCCCCCACAGTACACCTTTACATACCTCCTACTGTCAGTGGCGGAATAAAACAAAACAAAACAAACAAAAAACATTTCAGAGGTAAAACTGACATGTCCACTCACTGCAACAAAAAGCAACCAGTCAAGCAGCCAGTTGACATGAAAGACCTTGAAACTCGACTTTACTGTGACAGCTATTTCATGCTGAAGAAGGTAGAAAGTAAAGTACACAAGCCCCACAGTGGTACAGCAAAGCCAACAGCTGATTTTGATATCATACTGTATGAATGCTTTCAATGAGTCCCACCGTAACGCCGGCGCGGTGTGCCGGGTCTTTCGACAAAAACGTCTGTAGAGTCCGGATGGTTTGACTTATTAAAAGCTGAGACTCCCACGAACATGGATATGTAACATGTTTTGCTCTATGACTTCACAAGCTACACAAGAGTTGTTAGAAGGTATGGGATTCTTCTACATTCTTCTACATAGGAAGTCCCAGGACGAAGTGTCTATAACACTGTAATAAGCTCACATAGTTGCTGTCTCAAACTCCAAACTGTTGTCTGTTATTTCCCAGTGAGCAAACTATTTCTGTACTTAACATTCGTACAAATTCATTTTTTATCAGGTTTTTGCTTTGGTGGACCTTCGTTTTTGTATTGATATTTGTTAATAAAACGAATGAATGCATTTGTTTATATCAAATGTCCCTGACAAGTTAAAAATATCCAGAGCCTCACACACCCTTCTCCCTTTCCCTCTCCTCTCCTCTCCTCTCCCCCCCTCCCCTCTCCTCTCCTCTCCTCTCCTCTCCTCTCCTCTCCTCTCCCTCCCCTCTCCCTCTCTCCTCTCCTCTCCTCTCCTCTCCTCTCCTCTCCTCTCCTCTCCCTCTCCCCTCCCCTCCCCTCCCCTCCCCTCCCCTCTCCTCTCCCCTCCCCTCCCCTCTCCTCTCCTCTCCCCTCTCCTCCTCTCCCCTCACTTCACCACTCTGCAATCCCTGACCACCTGCTCTCTGCCCAAACACACATGCCCGCAAGCACACATGCGCGCACACACACAACACACACAAGCACGACCACACACACACTCACCAGAAAAGCACAGCGGTCACCAAGGCCATTGAGTCACACGCACACTTTCACCTCCTTATGAAATTCACCAAATACCAAGGCCAAGCAGTCACATACAGACACATATCTGCCCACACACACACCGTTCATTAACACCCTCCTCCCCCATTGAAAACATAGCAAGTACAGAGGACAAGCCAACTCTCCCAATCACATAACCCCAGACACACACTCACATAACCCCAGAAACACCCACACAACCCCAGACACACCCACACAACCCCAGAAACACCCACACAACCCCAGAAACACACTCACACAACCCCAGATACACCCACACAACCCCAGAAACACCCACACAACCCCAGAAACACCCACACAACCCCAGAAACACCCACACAACCCCAGAAACACATTCACACAACCCCAGACACACACTCACACAACCCCAGATACACCCACACAACCCCAGAAACACCCACACAACCCCAGAAACACATTCACACAACCCCAGACACACACTCACACAACCCCAGACACACCCACACAACCCCAGAAACACCCACACAACCCCAGAAACACATTCACACAACCCCAGACACACACTCACACAACCCCAGACACACCCACACAACCCCAGAAACACACTCACACAACCCCAGACACACCCACACAACCCCAGAAACACCCACACAACCCCAGAAACACATTCACACAACCCCAGACACACATTAACACAACCCCAGACACACACTCACACAACCCCAGACACACACTCACAACCCCAGACACACCCACACAACCCCAGAAACACACTCACACAACCCCAGACACACCCACACAACCCCAGAAACACATTAACACAACCCCAGACACACACTCACACAACCCCAGACACACACTCACACAACCCCAGACACACATTCTCAACCCCAGACACACATTCACAACCCCAGACACACACACACACACAACCCCAGACACACACTCACACAACCCCAGACACACACTCACACAACCCCAGACACACCCACACAACCCCAGAAACACATTCACACAACCCCAGACACACATTCACAACCCCAGAAACACACTCACAACCCCAGACACACACACACACACAACCCCAGACACACACTCACACAACCCCAGAAACACATTCACACAACCCCAGACACACCCACACAACCCCAGAAACACATTCACACAACCCCAGACACACACTCACACAACCCCAGACACACCCACACAACCCCAGAAACACATTCACACAACCCCAGACACACACTCACACAACCCCAGAAACACATTCACACAACCCCAGACACACACTCACACAACCCCAGACACACCCACACAACCCCAGAAACACATTCACACAACCCCAGAAACACACTCACACAACCCCAGACACACACTCACACAACCCCAGACACACACTCACACAACCCCAGACACACATTCACAACCCCAGAAACACACTCACAACCCCAGACACACGCACACAACCCCAGACACACGCACACAACCCCAGACACACCCACACAACCCCAGAAACACATTCACACAACCCCAGACACACACTCACAACCCCAGACACACACTCACACAACCCCAGAAACACACTCACACAACCCCAGAAACACACTCACACAACCCCAGAAACAAATTCACACAACCCCAGAAACACATTCACACAACCCCAGAAACACATTCACACAACCCCAGACACACACTCACACAACCCCAGACACACACTCACAACCCCAGAAACACCCACACAACCCCAGACACACCCACACAACCCCAGACACACACTCACACAACCCCAGAAACACATTCACACAACCCCAGAAACACACTCACACAACCCCAGAAACACATTCACACAACCCCAGACACACACTCACACAACCCCAGAAACACACTCACACAACCCCAGAAACAAATTCACACAACCCCAGAAACAAATTCACACAACCCCAGAAACACATTCACACAACCCCAGACACACACTCACACAACCCCAGAAACACATTCACACAACCCCAGAAACACATTCACACAACCCCAGAAACACATTCACACAACCCCAGACACACACTCACACAAACCCAGAAACACATTCACACAACCCCAGAAACACATTCACACAACCCCAGAAACACATTCACACAACCCCAGACACACACTCACACAACCCCAGAAACACACTCACACAACCCCAGAAACACATTCACACAACCCCAGACACACACTCACACAACCCCAGAAACACACTCACACAACCCCAGAAACACATTCACACAACCCCAGACACACACTCACACAACCCCAGAAACACATTCACATAACCCCAGCCACACACTCCAGGACTATGCAACAATGCAGTGGAAGGTGTGGACCTCGTGTAGAGGCTGAACATATCTCATAATGATTGTGAAATGTTAGGGTGAAGCTGGGAGGGCTAAGGGCTAAGGTTAGGACTGGAATATCCTAGGTGGAGAGGGTACGAAAAGTCATATTTTAACAAAATCGTGCAGTTTGAGGCCATGTGGTGGAAAGTGATACGGGCGCTGGAGATAGGGGTGATGGGTAGTGGGTCTGGGTAGGAGTGATGTAGTTGATGGAGATAGGGGTGATGGCTAGTGGGTCTGGGTAGGAGTGATGTAGTTGATGGAGATAGGGGTGATGGCTAGTGGGTCTGGGTAGGAGTGATGTAGTTGATGGAGATAGGGGTGATGGCTAGTGGGTCTGGGTAGGAGTGATGAAGTTGATGGAGATAGGGGTGATGGGTAGTGGGTCTGGGTAGGAGTGATGTAGTTGATGGAGATAGGGGTGATGGCTAGTGGGTCTGGGTAGGAGTGATGTAGTTGATGGAGATAGGGGTGATGGCTAGTGGGTCTGGGTAGGAGTGATGTAGTTGATGGAAATGGGGTGATGGGTAGTGGGTCTGGGTAGGAGTGATGTAGTTGATGGAGATGGGGTGATGGCTAGTGGGTCTGGGTAGGAGTGATGTAGTTGATGGAGATGGGGTGATGGCTAGTGGGTCTGGGTAGGAGTGATGTAGTTGATGGAGATGGGGTGATGGCTAGTGGGTCTGGGTAGGAGTGATGTAGTTGATGGAGATGGGGTGATGGCTAGTGGGTCTGGGTAGGAGTGATGTAGTTGATGGAGATGGGGTGATGGCTAGTGGGTCTGGGTAGGAGTGATGTAGTTGATGGAGATGGGGTGATGGCTAGTGGGTCTGGGTAGGAGTGATGTAGTTGATGGAGATGGGGTGATGGCTAGTGGGTCTGGGTAGGAGTGATGTAGTTGATGGAAATGGAGTGATGGGTAGTGGGTCTGGGTAGGAGTGATGAAGTTGATGTTTGTATGATGTCTGTTTTGTACATTTGATAAAATATCAAATGAAATCGTATAAAAAAATAAATAAAGGTCATGTTTTAACATATTAATAAGCAGAATGGGAGTCAATTTGGAGGGCAGGGACAGCGAGGAGTTGCTTGCCTTGCAAGTGTAATCTTAAGCAGTACGCCATGCAGCGTACGTAAACAACACTATGAAGTTAAATGCCGTTAGTGCAGTTGGAATGTTAGTGATCTGAGGGGATCAGACAGGTTTAGCCTTATAGGCTTCTATTCTCCATCCTCCTCAGACTTAAACAATAACACAGGCTTTGACATCTAAACCGCCTAGCAACCCAACACTCATACCCCTCTCTCTCTCATATCCCTCCCTATATCCCTGTACTCGACGGTGCGTATCTGTTCTCATGTCACTGTGCACACAAAGAAGACAGCTGCTGAGAGCAGAACAGTTGGACAGGGAGACAAATGACCAACCATAGAGCCACAGTTGGTCCAGGATGTCTGTCTGCATCCCAAACGACACCCTACAGGGTGTCCACCCACTCTGCCCAGAGCGGGTGAAAATGCGATTTGGTGATGAAATTTCACTTCCTTATGTTGTAAAGTACATTTTACCAAGACAAATATAATTATTCACGTTTTGAATAGTCGGGTCTTCTCTAACATATCATTAACATTAAAAGTTGAAGTCAGTTGAAGTCGGAAGTTTACATACACTTGGTTAGGACATCTACTTTGTGCATGACACATCTACTTTGTGCATGACACAAGCAATTTTTCCAACAATTGTTTACAGACAGATTATTTCACTTATAATTCACTGTATCACAATTCCAGTGGGTCAGAAGTTTACATACACTAAGTTGACTGTGCCTTTAAACAGCTTGGAAAATTACAGAAAATGATGTCATGGCGTTAGAAGCTTCTGATAGGCTAATTGACATTATTTGTGTCAATTGGAGGTGTACCTGTGGATGTATTTCAAGGCCTACCTTCAAACGCAGTGCCTCTTTGCTTGACATCATGGGAAAATCAAAAGAAATCAGCCAAGACCTCAGAAGAACAATTGTAGACCTCCACAAGTATGGTTCATCCTTGGGAGCAATTTCCAAACACCTGAAGGTACCACATTCATCTGTACAAACGATAGTACGCAAGTATAAACACCATGGGACAACGCAGCCGTCATACCGCTCAGGAAGGAGACGCGTTCTGTCTCCTAGAGATGAACGTACTTTGGTGCAAAAAGTGCAAATCAATCCCAGAACAACAGCAAAGGACCTTGTGAAGATGCTGGAGGAAACAGGTACAAAAGTATCTATATCCACAGTAAAACGAGTCCTATATCCACATAACCTGAAAGGCCGCTCAGCAAGGAAGAAGCCACTGCTCCAAATCCGCAATAAAAAAGCCAGACTACGGTTTGCAACTGCACATGGAGACAAAGATCGTACTTTTTGGAGAAATGTCCTCTGGTGTGATGAAACAAAAATAGAACTGTTTGGCCATAATGACCATCGTTATATTTAGAGGAAAAAGAGGGAGGCCAAAGAACACCATCCCAACCGTGAAGCACGGGGGTGGCAGCATCATGTTGTGGGGGTGCTTTGCTGCAGGAAGGACTGGTGCACTTCACAAAATAGATGGCATCATGAGGGAGGAAAATTATGTGGATATATTGAAGCAACATCTCAAGACATCAGTCAAGAAGTTAAAGCTTGGTCGCAAATGGGTCTTCCAAATGGACAATGACCCAAAGCATACTTCCAAAGTGGCAAAATGGCTTAAGGACAACAAATTGAAGGTGTTGGAGAGGCCATCACAAATCCCTAACCTCAACCTATAGAAAATTTGTGGGCAGAAGTGAAAAAGCGTGTGTGAGCAAGGAGGCCTACAAACCTGACTCAGTTACACCAGCTCTGTCAGGAGGAATGGGCCAAAATTCACCCAGCTTATCGTGGGAAGCTTGTGGAAGGCTACCCGAAAAGTTTGACCCAAGTTACTTAATTTAAAGGAAATGCTACCAAATACTAATTGAGTGTATGTAAACTTCTGACCCACTGGGAATGTGATGAAAGAAATAAAAGCTGAAATAAATCATTCTCTCTACTATTATTCTGACATTTCAAATTCTTAAAATAAAGTGGTGATTCTAACTGATTTAAGACAGGGAATTTGTACTCGGATTAAATGTCGGGAATTGTGAAAAACTGAGTTTACATGTATTTGGCTAAGGTGTATGTAAACTTCCGACTTCAACTGTATATAAAAAGTCAGATTTCGTAACCTAATACATCCGATAATAAGCCCCGAGCTCAGTTGACATAGCGGTGCAGGTTTCTCTTTTGAGGATTTTACATATTGTGGTCGTCGTCTTCAAAGTTGCTTCCATGGGTCACAGAAAGCTAATTTAGCATGACACGAGCTGAAATAAATGTAAAATGCTTTGAAAATAAAAAAGCTTGGTATACGCTCAGTGCGCTGTTGTCATTTCACAGAGATACGCTTATTTTTGTGAGAAATCTTTGAAAAAGAACAGGAATTTCGAATTAATATGAAAAGCGTATACTGAAATATGAAAATACTACGTCATGTCTCTAAACTGATATCCATCTTACCTCTATATTGTTTTATGTCCTGCGGATTCGAAAAGAAAGATGAGCCTGTCAGGTAGCCATGTTCTTGCACAGAATCCAGCCAAGCTGATGCAAAACAATTTTCCAGATTTTTTTACCACTTTGTTTCTCTGGCCTCCATTGATTTAGTCACCCTAATTCTGGCCATGCTACAAGGTTAAAAACTTCAATAACGTTTGGACGGATTAGGATAGAGACAAGAAGTTTAGACCATTGGTTTTCTAGAGAATTACAATGAATTTGAAAAGTATGCAGACCCCTTCACTTTTTCCACATTTTGTTACATTACAGCCTTATTCTAAAATTGATTAAATTATTTATTTTTCTCATCAATCTACACCTAATACCCCATAATGACACATTTTTGCAAATGTATTAAAAATAAAAAACAGAAATACCTTATTGTGACCAGTTTCAGGAAAGTAGGCGTTTGTCGCACGTCACTACTTCACAGGAGCGGCATTCGAACGTAAACATTTTTTTTTTTAATCAAAATGCATTATTTAGCAGGCGCTATTGACAGATCAGTTGGAAAAAGTAATGGGCTACTTTCTGCACATGCCACGGTCGGTGTGAACCAGAGTGACTTAACAAGATGTAGCTACAAACAAAACAGAGTTAAATGGTCCCAATCTGCCGTGAACCGTTCATTTATGTATACGGATAATAGTCTAGCTACATTTTCAAATCTAAATTTCAAATTTGGTCAGAAAGTCATTTTTATTGCAAGTTAAAGCGTACTGTTAGTTAGCTAGCAAACATTAGCTTGCTGGCTCGCTAGCTAACGTTATGTGTATGATCTGTGTAGTAATACTTTTCAAACCAGAATTTCCATTTGCTAGTTATAGCTAGCTAACATTGAACCTAGTTTGTTAGCTTTAGCTACCTGCAGATTCATATTACAGCTATGACAATGTTTGTATTGGTAGTAGTATGAGATGGGATTATGCCGGTTCATTGTTTAGCTAGCTAGCTAGCTACCTAGCTAGCTACATGTCTAAACAAAAGACTCCACTTCGGCCGGATTATTACATGACCCATCAAATTAGCCAGGTGTGTCTGGGGGTGGATATGGCCATCCATTGTATTTCATGAACATGTGTACATGTCTAGACAATAGTGACCCATCCACTTAGCTAGATGTGGCTGAGGGATGGTTATAGAATTTCCTTCACATGACCCATCAATTTAGACAAGTGTGGCGGGTAAGCGTCATCTAATAATGATAAAATATCAGGACACTTTCTGTTTTTGATATTACTACTATGCAAGGATCCACTTCACTGTACCGTTTACACCTTATGTGACAAATAAACTTAGATTTTATTTGATATAGCGTGTGTTTACCATATGGCCTCACATGTGAATCCTTAAAGAGATGGGTGGGGCTAAGACTTAAGAGGGTGTGAACGATGCTGAATGGGTGTAGACAAAGAAGAGCTCTCCAGTAGGTGTACCAAAACATTCAAGGGACAACTTGATCAACTTTCAAACAGAATTACTTTCCCATTGTTCCTCAACTGCAGTGTATGATATACCATTTTCTAGCTCTGAGTCTTTACTTTTATCCAAAGTAAAAAAAACACAATTTCACAAGATCCGGGGAAGAGTACCAAAACATTTCTGCAGCATTGAAGGTCCCAAAGAACACAGTGGCTTCCATCATTCTTAAATGGAAGGAGTTTAGAACCACCAAGACTCTTCCTAGAGCTGGCCAGAGCCCGGACTTGAACCCGATCGAACATCTCTGGAGTGACCTGAAAATAGCTGTGCAGCAACGTTCCCCATCCAACTTGTCAGAGCTTGAGAGGATCTGCAGAGAAGAATTTGAGAAACTCCCCAAATACAGGTGTGCCAAGCTTGTAGCGTCATACCCAAGAAGACTCTAGGTCAAGGCTGTAATTGCTGCCAAAGCTGCTTCAACAAAGTACTAAGGGTCTGAATACTTAAGTAAATGTTATATTTCAGTTTTTTATTTTTAATAAACTTACAAACATTTCTAAAAACTGTTTTTGCTTTGTCATTATGGGGTATTGTGTGTAGATTGAGGGAAAAAAACTATCAATTTTAGAATAATGCTGTAACGTAACAAATTGGGGAAAAAGTCAAGGGGTCTGAATACTTTCTGAATGCACTGTATCTACACAATTAACATAGTATTTTACCCATTGGTCAAAAGATGCATTTTTGATTTGACACTTTACACCCTATTCCCTTTATAGTGCACTTATTTTGACCAGGGCCAATAGGGCTCTGAACAGAAGAAGTGCAATATATAGGCAATAGGGTGCCATATTTTCTCTGGACAGTGATTTATATAAAAGCGGCACTACCCAATGAGCTTGGTTTACAACAAGGCTTTGGCCCTCCCAATATGATGAAGCACACTGTGGAGCATTTCATCTATGACGATCGAACAGATGGCGGCGAATGGCTAATTGCTGTGTGTGTGTGTGTCAGCCAAGCCAAACCACCAGAGATCAAAGCGAAAGCCCAGCCTTTTAAAGTCATGTTTGGAACAGAACCACAGAGCTAGGAGCAATTTGCGCTAGAAAGCAGTTCCACCAACATAGTGCCCTTCTAGGAAATGTCTTGATTTTGGGTGAGTGCTTTTTAAAGTGTGTAAATGTAATTAGTTGTTTAAGTTGTTGGCTCAGTGATTCACAATGCCCAGGATGTTCATAATCACAGACTGCCTGATCTTAAAGCCTCATACACTCACTGCAAGATAAAAGATAATTAAGCTTGTCATTAATCAACTATAAAAAATGGATGAAGGATGAGGTTGACTAGATATTAATTTATCCCTGACAAAGATGGCTGCCATTATCTGCGAAATTCTAGAGTTATGAAGGTTTATGACATAGGTCACTCTAGTAATATTGCATCTCTATGGTGGAGGTTACCTGGCCATAGCTGCAGAAGGTAGTGCAGCACCTCGATGTGCTTCTTAAAGTGCAGGGCACTGGCCAGCTCTTCTGAGTCGATGAAGACGCGGTTGCTATGGCAGCTGGCCTCCTGGCGTTGGCTGAGCAGCACGGGGCCGAAGCACACTGCCAGGTTCTGACACGTCATCTTGTTGATGTCGTGGTGTGACGCCACCAGCTTCAGGTGGTCCAGCAGCCTCCGCAGGGTCAACTGGGATTACACAGACAGAGAGCATGCTGGGACAGGGCAGGCTAACACAACTGTACTGCGCTGCCTCAGATATTTTCTTTTTTTACAGCATGGTTCCAGAAACTACATGGAGGATTCGTAATCAGGCCAGCTCAGTACAGCTTGGTTTGGCTCAGGTATGGCTCAGTATTGTGAAAAGCCCTTAAAAGGATCTTCTCCTTACCCTCTCCACCTCTGGCAGGTTCTCCAGCAGGCTGACAGTCTGTTCTGTGTCCACCAGGTCATTCTCACATCCTCCCGCTCCAATACGCAGAGGCCTCTTAGCCATGGAGTCTAACACAGCCTCATACAGGTGCTTTGTGATGAGGGGGTATGGCAACTCACGCAGGTAGTCCTTCAGCACACCTGGAGAGAGGAAAGGATGGACAGACAGAGAGCGAGGGAGGGAGAGAAAGAGGCAGGAGAGAGAGGGAGGCGAGAGAGGGATGGAGAGAGAGGGGGGGAGAAGGAGAGCATGAGAAACCCTTTATGGAATGAACAGAATAATACACTCTGATTATAACAACTCTGGCAACGATGATGACAGCAACCAGATGTTACTTCAGAGGGCAGAAAAGATTTTCACCAGAAAGCAGACTATGAACAACACCACTGTCTGTCTGTACCATCTGGACCTGATTCAGCCTCGATCAGCTGGGCTTTAGATGCTTTTTTCACAGCTCAATCGAGTGAAACACACTACCTCTTATGTACTTCACAAGACAGCTTAAATACCTGACAAATTGCTAACAATATAATCTTAATGAAGAGTCGTTATTGAGAAATCAAAGGCTTTTCTTCTCCCTTAATTTTATACAGCAGGCTGGGCCTGGTACACACTCTGCTGGCTGCCAAGGATTTTAGGACCCATTGTTGTGGTGGGCTCTGTTCTGGGGGCATCTAGGGCGATGCCTGATTGGAATCGGGCGTGACATGGCAGCCTGAGAATGTCGAAGAGGGGGTGGGGGGGGGGACTCAATTCTGTGATGGTGCAGACTTTTAAACCTGTAACTCCAGCCACATTCAGCCTCCAACAGGCCCAGACAAAAGAGGCGAGCAAACATGAAACCCACACTGTCTGTCTCCCCTAAGCCCCCTTAAAAGTATTTTATTTTCCTCAAAGGCGAGGAGAAAAAATAACAGACAAATATGGAAATAAAGAAAGACGTCTTGGCAGCGTGTCAATTCTCAGCGGTGGAATGGATTGATATTATTATAATTTTGTCTGTGCGTAACTAGCTATCGGTTTTCAGAGCTTTGAGTTTGGCAGTCAGTGGGTCCTCAGTGACTTGGAGACAGAGATTGAGGCTGTTTCAGTTAGTAACTACTACAGGTCCATTACTATACAAAGACAACTTCAGTTCAGACGCATGTACGTGACTAGATTGACAATAACATCCAGATTAAGCCACTGTAAATAGAGCTGCTTAATTAATTAAGCATGGCATATAATCAGTACATTTAATTGTGTTTTGGCTTTTTCACAACAGTTCTCCAGAGTATACAGTGAGGGAAAAAAGTATTTGATCCCCTGCTGATTTTGCACATTTGCCCACTGACAAAGAAATGATCAGTCTATAATTTTAATGGTAGGTTTATTTGAAGTGAGAGACAGAATAACAATAAAAAAAATCCAGAAAAACGCATGTCAAAAATTTTATAAAATTATTTGCATTTTAATGAGGGAAATAAGTATTTGACCCTTCTGCAAAACATGACTTAGTACTTGGTGGCAAAACCCTTGTTGGCAATCACAGAGGTCAGACGTGTCTTGTAGTTGGCCACCAGGTTTGCACACATCTCAGGAGGGATTTTGTCCCACTCCCCTTTGCAGATCTTCTCCAAGTCATTAAGGTTTCGAGGCTGACGTTTGGCAACTCGAACCTTCAGCTCCCTCCACAGATTTTCTATGGGATTAAGGTCTGGAGACTGGCTAGGCCACTCCAGGACCTTAATGTGCTTCTTCTTGAGCCACTCCTTTGTTGCCTTGGCCATGTGTTTTGGGTCATTGTCATGCTGGAATTCCCATCCACGACCCATTTTCAATGCCCTGGCTGAGGGAAGGAGGTTCTCACACAAGATTTGATGGTACACGGCCCCGTCCATCGTCCCTTTGATGCGGTGAAGTTGTCCTGTCCCCTTAGCAGAAAAACACCCCCAAAGCATAATGTTTTCACTTCCATGTTTGACGGTGGAGATGGTGTTCTTGGGGTCATAGGCAGCATTCCTCCTCCTCCAAACACGGCGAGTTGAGTTGATGTCAAAGAGCCTTATTTTGGTCTCATCTGACCACAACACTTTCACCAGTTGTCCTCTGAGTCATTCAGATGTTCATTGGCAAACTTCAGACGGGCATGTATATGTATTCTTGAGCAGGGAGACCTTGCGGACGCTGCAGGATTTCAGTCCTTCACGGCGTAGTGTGTTACCAATTGTTTTCTTGGTGACTATGGTCCCAGCTGCCTTGAGATCATTGACAAGATCCTCCCGTGTAGTTCTGGGCTGATTCCTCACCGTTCTCATGATCATTGCAACTCCACGAGGTGATATCTTGCATGGAGTCCCAGGCCGAGGGAGATTGACAGTTCTTTTGTGTTTCTTCCATTTGCGAATAATCGCACCAAATGTTGTCACCTTCTCACCAAGCTGCTTGGCGATGGTCTTGTAGCTCATTCCAGCCTTGTGTAGGTCTACAATCTTGCCCCTGACATCCTTGGAGAGCTCTTTGGTCTTGGCCATGGTGGAGAGTTTGGAATCTGATTGATTGCTTCTGTGGACAGGTGTCTTTTATACAGGTAACAAACTGAGATTAGGAGCATTCCCTTTAAGAGTGTGCTCCTAATCTCAGCTCGTTACCTGTATAAAAGACACCTGGGAGCCAGAAATCTTTCTGAATGAGAGGGGGTCAAATACTTATTTCCCTCATTAAAATGCAAATCAATTTATAACATTTCTGACATGCGTTTTTCTGGATATTTTTGTTGTTATTCTGTCTCTCACTGTTCAAATAAACCTACCATTAAAATTATAGACTGATCCTTTCTTTGTCAGTGGGCAAACGTACAAAATCAGCAGGGGATCAAATACTTTTTTCCCCCACTGTAGCTACAACTGTCATGACTTCCGCCGAAGTCGGCTCCTCTCCTTGTTCGGGCGGCGTTCAGCGGTCGACGTCACCGGCTTTCTAGCCATTTTTCATGTATCCATTTGTTTTGTCTTGTTCCCTGCACACCTGGTTTTCATTCCCCAATCAATCTACATGTATTTATTCCTCTGTTCCCCATCATGTCTTTGTGTAACATTGTTTGTGTTACGTGTTTGTTGTTGACGCGCCAGACTGGTTTGTTTTTCCGTGGTATTTTCACGTAGATGCTTATTGTTAAACATAATTCTTGTGACTGTTTTGCTCGTTTTGCACTTTTGCCTCAATAAAGTGTGCGCCTGTTCACAAATCTCTGCTCTCCTGCACCTGACATCGCTACCAGTACGTACACACCTGACAACAACGGTATAAGAACAACTTTATGTAAATTGTTACCCATATTTTATTTCTAACATACTACATTACAACTCACGGTCTAGTTGTCTTCCCTAACAGCTTTATAGGAGAAATAAGAGCATGAATCAATGTTCACTTTTTAATCCTGTCCAATCCTGTTGTTCACTTAAGGAAGAGGGAGTCATTAACTTAATGCTGTCCCGTCTTTTTCAGACTGCCTGGTATAATCTCTATCCATGCTACCCTCTAATCCAGATAGAAACAAGCATGAAACAAAGAGCAGACTGAAAGCATACTGGGGATCTGGGATTAGACTGCTTTCTAGTGTGTGGAATAACCAGCATTTCCTCCCCAGAGATGGACTAATAAAGTACTATTCTATTCTACATCCAGAGCATGTAGTCTGGCGGGAATGCAGTAGGTGGACTTCTGTTGACAGAGTGGTGTAGATTCAGTGCACTGTTGAAAACTCCCAGATGACCATCAGGCTGAGTTGTGTTTTACTCAACAGCAGACACCTGCAGCTTAAGGATGGGATCTGCAGTAGGGGAAACAGCGCCACTGGCTGTCCCACTACAGCTGTCCCACTACAGCTGTCCCACTACAGCTGTCCCACTACAGCTGTCCCACTACAGCTGTTATATGTTTTGTTGTCGAGCTGAGATTTTGTTGTTGTTGCAGTACATATTGTGCTCCTCAGTCGCGAGTGCAATGATGTCCGAGGTGGAAAAACAGTGTCCGTTGTTTTCACTAACTTCTTTGTTGTTGTAATATCACAAACCAACATGGCCGTTTCAACATTAAGGATTCCAGCTTCAAACACACTGGCAAGAGCATAGTATACAGTTACAGTCTAGTGGTAAGACTGATTACAAAACGAATCTAAAGAAAATATATATAGTAGGACCCTATGTTAAAGATGTATACATACTGTATGCTCTTTAAAGTTGTTGCTGTGTCAGAAAGGATTTTCCTCCTATATCGCTCCTGACCTACAGTACATAAAACTCAGGGGTGTGACCGTTTCTTTCCCTTCCTCTGTCCCTAACTCAGGTCTGTTTTTCACATCAGGAGTCAGAATTTGGGCCCCCTCCATAACTGTACTCAAGACCCAACATGCCTCAACATAGCAGTGCAGAGGACAGTCTGCCGTTTGTGCATTCCTACACCACATAGCTGGCAGGGGGTATTTGATTTATGTGTTCCGGGGTTTTTGGGTATGTTCTTGTTTTGTATTTCTATGGTTTTCTATGTTGTGTATTTCTTTGTGTTGGCCTGGTATGGCTCTCAATCAGGAATAGCTGTACATCGTTGTTGCTGATTGAGAGTCATACTTAGGTAGCCCTGTTTTACCTGTCCTTTTGTGGGATGTTGTATTCGTGCACTGCTATGTTTAGCCTGCAGAACTGTTAGCTGTCGTTAATTTTTTTTGTTTTGTTGTTTTTGTGTGGTGTTTGTAATAAAATAAATATGAGCATTCACGTACCCGCTGCATTTTGGTCCACTTCCTACGACGACCGTTACACACAGTCACAGTGGTCAGGTGTTCTGCCACTGTGTACTCTGTGTTTAGGGCCAAATAGCATTCTAGTTTGCTCTGTCGTTTTGTTAATTCTTTCCAATGTGTCAAGTAATTATCTTTTTGTTTTCTCATGATTTGGTTGGGTCTAATTGTGTTGCTGTCCTGGGGCTCTGTGGGGTCTGTTTGTGTTTGTGAACAGAGCCCCAGGATCAGCATACTTAGGGGACTCATCTCCAGGTTCATCTCTCTGTAGGTAATGGCTTTGTTATGGAAGGTTTGGGAATCGCTTCCTTTTAGGTGGTTGTAGAAATGTAATGTCTCTTTTCAGGATTTTGATAATTAGCGGGTATCGGCCTAATTCTGCTCTGCATGCATTATTTGGAGCTTTAAATTGTATACAGAGGATATTTTTGCAGAATTCTGCATCCAGTCTCAATTTGGTGTTTGTCACATTTTGTGAATTCTCTCTTCTCTCTCTCTCTCTCTCTCTCCCCCCCATTCTTCCCCTTTCTCCCTCTCTCTCTTAGATAGATCTACAATGATGACAGGTCTGTGTTCAGACTGGAGGACTGCATGCCTAGATGAAAACAGCAGGTATGAAAAGGACATTTTTATTCAGGGAGCCTGGCGATAGATAGCACTCCAGCCAGCCAGCCAGCCAGCCAGCCAGCCAGCCAGTCAGTCAGTCAGCCAGCCAGCCAGCCAGCCAGCCAGCCAGCCAGCCCTCTTTAACAACAGTCTGGGCAGAGACTCTACCTGGTTTACCATTGATCTTTTGAAACATTTGACAAACAGCTACAATGTTGTTTGCTTTTTCATTCATGATTTTTCCCCCATTTGACTCAGAGGTACCAGGTATCAAAGAGATGTTCAGCATGTGCAGTGTTAGATAAGTACAGATAAAGGAGAGATAAATGTAACACGGTTTTACTTCGTAGCTCTCTGGATACTTCCTTAGACATACTGATTTCCCAGACAGATAGAAGCAGTGTTTGTGAACATCCTCCAGCAAAACCAAAACACAGTGTTCTATCAGTCCTCACAAAAACAAATAGATTCATCAACTTCAGTTTAATCTAGTTATTCCATCCCCAACTAACATAGTGTATTGTCACATTGAAATGCAATGTGACAATGAAAATAACCTTTTTCTTTTACTACTGAGCACAAATAACGCTTATAGGTTCTCACTTCCACCACCTTAATGACCTCTGTGTGAACACAACACACCTATAACTCAATACACACCAATATTCTATGTTCCCTTCTGCAGTAGTTTTGATATAAACACTGGTCCCCCTGTTTGTGTGTGTGTGTGTGTGTGTGTGTGTGTGTGTGTGTGTGTGTGTGTGTGTGTGTGTGTGTGTGTGTGTGTGTGTGTGTGTGTGTGTGCGTGCGTGCGTGCGTGCGTGCGTGTGTAGTGACTCAGGCAGAGAGAATGCAGCCATTATGTGTGGGGTAAATGATTAGCCTGCTATGACACAGCTCTGTGTTTACTCTGCCGTTGGAGTACCTTAACCCCTGTTGGGGCTTGACACACACACACGCACACACACAATAACACACACCAGGCAAGGTCAAGCTCAGTTTGGAACAGGTGGCCTTCCTCTGCAGGTGTTACCTTTATTTTCACAGCCTGTGATGTGTTAGGCAACAAACACATCATGGAGACGAGGAATGTTGTTGTTCAGGGAAGGTGTTTGTGTTTTTCAGGGAAGGTGTTTGTGTTTTTCAGGGAAGGTGTTTGTGTTTTTCAGGGAAGGTGTTTGTGTTTTTCAGGGAAGGTGTTTGTGTTTTTCAGGGAAGGTGTTTGTGTTTTTCAGGGAAGGTGTTTGTGTTGTTCAGGGAAGGTGTTTGTGTTTTTCAGGGAAGGTGTTTGTGTTTTTCAGGGAAGGTGTTTGTGTTTTTCAGGGAAGGTGTTTGTGTTTTTCAGGGAAGGTGTTTGTGTTTTTCAGGGAAGGTGTTTGTGTTGTTCAGGGAAGGTGTTTGTGTTTTTCAGGGAAGGTGTTTGTGTTGTTCAGGGAAGGTGTTTGTGTTTTTCAGGGAAGGTGTTTGTGTTTTTCAGGGAAGGTGTTTGTGTTTTTCAGGGAAGGTGTTTGTGTTTTTCAGGGAAGGTGTTTGTGTTTTTCAGGGAAGGTGTTTGTGTTTTTCAGGGAAGGTGTTTGTGTTTTTCAGGGAAGGTGTTTGTGTTGTTCAGGGAAGGTGTTTGTGTTTTTCAGGGAAGGTGTTTGTGTTTTTCAGGGAAGGTGTTTGTGTTGTTCAGGGAAGGTGTTTGTGTTTTTCAGGGAAGGTGTTTGTGTTGTTCAGGGAAGGTGTTTGTGTTTTTCAGGGAAGGTGTTTGTGTTTTTTCAGGGAAGGTGTTTGTGCTTTTTCAGGGAAGGTGCTTTGTGTTTTTCAGGGAAGGTGTTTTGGGATTTTCCTGTAGGGGTTATTGGTGGCAGAAATGAGCTTTGAGTTGCTAGAGAAATGTGTTGTGTTTTTGGTCCAAAGTTTAGTCATTGACGGGCAAATCTTATACATACGGTTTCTCACAACTGAAATTGTAGACTTTTGCAGAATATCTACAAGAAACACTACAAGACCCATACGGAAATGGTCCAACACCCTTTTCAAACAAACTACAGGTCACTGCTGCCGTCGGTCGATGCCGCCCTAAAGAAACAAATAGGGGCTTGTTCTCCCCTTCTAACACCTGCCTTCTCCTCACACTCCCAGACCAGTAGAGAGAGAGTCAGAGGGGCTGTAGAGGACAGGGGGCGGTGCCTTGCCTTGCCCTGCCCGCTTCTCTCTCTGACACCCACCCACTGGACAAGGACTGTAGGTGTTTGTATGACGGGCCCTCCCTGCCTCCTGGTCGGCCTAGAATTCAGCTAAGCCACCATGCCTCCACTTAACCAAATACCATCTGTGTGTTCTGCATCAAAGGGAGCACTATTAATGACTTTCCATGTATTCACTGCATGGGGAGGGCTGGACTGGAGGACTGGAAGGGCAGCTAGCTGGGCTACAAACTAGACTCTTTATCCTTGTTAACAAAGGGAGTCTCTTAAATCAGATGCAATTTCAGGTTTTTCTAAGCTTTCGGTTTGTGATGACCTTTGTCGGAGCAACTAGCAACTCATCACACGCACAGACTCTAACTAAGCCCAAACCACTATCTTCCCTTTCACTGAGAGGAGGGAAATTACACTGATTCACCATCAACCCTTGCTCTGTTTAATTTAGAACGCGTCACTGAGGCTTCTTGCTGTGTTGGCTTCCTGCCAAGAAAAAGGTTGATAGATGGGATTCTCAGATAACAAGCCATGCATTAGCTACCAGGTGGAGCAACAACATCAGTTACATCTACAATGATCCTCGTACAGTCTCATTGCTGTGTTACATAGACTACAAATATATTATATTTCAATAATAACTTAAAAATGGCCTAGTCGGCCTTTCAAAAGCCTCCTTGTGTAAAGCATGGCGTTCTCTGAGATCAGAACCAGAGAAGTCTGAAGTAATGCCTGGCCTGTGACCGAAGCACACCACCGTGACTAAAACTAAAATGAGCAGCTTGTCCTTCCATCTGTGCTCCTGACTGAAGGGGCTTGGGGGCGGGTCTGTGGACACTGGGTCCTGCCAAAGCCCTCCCAGCCCTGGAGGAATGTCTCTGAGTCAAAGGGGGCTAAAGAGAGAGAGCTCCTGCCCCCCTCCACCACCCTTCTTGATTTAAGTCACATCCCAGCTGTCAACACTGATTCAATTACAGTAGAGACCTACACCAACTAGACTCCTGTTGTCATCCATGTTAACCTACATACAACTTCTGAATGTACTGACAAGTCACCTTTTAATGTTAATACCAAAAAAGTCTGTACGTAAAAATACTGTATCGCAAGAAAAAAATCGAACCCAGAAATTCCGCTGCCTGAGACAAAAAGAACCATTGGCTACATTCAGTTCATGTATGTTACAATAACTATTCTCTATTCAGAGCATGACAATCATGATGAGTTGTTTCCTTTGTCTGGGATCATGGTTTGAAACAAAGTAAGGCTAGGCAGTTCACATGTTTTGCAAGCTTTGGATTGAACTTTGACACGGGGTAATCCCTTTCAATACCTCTACCTTTTAAATTAGCCGGGTGACAACCCAGACCTCGCCGCCTCCTCTTAGCTCATCCATTTGGCCTGCTCATTAGCTAGTCTCTCTGTCTCTCTCTCTCTGGCTGACCTGACTACACTCAAACCACCAACCCCCATACCCCACCCCCCTCTATCTATCACTGCTCTCAGCCCAGCCACCCTTCCCCCTCGCTCTCTCTCTCCCTCCCTCAGCCCATCTGCAACAGCCACACGCTCGGCAGAGTAAATTTAGACAGCAAGCAAAAACCAACAATCCACACTGGTGCTGGCCCTTTTTTTCTAACCCGCTCAACTGTTAACTGTGTTCTTTGCCCTGCCATGCTAATGCATTTGGATCAAAGCAGGCATGATACGAGGACGCCTATATGGGCCTCTTTCCAAAACCAACAGCAGCACCCACAATGCCAAGGGGCTTCCATGGTCTTCCTCTTTTTCGGTGGGAAGAAAATAATAATCCGTGAGCAAGACTTTTTATTTATTATTTTTCTCTTAACTGTTGCCCCTCCCCTGTCTATTCCCGGAATCTGTATTCATTGGTTGACAGGTGACATGGCAGACATACTCTGGAAGTTAACAGATCATTGGTGTTGTTTAGCTATTCTGATTAGGCTAACATCCTTCTGCAGGCTGCAGCGAAGGGGAATATTGGACATTCACTCCAGTCCCAACATGTCCAAGCAGAACAGTTTAGTCCTAGTTTGTCATTGATAATGATAGAAACCAGTGAGGAATTACATTACTTCAAGCAGAGTGAAACTGGGTTATTGTCCTCTATTTCTTTATGTGTAAATAATGGTAACCCTCAGTGTGTGAGTTATGTTCAGGGTCTGTGTGTGTGTGTGTGTGTGTGTGTGTGCGTGTGTGCGTGTGTATGTGTGTATGTGTGTGTGTGTGCGTGCGTGTGTGTGTGCGTGTGTGTGTGTCAGAGCGGGGGTGGTCAGAGCGAGTGGCATGTCTAAACCTGGGGAAGAGAAATGAAGGAATGACCTAAATGCATGTTGGTCTGGATGGTTGGCTGGCTGATGTGAGGGCGCTCCTCTCAGACACACTCACATGCTGGTGGTATGCTGACTGGAATGCTTTACAACAAACAAAGACATGCAAGTAAGCATGCATGCACACACACGTACACACACACACACATATACACACACACACGTACACACACGTACATGCAAATGCACACACACATGCACAGACACGTGTGACGTGTGTACAGTGCCCTCAGAGAGTATTCACACCCCTTGACTTTTTCCACATTTTGTTTTGTTACAAAGTGGGATTAAAATGGATTGAATTGTCGTTTTTGGTCAACGATCTACACAAAATACTCTGTAATGTCAAAGTGGAAGAAAAATTATAACATTTGTAAAAAAATATATGAAAAATAAAACTACTATATTTTGATTAGATAAGTATTCAACCCCCTGAGTCAATACATGTTAGAATCACCTTCAGCAGCGACTACATCTTACCAGCGATTAAGAGTTTACCACACCTGGATTGTACAACATTTGGCCATTATTATTTTCAAAATTCTTCAAGCTCTGTCAAATTGGTTGTTGATCATTGCTAGTCAACAATTTTCAGGTCCTGCAATAGATTTTCAAGCAGATTTAAATCAAAACTGTAACTCGGCCACTCAGGAACATTCACTGTCTTCTTGGTAAGCAACTCTGTTTTAGGTTATTGTTCTGCTGAAAGGTGAATTCATCTCCCAGTGTCTGGTGGAAAGCAGACTGGACCAGGTTTTCCTCTAGGATTTTTGCTGTGCTTAGCTCCATTCTTTTCTATCTTGAAAAACGCCTTATCGATTACAAGCACACCCATAATATGATGCATCCACCAAAATGCATGAAAATATAGAAAGTGGTACTCAGTAATGTGTTGTATTGAATTTGGATTTGCCCAAACATAAGACTTTGTATTCAGGACAAAAAGTGTATTGCTTTGCCACATTTTTTGCAGTATTTATTTAGTGCCTTGTTGCAAACATGATGCATGTTTTGAAATATTTTTTATTCTGTACAGGCTTATTTCTTTTCACTCTGTCATTTAGGTTAGTATTGTGGAGTAACTACAATGTTGTTGATCCATCCTCAGTCTTCTCCTATCACAGCCATTAAACTGTCTTCTCCTATCACAGCCATGCAACTGTTTTAAAGTCCCCATTGACCTCATGGTGAAATCCCTGAGCAGTTTCCATCCTCTCTGGCAACTGAGCTAGGAAGGACACCTGTATCTTTGTAGTGACAGGGTGTATTGATACACCATCCAAAGTGTAATTAATAACTTCACCATGCTCAAAGGGATATTCAATGTCTGCTTTTTTATTTTTTGAAAAACCTCCCTGGTCTTTGTGGTTAATCATGTGTTTGAAATTCCCTGCTCGACTGAGGAACCTTACAGATAATAGCATGTGTGGGGTACAGAGATGAGGTAGTCTCTCAAAAATCATGTATTGCACACAGTGAGTCAGTTATTATGGGACTTTTTAAGCACATTTCTACTCATTATCTTATTTAGGCTTGCTATAACAAAGGGGTTGAATACTTATTGACTTTTAATATTTAATATTGAAATGTTTTCTTAATTTGTAAAAAATATCAACAACAACAAAATTCCACTTTGACATTATGGGGCATTGTGTGTAGGCCAGTGATAAACACATCTACATTGAATCCATTTTAATTCAGACCGTAACACAACAAAATGTGGAAAAAGTCAAGGAGTGTAAATACTTTCTGAAGGCACTGTACATGTCACACACAGAAATAGTTGTAATAGGTGTTACAGGACAGAGGTGTAATGTTACCTGTGATGACGTTGATGTCAGGGTAGGTGTTTTCACAGAGCTCCACACCCAGGCTGTCCCTTTCAAAGGCCTCCCGAAGCTCCTTCTTTACTGCCGCTGAACCACACAGACGGTAGAGGCCCACAACCTGCAAAAACACATACACAACCAGGTTAAATACACACAACCTGCAGAAACACACACAACCAGGTTAAATACATACAACCTGCAGAAACACACACAACCAGGTTAAATACACACAACCTGCAGAAACACACACACAACCAGGTTAAATACATACAACCTGCAGAAACACACACAACCAGGTTAAATACACACAACCTGCAGAAACACACACAACCAGGTTAAATACATACAACCTGCAGAAACACACACAACCAAGTTAAATACACACAACCTGCAGAAACACACACAACCAGGTTAAATACACACAACCTGCAGAAACACACACAACCAGGTTAAATACATACAACCTGCAGAAACACACACAACCAGGTTAAATACAAACAACCTGCAGAAACACACACAACCAGGTTAAATACACACAACCTGCAGAAACACACACAACCAGGTTAAATACACACAACCTGCAGAAACACACATAACCAGGTTAAATACATACAACCTGCAGAAACACACACAACCAGGTTAAATACACACAACCTGCAGAAACACACACAACCAGGTTAAATACACACAACCTGCAGAAACACACACAACCAGGTTAAATACATACAACCTGCAGAAACACACACAACCAGGTTAAATACATACAACCTGCAGAAACACACACAACCAGGTTAAATACAAACAACCTGCAGAAACACACACAACCAGGTTAAATACATACAACCTGCAGAAACACACACAACCAGGTTAAATACACACAACCTGCAGAAACACACACAACCAGGTTAAATACATACAACCTGCAGAAACACACACAACCAGGTTAAATACACACAACCTGCAGAAACACACACAACCAGGTTAAATACACACAACCTGCAGAAACACACACAACCAGGTTAAATACACACAACCTGCAGAAACACACACAACCAGGTTAAATACATACAACCTGCAGAAACACACACAACCAGGTTAAATACACACAACCTGCAGAAACACACACAACCAGGTTAAATACACACAACCTGCAGAAACACACACAACCAGGTTAAATACACACAACCTGCAGAAACACACACAACCAGGTTAAATACACACAACCTGCAGAAACACACACAACCAGGTTAAATACATACAACCTGCAGAAACACACACAACCAGGTTAAATACACACAACCTGCAGAAATACACACAACCAGGTTAAATACACACAACCTGCAGAAACACACACAGGTCAAATACAGGCAAACAAAAAAACTGCAAAAACACACAACTAGGTCAAACACAAAGACAAAACCTGCTAAAATCACTCACATGACTAGGTTAAATACTTACCGTCCCAAATGCAGAGTGCAGACCCTCTAACATGAGTCATACACCGAGGGTTATACCATTATCTATATACAACAGTGTTTCCCCTAGGATTTTCAGCAGCGGTGGGAGATAGTGGACGGGCGGAGGGAGGCACTTCTGGTGACTTTTAAAAAGACATTCTACTCCAAAATGCATAACAATGATATGAGGTTGACAACACCTGAAATATAACTGATGTGCACCACTGCACTGTAGATATGATTCTCATTCATTTCTCACTCTCATTCACACCACTGCTTGCTATGTTTGCTACAAATATATGTTGTAACTTGTCACTCTGATCTTAAAGGGATAGTATGAGATTTTGGCAATTCAAATAAAAATTGTATCCATCTGACTCTGGATGAGTATAAAAAGGGTACAATTGCCACAATCTGGCACTATTCCCTTAAAAGCGTAAAATATAAATAAACATTTGACTGAGTTTGAGAAACCTTGGCTTAGATCATGTATTTCATCCCTCTCAAATCGTGCTATGGCGCATTCTTCTGTCTCTTTTACAAAACAGGTGTAAAAGAAACAGATCGGACTAGTAGGCGTGCAATGGATTATGGTCTTTGTAGTTAATTAACATTATTTCTGCGCTAAACTATGTAGAATATTGGCCTGTTGGAAACTACAACTCCCTACTACATCACACACTTCGGGCATGATCTGATTTATCTCTACAGAAACTGCACAACGTGTGCATTGAGCTGACAGAATTTCTTTTTACAAAATTGAATTCAAATAATTGAACCGATGTCTGTCAATTAGTTGTTAGAAAACTGAAATGCCAGTTAATCGCTCAGCACTAATGACTAGCAAGGAGCTAGCTGTCAGTTCAAACCATGGCAGTCACACACTGTAAACAACCTCTTAGAGTAGCAACAGAGTAGTTACATGACCAGTGAAACCACCATGGGAACACGGACCGTGTGTGTACTGGCCGATCACAATATACACTTAATTACACTGTTATGAACTGTTTGGCACTGTTCTACAATATAGTAAAAAATTAAAATAGGAAAAATAAAGAAAAACCCTTTTTATGAGAAAGTGTGTCCAAACTTTTGAGTGGTACTGTATGTAAATTAGATATGTATGTATTTTATTTCAATAAATGTGCAAACATTTCTACAAAAATGTTTTCACTTTGTCATTATGGGGTATTGTGTGTAGATGGGTGCCAAAAAATATATATTTAATCAATTTTGAATTCAGCCTGTAAAACAACATAATGTGGAATAAGCCAAGGGGCATGAATACTTTCTGAAGGCACTGTTGCTGGATATCTATGGTTTTTACATGCCTCCTGACTCCAGCCCCTAGCTTGGTACATAGCTGGATATCTATGGTTTTTACATGCCTCCTGACTCCAGCCCCTAGCTCGGTACATAGCTGGATATCTATGGTTTTTACATGCCTCCTGACTCCAGCCCCTAGCTTGGTACATAGCTGGATATCTATGGTTTTTACATGCCTCCTGACTCCAGCCCCTAGCTTGGTACATAGCTGGATATCTATGGTTTTTACATGCCTCCTGACTCCAGCCCCTAGCTTGGTACATAGCTGGATATCTATGGTTTTTACATGCCTCCTGACTCCAGCCCCTAGCTTGGTACATAGCTGGATATCTATGGTTTTTACATGCCTCCTGACTCCAGCCCCTAGCTTGGTACATAGCTGGATATCTATGGTTTTTACATGCCTCCTGACTCCAGCCCCTAGCTTGGTACATAGCTGGATATCTATGGTTTTTACATGCCTCCTGACTCCAGCCCCTAGCTTGGTACATAGCTGGATATCTATGGTTTTTACATGCCTCCTGACTCCAGCCCCTAGCTTGGTACATAGCTGGATATCTATGGTTTTTACATGCCTCCTGACTCCAGCCCCTAGCTTGGTACATAGCTGGATATCTATGGTTTTTACATGCCTCCTGACTCCAGCCCCTAGCTTGGTACATAGCTGGATATCTATGGTTTTTACATGCCTCCTGACTCCAGCCCCTAGCTCGGTACATAGCTGGATATCTATGGTTTTTACATGCCTCCTGACTCCAGCCCCTAGCTCGGTACATAGCTGGATATCTTTGGTGTTTACAGGTCTCCAGGCTCCAGCCCCTAGCTTGGTACATAGCTGGATATCTTTGGTGTTTACAGGTCTCCTGGCTCCAGCCCCTAGCTTGGTACATAGCTGGATATCTTTGGTGTTTACAGGTCTCCAGGCTCCAGCCCCTAGCTTGGTACATAGCTGGATATCTATGGTGTTTACAGGTCTCCAGGCTCCAGCCCCTAGCTTGGTACATAGCTGGATATCTTTGGTGTTTACAGGTCTCCAGGCTCCAGCCCCTAGCTTGGTACATAGCTGGATATCTTTGGTGTTTACAGGTCTCCAGGCTCCAGCCCCTAGCTTGGTACATAGCTGGATATCTTTGGTGTTTACAGGTCTCCAGGCTCCAGCCCCTAGCTTGGTACATAGCTGGATATCTTTGGTGTTTACAGGTCTCCAGGCTCCAGCCCCTAGCTCGGTACATAGCTGGATATCTTTGGTGTTTACAGGTCTCCAGGCTCCAGCCCCTAGCTTGGTACATAGCTGGATATCTTTGGTGTTTACAGGTCTCCAGGCTCCAGCCCCTAGCTTGGTACATAGCTGGATATCTTTGGTGTTTACAGGTCTCCAGGCTCCAGCCCCTAGCTCGGTACATAGCTGGATATCTTTGGTGTTTACAGGTCTCCAGGCTCCAGCCCCTAGCTTGGTACATAGCTGGATATCTTTGGTGTTTACAGGTCTCCAGGCTCCAGCCCCTAGCTTGGTACATAGCTGGATATCTTTGGTGTTTACAGGTCTCCAGGCTCCAGCCCCTAGCTCGGTACATAGCTGGATATCTATGACTTTTAACAGGCCTCCAGACTACGGCCACTAATGTCTACACAGGCCACTAGCCACACTGTTTGTGACTGAGAGCTCTCTGTTCTGTCTAGCATTTCTAAACCCCACTCACTCACACGAGAGGGTAAAAAATGGGCAGATTAGGGAGGGATTTAGCTTAGTGCAAGAGTAAACAGAAGTCACTGGGCACAATGAACAACAAGCCTATTGAGAAAAAGCTCTTTTTTTAGTTTAGGGTGAGTAGCAGCTCTGAGAGGAGAGAGCAGAGAGCACACAGACAGGCAGTAGTGTGACAGCTGATGGTGAAGAGGCCTTGGCCTTATCTGCTGCTGCTGAGCAACACACACACACCAATAGGAAACAATGGTCTGTCCTCGCCTTAATTAAAAACAACAGAATGGTTTCCCGTGGTGAGTCAGAGACTTCCTGAATGAGCGAGCATGAGGACAGGCAGGCAGGCACCCATGCACACCCACCCACCCACACACCCAGCCACACACACACACACACAGGCTTGTTGGACCCCTAACTAAGCCAATCAGTAGGGATGGGAATAGGTGATCTTGACAGGTAGCAAAAAGATGGATGCACCTGCACCATTCACAAACGTCTGACCCCCTTCTAGGAAAACAATGCACTAAAATTCACTGACTTTTTACTAAAGATAATAGAACGAGTGGAGCTGTTATCAGATAATTATTTGTCTCAATATATGTCATTTTCATCACTTAGCAGGCACTCTTACACAGAGCAACGAGTGCATTCATTTCATACTTTCATTCTCTCCTTTCTCCATTCTGGTCACCCATGGGAATCAAACCCACAACCCTGGCGTTGCAAGCCTCATGCTCTACCAACTGAGCCACATGGGACTATAGCAGACAGATACACTTTCTGAAAGGGCATCTGTCTCTTACAAATACAAAAACACGCCTTACAGCAACCCCACACACATAACTCGCTTCTGGGACACCAATCAGCAGTTGTTTCAGAACAGCCACATTCATCTAGTGCCTTAAAGGCTTTACAGCCCCAAAGGCCATGCAGTTATGGAGACACTGAAACGAGAGTCGTCTCCATCTAGGGATAGACAGCATTATTTCTAAAGACATGCTATGCTGTGTGTCTGGCTCTCTCTGAATGCCTCTGTGACACATCCTATACATTCCTGTGTAATCTGATGTAGATCCCCCTAACCCCTCTCAAACGGGGCCCCTGGGGGACACAGGTAAAGATGGCTCCAAACTGCATCTAGTGATAATCATCTCCCCTACACAAACTCTACCAAGTCTCTGAGTTATGTTTGTCTCTTGAATCAACAGAGAAAGGGAGAGAGAAATTGAGAAAGAGAGAGGGGGGGAGAGCGCGAGCGAGAGAGAGAGGGGGAGAGAGAAATGGAGGAGTACAAAGAAAACGCAGCTAATAAATGTACTTGGCCAGTGGCTAAAACCATTAGCACATAGAAAACCGACTGGCCCATAGCAACCTCAGTAAGGGACAGTCCCATGGCATGCTCAGTGTCTAGGCTAGACAGCCCCTTCAGAGTAACCTGAGGGAAGGTCTGGCCAGTAGGAGAAGGGGACTATGGCTGCCAGCAGGCCATTGGCCAGACCTTACCTCAGGTTACTCGTTTTCTTTGTACTCCTCCATTTGATAGACTAGCTGTGTAGAGGACCGGAGAAAGCAAGAAGGTTGCCCCCCCCCCCCAGGGTGTATAGATGTCCTATGGGCAGCATCCAGACGATTTTACTTCTGGGCGGAGTCTCAACTAATTAGAATAGCCAGTTTCAAGTATCATGCCAAACTAATAACTTTCACATGGTTAGTACTGTATAAGTACAATAACCACATTTTTGAAGAATATGAAATTTCATCAAATTCATACAAGTCTACCACCATAGAGATGAATCTGCCAAACAAACATTAAACATGAACTCTCATGAGCTGAACTCACCTGGCAGCCTCTCTTCTCAATCTCCGTGATGCACTTCTCGATGAGCAGGGGCACCATGAGTCCTGAGTTCTCCCTCTCCACCACCCTCCAGGCCTCCACCCCAAACATCTGTCGCTCCCGGTCCCCATCGTAGCCTCCGTCCAGGGAGTTCTGCCACTGCTCCATCAGGTTCAGCTTCACGTAGATCAGGCCTCGTGGCTCCAGCTTCACGGCCAGCTGATGACTCCTGGTCACCCTGAAGAGAGCCGGTAGCACCACAGTGCCATGACAGCACACCCGGTTCTTCTTGGGTGTGGGGTCCCAGCTGAACACCACTAGCTTCAGGTGCTGGGCGTTCTCCAGCTCGATGTTGAAGGTGTGGTCCATGTCTAGGAAGGTGGTCCGGCAGGTGAGCAGGGCAGTGCGTGCCTTGTTGACTGAGTCCACCTGGATGGCGCAGTAGACGTCCCGGGAGTCGACACGTGGCGGCTTGAGGTCCTCAGCGCCGTAGAAGTGCAGGCTCATCAGGCCTGAGATGTACTGGGTGCACTTGGGCTGTTCTGTGAAGGCGTAGTGGCGGAATGCGTCAATGTCTAGTTCTGTGCCGTGCAGCTTGGAGCTGCCACCTCCTCCTGTTACTCCTCCTGCTCCTGTTCTCTCTCCTCCTCCAGTGGCTGGGTCTTTCTCTTTCTCCTTCCCCTTGCCTCCCTTGCCCTCTGAGGACCTGTGCTTCCCAGACTTGGCCACCAGTTCTGGGGAGTCCCCGTCACTGAGGTAGCCCCCCTTGCTAGCCGACATGGAGGTCCCGCTGCTCTTCTTCTTGCTGTAACTTTGCTGCGTCGACACACTGCTGTCCAAGTGATATCTCGAGATCACATTACGGCTGGCCGCCGCCCCCTGTCCACCCCCTGGGGACAACCTGGGAGGAGCTGAGCCTGGTTCTGACCCACTATTGGTTTTGGGACACTGGGTCCTTGTCTCTGATTGGCTGCTCGCGCTGGCTCCGTTACCGCTGGTGTTGTTGTTGTTGCTAGGGATCCCTTTGACGCTGAGCTTGCGGCTGAGTTCCGGAAGCTTCTTCATCTTCATGGAGAGTTTCCTGACGGTGCGCGGGGACTTGATCTTGTCCGGGAATGACCAGTTGAGGGAGCTTCCCTTCTTAGCAGGGTTGGGGCTGGAGGGAGGCGAGAAGCCGGGGATGGCCAGGTCAGGGCCTTCTGCTGCAGTGGGAACAACAAGGACAGACAGACAGAGAGAGAGAGAGAGAGAGAGAGAGAGAGAGAGAGAGAGAGAGAGAGAGAGAGAGAGAGAGAGAGAGAGAGAGACCATGTTGAAACTCACAGAGGTCACCAGAGAAAATACACTAAGATAGACACAACACTCAACTTTAGATACTAAAGAAGGGCACTGGGAAGATTTATTGAAGGCTAAACACATCTAAATTTAGCTATGTATATGTCATAGTTTTTACACGGCTGACAGTTAGACAGGGGTTGACATGAGACTAAAATGGGACTAAATTCAATTGCTTTACGCCATCAGCAACAGCTTGCATTCCAGACCAGACCATAACAAACTTCACCATTGAAAAAATAGGTCAGTTGTCAGCTAAGAATGAACTCCTGTGATGTGGTTAACTAAATGAAATGCTAGGTAAATTCTAGATTACGGTAGATCTTATTAGCAAAGGTGTGAGCGAGCCAGATCTCTGAAGAAAATTGTTACACAAAAAGGAATTAGACACTTCTGCTTCAGGGCTCAGGGCTAACGTTACTGAAGGGAGAACCCATTATTAACACATCCATTCAATGGTATGCATCTACAAGTTGCCTAAATTACACTCAGGAATGTTAGAGCCTGGAGAGAAGCTCCTAACCAGTAGTATTATGTCCAGAGTGAGAGTCGAAAGCCTCTGAACCAGTAGCCTGTGGCCAGAATGAGAGTCTAGTAGAAAGAAAGCCTATGAAGTGGGACTGAATTTGGGAGCTCCTTCTCAGAATCTTTCCCCCAAGGAACTGTCCTTCAGCGGGCTCTGCCTGCTTCCATGATCCATCCATCCAGCCATACTCTGTTTCTACAACAACAACCCCTCTTGCGCCAAACTATTCTATTAGTTTGTTTCAGTAGAAGTTTGTCAGGTTAAACGAATCCATCTGGCCTTCCTCAGCAGCGAGCCAGCACCAGGTGGGGTGGACAGAGAGGACATGTACAGGAGAGCCCTCACCCTCCAGCCTCAGGCCGGGCCAGCTACAGTTTAGATGACTGAAGTGTCCCACTGGTCCCCCAACGGGATTCTTGAGCCCGTTTCAAACGGAGAAGAGCACTTTTCCCTTTTCACTTTCCTAATAGGATTTCCTCCTTTGCTAACCTTTCCCTTTTTCTGTCCTCTCCCCCTTTCACACATCACAGGGAAATACCATCAGCTTCAAGGGACAGAATGTCCAAAACATGTAACATGGCTGAGGTAACTCATTTATATATTGTACAGAACCAAAAACACTCTGTATCACCACCATTTTAAGAGAACTGTATGATTTGGTGCACTGCAGTACTAGTAGTATCCACATTCGTGGCCTTCCAAGACAATAAGTCAGTAACTAGTACAACAAAAACTTTATTTAATTCCTTCAACATTCAGTTACTTTTTGAGCACAATTCTGTCACAGTTGAATATTTCAGCAATAAGGCCAGAGGAGGTGTGGTATATGCCAATATACCACGGCTAAGGGCTGTTCTTAGGCACGACGCAAAGCGGAGTATATTGGCCATATATCACAAACCCCAAAGGAGCCTTATTGCTATTATAAACTGGTTACCAACGTAATTAGATCAGTAAAACTAAATGTTTTGTCATACCCGTGGTATTCGGTCTGATATACCATAGCTTTCAGCCAATCAGAATTCAGGGATCAAACCACACAGTTGAATATAATACATTAAATCACTCCAAAACACGCTACAATGTGCTTATTCTCTCTTTATAGTTATCACTTGCGTATCATTTACAGTTTTCTGTTTTCAAACAGCAAGTTCCTCCACACTGCTGAAACAAAGGAGTGATTCTGTTGGCTATTCACTGTGAAGAGAGCAAAGGAAAGGGAAAGGGAGAGAGAAGGAGAGTAAAAGAGAGGAAAGAGAAAATAGAAGAAAGAGAGATAGAGGGAAAGAGAGTTGAAGAGCGAGAGGAAGAGAAAAAAGAAAGCAAAGAGAAAGAGAGAGAGAGCACAGAAGAGGGTAGCATGACCTGCCAACATCCCCTGCTCTATTTTCAGAGAGGCCTGCTGTGCTATTCTGGAGAGAGGGGTAAGAGGGAGGTAGGGAGGGGGAAGAGGAGGTGTTGGAGGGTGTAGCGAGGGGGTAAGAGGGAGGTAGGGAGGGGGAAGAGGAGGCATCGGAGGGTGTAGCGAGGGGGTAAGAGAGAAGCAGGGAGGGGGTAGAGGAGGTATCGGAGGGTGTAGCGAGGGGGTAAGAGGGAGGCAGGGAGGGGGAAGAGGAGGTGTCGGAGGGTGTAGCGAGGGGGTAAGAGGGAGGCAGGGAGGGGGAAGAGGAGGTGTCGGAGGGTGTAGCGAGGGGGTAAGAGGGAGGCAGGGAGGGGGAAGAGGAGGTGTCGGAGGGTGTAGCGAGGGGGTAAGAGGGAAGCAGGGAGGGGGTAGAGGAGGTGTCGGAGGGTGTAGCGAGGGGGTAATAAGGAGGCAGGGAGGGGGTAGAGGAGGTATTGGAGGGTGTAGCGAGGGGGTAAGAGGGAGGCAGGGAGGGGGAAGAGGAGGTGTCGGAGGGTGTAGCGAGGGGGTAAGAGGGAAGCAGGGAGGGGGTAGAGGAGGTATCGGAGGGTGTAGCGAGGGGGTAAGAGGGAGGCAGGGAGGGGGTAGAGGAGGTATCGGAGGGTGTAGCGACGGGGTAAGATGGAGGCAGCAGTAGGGCAGAGTGGGTTGCTGCATGCATGAAGAGGGGCAGACAGAAGATGAGAGGGGGGGGGTATGTGGGGGACAAAGGCACTCCTTGTACTGCGAATCAGAGGCCTGGCCAGTGAAAGGGGGTGTTATCTGACATTCCATAATAAACCATGTTTAGCCTCCATTCCCTTTCCTTAGGCTGCTGAATATAAATCCCTGTTAGCTAGTGGTTCCTGACAATAACAAATACCAGCACACAGAGGGGGAAAGGGGGAGAGAGCCGGACCAAAGGTGCAAAATACCTCTGGAAGAAGTGCCAAACAACATCTAGGATGGGTCCCAGATACTGAGGTTTAGGTTTGGCCAAACTCACATGCCTTCAGAAGGCACTGAAACCACTGGAACACATTTTTGACCAATCAAATTTCAAAATCTCCTATAATAAAGGTAAATTACATGTAAAGCAAATGTATGTTGAAATGTATTGTCTGATTTTATGTCCGTTTTCAGATTAGTACATGATTTGGAAATGTATTTGGCAATTCTCCTAAATCTAATGGTATGAACAGAACCCTCATCCACAACAACAGCCAACTGAGTTAAATCTGGTGGATATAACATTTACCAAGTAGAATAATATTACCTTTAAAACAAATCCAATGACTACTGTGCTGTTCTCCATATTTCCCTCACTATTCTGTAGCCATTTACCCTGTGGCAACATCTACAGCAACGTCAGAGAGAAAGAGAGGGACCGACACTCAACACCCTCTACCTGAGGTTCTGTTTGATACTTAAGCCCCGGGGGGACGTTCATAGGGTCAAAGGGCAAAGGGTTGCATTCCGCACGCTGGAACCGAAGCTGGGTGACCAGTGTCGCCCCTATACACCCCCCTCTCCCTTATGACCCCCCCAGGCCCACAGACTGTCACTGACACCCCTCTAACAAAGAAAAGGAATTTATGGCCCTCGATTGCCTTTAATAACGTTCTGGGCCCAGACAGGTGCTAAGCGAGAGAGCAGTGTGTGGTGTGTGTGTGTGTGTGTGTGTGTGTGTGTGTGTGTGTGTGTGTGGGCGTAAAGAGAGACTGAGTGTGTGTGGGGGGGGGGGCATGGTATGTGTGAATACGGCAGTGTGAGAAAGTTAGTGTGTTTTGTAACAGTAACTGTGCGTGTATCAGTATACTTCCTCTGACAGAAGGTGATAGGAGACAAAGTTGATGTCCTTAATTACCCCTAGGCAATTCCACGGTAACAGAGACTCATTTACTTGAAGAACAGTGCAGATGCAAAGTTTGATAACAGAATTATGGTGTGTGCTGTTTGTGCTGTCATTCTGTTACCAAACCTTGCATCTGCACTTTTTTTCAAGTAAATCTATTTTTGCATCATTTTCTGTGGAAATTGTTAAAGCTGCAATATGTAACTTTTGGTGCGACCCGACCAAATTCACATAGAAATGTTCCCGTTCTTAAGTTTCGTTTTGGTACACCAGCTTCAAACAGCTGAAAATACAATATTTCTGGTTATTGAAAATATATTTCACCGTGGTTTAGATGGTACAATGATTTTTTTTACACTTGCTTGTTTTGTCACATAAACTGAAATTAGGCAAACTATTCACATTTTTCAACCAGGAAATGGAGGAACGATTTCTGCATATTGCAGTCCTTGTGCATAGAGTTGTATGGTTTGTTTAAAGTTATACTTTGGGATTTTGGCAAAGAAGCCCTTTATCTACTTCCCCAAAATCAGATGAACTCATGGATTAGCAACATGCATGCCCCGGCCACCTAAAGATCTGTCTTTTTCAACCATCTATTTCCTGTGTTTGAGGGGTCCAAAATCCCTTGTCACTTAAATCTCGCTGGATTGATTGCTTTCATTTTACTCCTGAGACTCTCATACTCTTGCGTGTGACTGTCGTTATTCCTGTTAACGTTACGACCACGTAAATGTTTGGAATTACCTGTCAAACACAACCCGGTAATGGCTGAAATGGTTTCAATGGAATACATCGCCTTTCCGTTGAATCTATAAGAACACTAAAGCTTCGTCTGGGATTTAACGCCTCATCGACACTAACATCACAAGAAAGAGAAGAGACTTTTATTTTGATGGGTGTACATTCTTTGGTGGAATTTAAAAAAGTAATAATTTAATACAGTTCAAATGCTTACAAATTAGTTGCACTGAAATGAAAGCAACTTCTGAAAATGAACACTAATTATAGTGATAGTATGTCTGATTTTGCAAACAATGTTAAGTATGTATAGATAGGTGTTATCTAGAGCCAAGCGTGTTGACTTATCTGAGGGCATCCTGCTATTGACACATTTGTTGTATAATGCAACAGAATTTGACAACAACAGTAATTAATAAGGCAGTCTAGACAGTGCAGATAGGCCTAGACCAATCAATCAATTAAATGTATTTATAAAGCCCTTTTTACATCAGTCGATGTCACAAAGTGATATACAGAAACCCAGCCTAAAGCCCAAACAGCAAGCAATGCAGACAGCACATTGTTGGTGTTGCAACCCTGTTCCACCCGTTTATGTTAATGTATTAATACATGCAAATACACCCAGTGTATTTATGCAAATGCTGCACATATAACTTTATTTTAACACAAAATATATATAAAAAAATACCTAATACCATTAGAAAATGTAAATATGAGTGCATTCTAAGATTTAAAAAAAATATTTGACAATAAATTGAATACCTGAATTTCCAACAAAATTCCTGAACTTCATTAATTATTTGTCCGTGCCAGTAAAATGTTTAATATGCTATAATTCTGTCAATATCTGATGGATTTAGTATTTATAAAAAAATACAAATATTTAACCTTTATTTAACTAGGCAAGTCAGTTAAGAACAAATTCTTATTTGCAATGACGGCCTAGGAACAGTGGGTTAACTGTCTCGTTCAGAGGCAGAATGACAGTATCTTCATATATTGTCCAACTGTTGCATTTATTTCAATTGTTTTTCAAACCTTTTAACAATTGTGATAACTGTTGCTACATGGATACCATTTGTATGTCTCTGCATCCAGTTTGAAAGAAGTTAGAGGTAGTTTCGCCAGCCAATACTAACTGCGCTAATGCTAGTTAGCAATTGCGCTAACGCTAGTTAGCAACTTCCTTCAAACTGCACGCAAAGACATAAAAATGGTATCCACAGGTTAATCTGATTCTGGGGAAGTAGATAATGGCTTTCATTGCCAAAATCCCCAAATATCCCTTTAACTTTGCAATCATTGTTTTTTTGGGGCATTCATTTTAAAGTGAAGAACTGCCCTCCCCCATGCAAACTCTCACACACTCATTATAAACACAAACAGAGAAGGAAAGAGACTTCTCTGGTGCACTGTTCTCTGGCACCCTGTTCTCTAGTGCACTGCTTTCAACCAGGGCCCATAGGACTCTGATCAAAGTAGTGCACTGTATAGGGAAAAGGTTGCAATTTGGGACACAGACAGAGACACTGTATTGGTGGCTCTCCTCTCCTTGAGGCCTAAATCATTCAGTGCTTGAATCCTTTCAGAGGCCACAGCAGCCAAGGGAGGTGTTTCATTACAATGGTGACCAAATATAGTATACGTCCCCTATTCCCTACAGTGCACTACTGCACTACTTTTGACCAGTACCCTATGGGCCTTATAGTGTACTAAATAGGAAACAGGGTGCCACTTGGGATGCACCCATAGCCAGGCATGGCAGGCAGGCCCTATGCTTTCTATACTCCCAATAGCACAACAACATGGCTACCTGCCAACGCAGCTTGTCTTGCTCCCTATGTAGACTAAGGCTACTGCCACAGGCATTCCAACTCAGCCCAGAGATCCTCTGTAACTCCAACCACAGTGTGTGTGTGTGTATGTGTGTATTTTCACTCTTGTGATCCCCAGAGTCAAAATTAATGAAATGATCCTTCATTTACTGCAGCGCTTCACTTTCGCAGGCTGATCCAAACAACCATAAAAATAGCTCTGACCACATTTGACCCCATAGGCCCAACTTCCAGATTTCCTGTCCAGGCGCTATGGGAACACACACCTGCCTCTACATGCTCTTTATAGTCCATCCGTCATTATCCTCCATACAAACACAGCATTCAGCCATACAAAGGAGCAGTCAATGACAGCCCTATGAGGAGTCTAGGGTGTATCCGGTTAGGAAAAAGAACCAACCAACCAGCCGGACAGACAGACAGACAGAGATAGAAGGTCTAGTGTTGGACTGGGTCATTCTAATCTAACGTGCATAAATTAATTATTATTCAACAGACACTCTTATTATTCAAAGCCAGTAACAAAGTGTTATCCATTTTTAGCCACTTGTAATAAAGTAGCCCTCTGTGCTAGCGGGTTTGGCTCGTAGTGAAGAGGGGATTGAGACTTTATAAAGGAGAAGAGAAGAGGAGGAGGGTGATAGGATGTAGGCATCACAAAAACCTGAAAAAGGAGTAGGACACTATAGTTCCCCTCTCCATTCTTCTATCCTCCTTTTATTCTAATCTCGGGCCTTCTTTTCCAGGCTGCATGTGGACAATATGGCGTTACTGAAAGCAGTGACCATACTACCCCCATGTCTGTTCCTCCCTGTAGCCTGTGGAAAGTAGATTGAGTGACAGGTCTCCATTACTCCCTGTGGGGAGAGGGGTGAAACAATTCCATGACCAGTCAGTCAGTTAGTCACTCACGACTAGGAGGCCAAATCACCCAGCACAGCAGACATTTGTCCTTTAAACTTAAGTTCTCAACCTTACCTCCCCTCCCAATAGCCCCACCAACCAGCTAATAGTACACCCTGCTTAACCCTTGTGTTGTCTTAAGGGTGAAAAATGACCCCCCCACTACGTTTAACAGCAGAGAAAAAACCCTAAATGATATTTTTTCAACTTGAAATTGGATTACTTTTCCTAGAGTGACCCCAACATTAGAAAAAAGTAAAACATCGCCTTTGTTCATATTTCCATGAAAGCTGTACACCACCAGGGTACAAAGATTGTCACACACACACACACACACACACACACACACACACACACACACACACACACACACACACACACACACACACACACACACACACACACACACACACACACACACACACACACAATGAGAAATTGAGATTATGTGTGCTACTGATGAACTCAGACAAAACTACAACTTTTTTGTGCATGTGCACCATCTCCCCTCCACGACCCCACACATGACTCAAGTTCACAGACAAAATTAACAAAATTTCAGACAAAATAAACATTTCTTGAAAGCATTGTTTACTAATGGGGAATGTAGTCAGAGGCTATAAAGGTGCTGCAGATGACAGTCCCCCCAGTTCTCTCTTTGCTGAAGCCAATGCGTCTCAGTGCACAACAGGTCAGATTTGTTCAGATGTCCAAGAGGAACAAGAGAACAATGATTTAGAAGAGGAGGTATCTGAAGAAGAAGATGGGGAAGAATACAACCAAGAGCACGATGCATCATCTTCAGATGAAGAATAAATCCCCCAAGCTGAAAGAGAGACATTTTTGTCAAACAACAGCAAAATAACATGGTCCTTGTCACAATATAACCAGGGCAGGATGGCAGCACAAAATGTCATAAGGATGACCCCATGGCCCACAAGACATGCAGTTGCCCATGCCTAGGACATCGCCTCAACATTCTACATGTTCATCACACCAGCCATAGAAAAAATCATCCTGGAGATGACAAATTTGGAGGGTTTCCGTAAATATGGAGACAACTGGAAAAGGATGGATGAGATTGACCTATGTGCCTACCTAGGGCTGCTAATCTTAGCGGGTGTGTATTGGCCCTGAGGCGAGGCTACATGTAGTCTCTGGGATGCAGGGAGTGGAAGGTCGATTTTCCGTGCCACAATGCCACTGAAAGTCTTTCACACTTTCTCAAGAATGCTACGATTTGACAAGAGAGGTCTGGGAGAAGTGGGTGGAGCATCTGCCATACCTCTACAACCCTGGGCCTGAAGTAACAGTGGATGAGCAACTGGTTCTATTCAGAGGTACATTTTTATTTTCATATCTGTAATGTAAGTGATTTTCACTGTTCATTTTATTATGTATTGCTGTAATATCACTGATTTATGTGATTGTTTTCTGTGACACTGATACTAATTACTGATAGTAATCCCTTTTGCCAAAAGGTCACTGTCCTTTCCTGCAGTATATGCCCAGCAAGCCAGCAAAGTATGGCATCAAGATATGGGTGGCCTGTGATGCACAATCCAGCTACGCTTGGAAGATGCAAGTCTACACAGGGAAGCCGACCAGTGGAGGCCCGGTGAAGAACCAGGGGATGCGGGTTGTGCTTGATGTGACAGATGGACTAAGGGAACACAATGTCACGTGTGACAATTTCTTCACCTCTTATGAACTCAGCCAGCAGCTCCTGAAGAGGAAGATCACCATGGTTGGCACAGTTAGAAAGAACAAGCCTGAGCTCCCCCCTGCACTCCTTGCAACAAGGGGGAGAGAGGCAATCTTATCAAAGTTTGCTTTTACCCCCACCACCAATCTAGTTTCTTACCTCCCAAAGAGGAACAAGAATGTGGTCCTCCTGAGCACACTGCACAAAACAGCTGAGATCAGTGATCATGAGGACAGGAAGCCAGCCATCATCCTGGACTACAACCACAACAAATGAGGTGTGGACAACCTGGACAAGGTGATTAGAACTTACAGCTGCAGGAGAATGACTGCCCGCTGGCCCCTGGTCATCTTCCATAAAATGATTGATGTGTCCTCATACAATGCCTTCATGATATGGAACACGATCAATCCTACCTGGATGCCTGATAAGCGGAACAAGAGGAGGGTGTTCCTGGAGCAGCTGGGAAAGGCACTTGTAACCCCACACATTCAAAGAAGTGAGCGCCTCCCCCGCACAGCAGCCTCTGCAGCGCTTGTGAAAGCTGTTCAGGGGGCTGAATCTTGTCCTGATCCACCTGAGACTGCAGCTGGGACAGGCAAGAGGAGGAGATGCCAATTCTGCCCTCCAAAGGACTGTAAAACAAATACTATGTGCTGCACGTGAGAATATCTGCAAAGTCCATGCTCACACACTTGCACACTGTCCTACATGTGCTAATTAGAGTTGACTGATTTATGTTCTTCACGTTTTTGTTTTGTATCTATTATCTTATTTTATTCGTATTTATTGTTGTTGTTTATACACCTTGTGGGTGGGGACAATGGCTCAAAAAATGGGAGACGACTAGAATTTTGTAGTTGAGTTCCTCATTGTACAGAATATAAGAATATATCACTATGTTGCCAAAAAAGTTCACAACTGTTATTGCTTCCCTTCAATAAAATGCATTCAAAACTACTTTCTTCACATTTCTGATACTTTCTTAGGCTATACAAGTGCTATCTCTTGCTAAAGAAATTATGTTTACACCTATACAGTATCTTTAGCAATAATAATAATAAACCTCTACTTAAGTAAATAAAACAATTATGACAGGTGTGTTGTAATAAAAACAAGTGGTGTCCACTGATTAAATGCAGTCTTTCTGCATTGTGAAGAGGGAAAACCCAGATATTCACAAAGTTTGTGATGAATGACAGGTTGTTTCTTCATGCAAAATAGATTTGGGGTTTAAAATTCAATTAAGCTGCTTTATTTTAGGGGTTTAGTGAAGGCAGGGCATTTTTTACCCTTAGGACAAGGGGAGTATACAGAATGTTAAGACTACACAAGGGTTAAGTCAGGGACATGTCTGATACATTGTCCTCCTGCAAACCCAAAACACGGCCTGTCACCCTGCCACTTCCTGCCGTGACAGCGTCTCATTTAGATGTAGCAGTCAGCTCCTGTTACATCCCAAAGGATTATGGGAGTATTTTTACCACTTTACAGAGACCGTGGACACATACATCATCATCGTCATCATCATCATCATCATTATTATTATTATTATAGGGCTCACCTCACCGCCGTTCACAACCACTGTGACTGACTGACGGATAAATAGGTAACTTCACCTCTCACTGGGTGCCTAGCTGGCACACACACAACGTAGTAGCACACACACACACACACACACACTTTCTCTTTGATGACACGTAATGCGGTAGGTTCTTTTTTGTTGAGACACGGGTTGAAGTGTGGAGTGGCGTCGGCTAACCCACAGGAGCCGACCGCAAAGTCAACAACGAGCAGGGAGTTCCGGAGTGGAACACTGGAACACAAAACAGTCACTGAACACTCCCCACCATTCACAACACAGAACACAGCAAGCAGCACATCTCCCAGATAACTAGGCAACCAACACTATCACAAGGACGCCACATTCCACACAACACAACAACATACTGACTCATTAACACAAGTTCCTGTAAATGGCTTTCTGTCTCAGTCACAGATCAATCACACAGAATTCACACACAATTCACAGAATAAGAACAGATTGATAAACCAACAGAATAATCATGCAACTTCTCTCTACACTGAGGAGTCTTTCTACGTGCTTTACCCTTTCATCGTTTAACCATGAAAGACTGTAGGAAATATCTGGAATTTCACACTGTACCATATCAAATGACAAGAGCAGAAAATAGCTTAGTTTTAATTGGTTATAATCAGTGTCTGTGGCTATTCCAGCATTCATGTGCTGGAACACTGAGACGCCCCTCAGGCCCTGGCCTAAGCCTAATCCTGATCCTGCATGTAAAGTCTTACATGACTGAGACTTTGGCCACTCAGCATGTGATGTCACTGTGAGCCGGGGCTTTGTTGTTACCCATTGGCCGAGCTCTAGCTGTTGGCCGCCACCTGTCAATCAACGCTTGTGTTATGTCACTCGCTCTCACAAAAAAGGTTCAGAGAGAGAATATCCCCTCAGAACACATTGTTTTGGAGGGAATGTCCCCAAGACAAGACTGGAGATGTAGGATGAAGGAGGTTCCAAAACATTTGCTGTTGTTCACTCAGACAAATGTAAAAAGTGTTTTAATAATTTTAAAACTTCTAACCAACTAGTATTACCAATAGATATCTGGTAGTTTGCTCTTTTCACTAATACATTTAGTCAAAGTGAAGTGAGCAACACCAGTGCACGTGTCAGGCTTATTATGACTTTCATAAAGAACTTCTGTTGCTATGGCTGCTGCCAATTATGCGGAAGGGATAAGTATATCCTTGCTATTCAGCTTCGCTTTGCGTTCAACAACCAGAAAGCTCTTTTGCGTGCCATAGAAGACAGTAGTTAAAAGTCATAATTATGGGTTCACTTCAAGATTTGTCAAAATGTCCAAACAACCGTGTTGCCACATCAGAGCAGTCAAAAGAAGAAACAAATAAAAAATACAACGTATTAAGAGAGTTGTGTAGGAGCTGTCATCACAATATCTCTGCCCAGAGTGGGTCAAAACACACTTTGGTGCTGAAATTTCAATTCCTTATGTGAAGACAAATATCATTTTTTATGTTCTGAATCGTTCAGTGGGTTTTTCCCTAACATACTAACATTATATCCAAAAAGTAGTAACCTAATACACCAGATAATAAGTACTGAGCTCTGTTGACATAGCGGTGCAGGTTTCTCGTAAACACTTTTGATGATTTTACATTTTGTGGTCGTCGTCTTCAAAGCAAAATTAGCATGACACGAGCTGAAATAAATGTAAAAGGCTTGAAAATAAAAGGCTAGGTATATGCTGCTCAGTGCTCTGTTGACATTTCACAGAGATACACTTGTTTTGATGCGCTATCTTCGAAAAAGAACAGAAATGTCAAATTAAACGTATACTAAAATATGAAAATACTACGTCATGTCTCTAAATCGATATCCATCTTACCTCTATATTGTTTTATGTCCTGCGGATTTGAGAAGAAAGATGAGCCTGTCCGGTTGCCATGGAGATTTAATTATTGTACAGAATCCAGCCTTACTGATGCAAAACAATTTTCCTGATTTTTTTACCACTTTGTTTCTCTGGCCTCCATTGATTTAGTCACCCTAATTCTGGCCATGCTACAAGGTTAAAAACTTCAATAACGTTTGGACAGATTATGATAGAGACAAGAAGTTGGTCAAAATATGCATTTTTGATTTGACACCCTACATAATAGTTCAAATCATGCTGCGCAGTCTCAACACTGAAACACACACACACACACCAGGCCTCAAATTTCCCAGCAATGACGCCTAAAATAATGAATGTCTTGCGGCCAAAGTGGCCATTGTGCCCTTGGGCTGAATATAATAATTCCTTTCCTTTCTCCCGGCTGCCAATCGCCATGCTCCGAAGCACCTCTCACTCACATGGGTCTCTCAAATATCAAAATTCTTATTAGACAATGCCCGTCACATGATCTGGTCCTTCTCACAGGCTCCGAAGTAGGCTACAAGTGAAGACACACCGGGGATGCAAAGGTGCGCATCCTTCTTATCCAATTCTGAGGCGCATATTGAAGATGTTAGAAGAATTGTCCACATTTACTTTTCGTCAGCCAACAAGATGAATAAAGAACAGCAAAAGCACTAGCCTATGTCAATGTAAAAACATTGACATATTCTATTGGTCAGCTTGTCCTTCTGTGCGAGAAAAAAATATTCTAAACATACTCTGGGACAGTTCTGGGATGTGATAGATCCCAAAGTAATACAACCCCTGTACATAAAAAAAACTTTAAAAAGCAATGAGGCTGATGCAACAGATCAGAATGTTTAAGCTTAAAATGTTGATAAACTATTTCAACCGGACATCGACCGAAGCACACAGCCAAGACAACGCAGGAGCGGCTTTGGGACAAGACGCAACAACTAGCATGGGTTGGTAATATGACTAGGATTGTGCCTTTGGCTGCTGGACAATGAAAGAAAGTTGACAACATGAAAGAAATACTGGTTTCAATTACATATGAGGAAGTGTTTATAAAAGAATCCCCTTAACATTCCTATGGTTGGAACATGGTAAGACATGCCTCATAAAATGGAGGAAAAAAACGGGACAGCAACAAATTCTAAAAACCTGTTTTTGCTTCGTCATTATGGGGCATTGTGTGTAGATTGATGAGGAATCATTTTAGAATCTATTTTAGAATCAGGCTGTAACGTAACAAAATGTGGAAAAGGTCAAGGGGTCTGAATACTTTCCAAATGCACTGTATGTCGACAGAATCAAGCCTTTATTAAGAATGATCCTAGATTATATTAGCCAAACATGACCGGTGTTTAGCCTATATATACAGTATATGTAATTAAAAGTCTCATTAAAGTGTGCCAACATTTTCTGGCGCCTCCCTCATGTCAGCATCGGTCTGGTGTTGACATGAGGGAGGCACACTTTAGATGTACTGTAGGCTAATTATTTATGTACATTTACATAGACCTATGTTTTTTTAAGAGAATAGCTACTGTTTTTCTGTTTTCAAAGCAATTTAATTGGCTATTTTGGTTAATGGCCTTGGTGCCCTAGCAGATGGCCTTGGTGCCCTAGCAGATGGCCTTGGTGCCCTAGCAGATGGCCTTGGTGCCCTGGTAGATTGGGAACATCTTAAGGCCAAATGGCCTTACCACTAAAATCACAAAATTGCAGGCCTGCCACCCACACACACCCAGTGTATTTTGAATGCTTTCAGACAATGCGATTAATCACAATAAATAAACAAATTGTGCACTGAAATGACAAAAAGTGAACTTCAGTAAATTGGTTAACTCGGACAGCCCTAGTCTACAGCATTGCTTAATCCCGGGAATGAGCTTCAGTCAAAAGACAAAAATATTTTTTCCCTTCAGGAATGCCAACTAATTCCACCTGGCTAACTAATGTCTGGCTGGGTTTAGCTAGCCTAATGACTGACACCACTATGTAGAGATATGATTAGAGAGAGGAGAGGTATGTGGGTGGTGTCTCAAGACTGACTGAAAGACTGATTGACTGAGAGACAGACAGACAGACAGACAGCCAGCCAGCCAGCCAGCCAGCCAGCCGCCGGCACTAAGTTGAGGAAGGGAAAGAGGTGAGTACAGAGAAAGAGGAGAAAGGGATAGTAAAAGAAAAGAAAAGAAAAGGAGAGAGAGAGAGTAGATTAGAAAGAGAGTAAGACTAGGAGGAGGGAGATGGATAGATGTAGTTCTAGAGGTTATTTACCTGCAGCTGTGGCTCTGCTGGAACTGGATGGCCCCTCCTCCTGAGGTTTGCATGTGAGCAGCATCTGTCTGTGCAGCTGTACCGATGGCTCCATGGAATGTACAGCATTCCCCTGCGGACTCCCCTCTCCACCTCCGCCACCCAGGCTCTCCCCCACACCCTCCAGGTCAGGGCTGCAGCCTTCCAGGGTCCGTCCGGCCCCCCCTTCCCGGCTGGGCCTCCTCTGTGCCTCGGGGGCTTGGGGCTCCTGGGGCCGCGTAGGGACCATCAGTCTGACCTGGGGGATGGCGGTGGGTCTGTAAATGTGAGGCAGCTCTGGTTCTTCATCCTCAGGGATGGGGTTGTACCAGATCTCCCCCTCATCATCCGCATCATTCTCCTCGGCCGGGTCCACACACCTGGGCTGGGGCCCAACGCGGGCGTGGCACATGCTCACCTGGGGTAGCTGCAGGCGGAGGGGCCGAGAGGGCGGTGGTCCGGGGGGTTTTAGGTACTCCGGGGAGGGGCTAGGAGGGGGTCGGGGTGTGTGTCCATGTCCATTCTCCTCCTCTGCTCCCAGAATGCACTGGGAGTCGTCCTGGGTAGTGTGATGCGGCCTCCCAGAGCTCTGCTGGAGCCAGTTGCGTTTCTTGGAAACGGTGATGGTGTTGAGTGGGGGTCTCCATAGTGACAGCTCGCTGGCCTTGCCCTCGCCAACCTCGCGCCTGTCGGAGTAGGAGGAGTGGACATTCTCTATCAGAGCTGCAGGAGAGAGAAAGAGAAAGAGGAGAGAGAGAGAGAGAGAGAGAGAGAGAGAGAGAGAGAGAGAGAGAGAGAGAGACGTGTCAGACTGCAGAGCAGGAGAGACAGGCTGTATCTGAAATGGCATCCTATTATCTGGTCAAAAGTAAAGCACTAGTATGTAGGGAATAGGGTGCCATTTTGGACGCATTCTGATATCTCACTGCCACCATCTGCTCACCTGTATCCCTTCATACAGGAGCCTTAAGACACAAAGAGGTATTCTGGCAACTATCACCATGGAAACGGTGGGGGATGTTTTATAACCTGTTGAATCATAGCCTCCCACTTGTTTTCTAAACCCAACATTTGATTACCTGATTATATTTGCCTTGCGAGGATAACGTTGTGTCTTTGTTACTTTAAATGAAAACATCTCTATCATGAAACCATAGGTGACTTACCAACAGTGACTTACCTGGCCTTCGGATAGTGAAATGTGTAGGGACTTTCCCCTCTCTTCTCATGCTCACATACAACCACACACGCTACTCAAACTCCAAACACATCATCTTTCTTCACGTCTGTATTTCACCTCTGATAGTCAGAATGAGAAATGTGTTTTTTGGTATTTTTCTCCACTGCTGGTTCTGCTATATTTTGACTAAAACACAAACCGTCATTATTACGTGGCAGGCCCTGCAGGCCCCTTGGAAGACTAACGCCTTGCAACACTGGCACATCCCCTCCAATGACTTCCCATCTCTGGAATGTCAGCTTGGGGAATGTGCGAGCTCAGACCTAACGGAAAATCACACAGAGAGAGACGGGATAGAGTCAGAGCTCCCTTAACCAGAGCGGGGGAAAAATCTGAAAAATCACAGCCGCCGTGACAGCAGTGAAAATAGAGGTACCAGGGATCAGGAGGACGAGGAAGGGATGGAAGGTGAGGAGGATGGGATGAAGGGATGAGGCAAATGGGATGGAGGGTGAGGAGGATGGTTTGGTCAGTTGACATAAGTACAACCAGCGGCGATATGAACATCAATAGGGATAGATAAAAATGTGGTGACATTTTTCAAAGGGTTCAGAAAGTACCATCCCCATTCAACGCAACAAGAGATGTCTCTGTGTGTCTGTACAGTTCGCAGCTCTGTGTGTACAGTTTACCTAACCGATAATAAAAAGAGAAGCCAAATCTCTTACAAATCGCAAAGCAAGTAACTCTGCAAATCATGCAAAGATTGTTTGTCTGACAGGTCTTGTTTTTCCGCAGGCAGTGTTGACAAGCCATGGGCTGATGAGCAGATGCTGCCTGCTGGGAAAGAGAGAGGGAAACAGACAGGCTGGATCTGAGTGCTGAGGGCTGGGTCCTGTTGCAACACGCATCGCATGGCAGTCTTCTCTCTGTAAAGACTGTTTTGATACGTGCCTTCTCCTTTCAGCCCAGACGAGCCCCTCCACAGTAGACGCTAATGACAAGTTCTCTTTTCCTTAAGGAAACAGATTTCCTGCAAGCTGCGCTACAACCACCAAATTACAGACTGGATACCGAGAATGTTTTCACTTATAAAACAAAATACATAGGGTCCAGAGTTGGGTGTTGGGTGTGTGTGTGTGTGTGTGTGTGTGTGTGTGTGTGTGTGTGTGTGTGTGTGTGTGTGTGTGTGCAGGGTTTTGAAGAAGTGTACTATTAAAAAGTACCAGCGTGTCAGAATAAATAGTTTATTTTTAACCAGTGCAATCAAATTAGTGGAACTTAAGCAAACAGAAATCACATGGCCTGTAAAGTTGCGTAAGGCAGCTATTCCGAGTTCACTAGATTGAAACTAAGTTTATTTTTTGCTTGGCTGATTTTATTGACATGGGCCCTAAAGGCACAGTGTGTGTGTGTGTGTGTGTGTGTGTGTGTGTGTGTGTGTGTGTGTGTGTGTGTGTGTGTGTGTGTGTGTGTGTGTGTGTGTGTGCGCGTGCGTGCGTGCGTGTGTGCGTGTGCGCACGCGCGCACACGCACGCATGGGCTATGGTGAGGGACTAGAAATCCACTGAGATTAGTTTCCTGAAAGTCAACCTCTCTGAGCTGTGGCTTGGGTTTCCTCTCCTCACATCTACACTGAATGACTGCACTTTATTAACTCTTAAAGAAAGCAACTGTTGACTTTCAAATAATTGCTGACATCTCCTGTACCCAAATCCCTTAAACCGAGCCTTAAAGTTTAAAGTTTCTCTCACCAAAACAGACTGTGAATTTCATGACCCCCCCCAAACATATTTGTGCAATTAACTATGATAGAACTTAAAATGAATGAATCCATCATAGAGTCCATTGGTTCAGCCTACATGCTATTATATAAGATGCTTAGCAATAAAGCTAAGGCACAAGGGGGTGTCGTATATGGTCAATATACCACGGATAAGGGCTGTTCTCTGCACGACGCAAAGCAGAGTGCCTGGATACAGCCCTTAGCCGTGGTATATTGGTCATATACAACAAACCTCTGAGGTGCTTTATTGCTATTATAAACTGGTTACCAACCTAATTAAAGCAGTAAAAATACATGTTGTCATACCCGTAGTATATGGTCTGATATACCATGGCTGTCAGCCAATCAGCATTCAGTGCTCAAACCACCCAGTTTATAATGGCATATAAAACAACTTTCATTGGTTTGAACAGAAGCCACTTCATAATACAGTGAGGGAAAAAAGTATTTGATCCCCTGCTGATTTTGTACGTTTGCCCACTGACAAAGAAATTATCAGTCTATAATTTTAATGCTAGGTTTATTTGAACAGTGAGAGACAGAATAACAACAACAAAAATCCAGAAAAACGCATGTCAAAAATGTTATAAAATGATTTGCATTTTAATGAGGGAAATAGGTATTTGACCCCTCTGCAAAACATGACTTAGTACTTGGTGGCAAAACCCTTGTTGGCAATCCCAGAGGTCAGACGTTTCTTATAGTTGGCCACCAGGTTTGCACACATCTCAGGAGGGATTTTGTCCCACTCCTCTTTGCAGATCTTCTCCAAGTCATTAAGGTTTCGAGGCTGACGTTTGGCAACTCGAACCTTCAGCTCCCTCCACAGATTTTCTATGGGATTAAGGTCTGGAGACTGGCTAGGCCACTCCAGGACCTTAATGTGCTTCTTCTTGAGCCACTCCTTTGTTGCCTTGGCCGTGTGTTTTGGGTCATTGTCATGCTGGAATACCCATCCACGACCCATTTTCAATGCCCTGGCTGAGGGAAGGAGGTTCTCACACAAGATTTGATGGTACATGGCCCCGTCCATCGTCCCTTTGATGCGGTGAAGTTGTCCTGTCCCCTTAGCAGAAAACCACCCCTAAAGCATAATGTTTCCCCCTCCATGTTTGACGGTGGAGATGGTGTTCTTGGGGTCATAGGCAGCATTCCTCCTCCTAACAACACGGCGAGTTGAGCTGATGCCAGAGAGCTCCATTTTGGTCTCATCTGACCACAACACTTTCACCCAGTTGTCCTCTGAATCATTCAGATGTTCATTGGCAAACTTCAGACGGGCATGTATATGTGCTTTCTTGAGCAGGGGGACCTTGCGGGCGCTGCAGGATTTCAGTCCTTCACGGCGTAGCGTGTTACCAATTGTTTTCTTGGTGACTATGGTCCCAGATGCCTTGAGATCATTGACAAGATCCTCCCGTGTAGTTCTGGGCTGATTCCTCACCGTTCTCATGATCATTGCAACTCCACGAGGTGAGTACTTGCATGGAGCCCCAGGCCGAGGGAGATTGACAGTTATTTTGTGTTTCTTTCATTTGCGAATAATCGCACCAACTGTTGTCACCTTCTCACCAAGCTGCTTGGCGATGGTCTTGTAGCCCATTCCAGCCTTGTGTAGGTCTACAATCTTGTCCCTGACATCCTTGGAGAGCTCTTTGGTCTTGGCCATGGTGGAGAGTTTGGAATCTGATTGATTGATTGCTTCTGTGGACATGTGTCTTTTATACAGGTAACAAGCTGCGATTAGGAGCACTCCCTTTAAGAAACCTGGGAGACAGAAATCTTTCTGATTGAGAGGGGGTCAAATACCTTTTTCCCTCATTAAAATGCAAATCAATTTATAACATTTTTGATAAACCTACCATTAAATAAACCTACCATTAAAATTATAGACTGATCATTTCTTTGTCAGTGGGCAAACGTACAAAATCAGCAGGGGATCAAATACTTTTTTCCCTCACTGTACACTCTGATCTCCATAGGGGAACACATACATTAAAGAGAGAACAAAACCGCCAGTGCACTTCTCTGATTCCAACTTTAATTCAAACAGACTGAATCTACACACTTCAAGGATATAACAAGCATTTTTTTAAATTTTTCTGGTGTTGAAAAAATGGGAATCTCGACTGGACAGTGGGAAGACATCGTCCAGGCAAGGTATGATCTAGCTAGCTATGCAAGCAAGCAAGCAAGAAGCTGATTTATTCCCCAGAGAATTATCAATGCTTTTAGTCACAGTGAGCTTTTTACCTCATATAAAGACTTCTACGATATTGATCAAAGGAAGCCTGGCAGTGGTATTCAAACTTTTTCAGTGGGTACCCCATTTTTTCAGACAATTTCTGGAGACCCCATTTTTTTCCCCAAACATTTTTTGTGACCCCACTTCACCCCAAATCTAATGACACAACCTTAAAATCGGTACATTTAGATTTTTATCTCAACAAATAACCTTCAATCCATTGTACTTTCATCTCTTATCAAAATGAAAACATGTATAAATACATTTACTCATTAAAACTGTATGTTTCAAATTATCATTCTCCAAAAAATGTGTATATTATTCCATTCAATAATCTGTAGTCTTAATTTATTGTACATTATTATACATTTTTGGGGACGACCCCACTGCAGTTCCCCCGTTTTAGCTAACATCCGCATTCGGCTAACTAGCTAATGCAGCTATTATGATGTAGCTAAGGAGAATGCAGAAATAATTTTGTTTAGCTTGCTACCTACCATAAGCTCGCATTGTTGAATAGTTTGCATGGCTAATGGCTACTGTGATGTTTACGGTAAGTTGGAGATGCAGAGAAAGAATGCCACGTTGCCAGCCTCAACGAAATGTAAAGAAGACAAGGATGTCATGTAAATTGAAACAGTTGATGTTCATATTATGTCAATTGAAATCTTGTCGCAGTGCCTCTGCTTAAACTTTCGTCAGTGAGAATAGGCTCATAGCATCGGGATGGCATGTTAGCTTTAGTGCTAGCCTTAGCTCAAGTTGAATTAGAGGCTGCTGTTGTATAGCCTAGCGTGAGTTGAGCTGGTCACTGCAGAGCTGTCTCCTTTAAGGGGTCTTCCATAACAGAGGGAGCGTGTTCCAACATGTAGGACATTCCAGACCACAGCTCCTCTAGATTTACAGGTTTCTCTTCAACACCTCTGACACCTTCATCATGCATGGCACGGCACCGCCTTCCTCTAACACTCCTCCGTCCCTTTCCTACTATCTCTCTACCATCACATTCAAACTGTAAACGCATATGCCATTCATATCAAACAAAAAATACTCTTGATGTAGGTCACAACCTTTGCCATGGAGCCTCAAGCAGTGGAAAGAACCAACTGAAAAATAACTTGTGCAGGTTCTAGAACACCAGTGACATATGAAAAAGTTACTCCAATCACACATCAACTCAGTAAACTGTAGGGATTAATATTCTTCAGAAAATCACCCAAGTTTCAATACCGGGAATAATTCATATTTATCCACATTGTGGATACAGCGAAAATCACAGCGTAAATCTGAAGTGTCCATTTAAAGTGTTTAAAACCAAGATACTGTATGGTCACTATGCCAGGGTTCTCCCCAAATAAGAGGGGCACTGTACCACCTCGCCGGCTTGGCTGCGGCACTATGTAAAGATTTCAGAGCAAATTAAACTGATATTTAGTAATGATAGAGTAACTATCTTTGATCGCCAATGACATTGTTGTGAATTGCAAAACAGACCGTTCATCAATTTTGAACGTTATGTTCCTCAATTCAGTGCATTTCAGCAGTAGGCTATCCCGACACAGAGCGAGCTCAAGATGCACAGAGCGCCCCCCGAGTAAAGCGTTGTCGAATCATACACATTTTGTAACGGCAGTAACAAAAGTCAAATGACCAAAGTTGCTAAGCTTGCTAAATAACTTCCATCAAAGAATGACAGAATATCTCCTATATTTGGTTGATGGTTATACATATAGCAGATCAGTTTAAATAGTGGAAATAGATTAAATATCAAGGTATCTTAACCTGTTTTAAAAATATCCATATCTACTCTCATACCGTTTACCGATCACATATTCTCTACTGAAGCTCTCATATGGGCAGCAAGTATGAGACAGCGCAGAGAAGCGGGGGAAATGTTATATCGCTATTTTGACATGCATTGGCAAGAGACATGCTTTGATAATGCAACCTATGGATTACAGAATAATATTAGGAATTGTCATGTGAGACAGGATTTTGGGTTTCAGTGGGATTGGGACTGGACAGGAAAATAGCCTAGGCTTTAGGACAGGAAAATATAGAATTTTCCCTCATGCCTCTATGAATTGTTAACAGACTTTGTCTGTGACAGAGATGCCTATGTAGTGAATTCTGCATAGGCTTATCAAATTTGTGACTGTCTGCAGTCACAATAACAGCTCAAAGAGGCATACGTTATTTTATAGGCTATATGGTTTCCTGTAGGGTTTATTAACTGCATTCAGGTCACGTGTGTAGTCCGGCAGTGTCAATTATGCGTGTGCTTTGAATTTATGGCAACTTTGTATGAAGTAAATACTCTAGGCTAAAGGCTACCATGCATCAGCCTATTTGGATAATGTGCTATTTAGAGAACAAGCGATAATCGGCCGAGCCGATATATCGGGCCGATATTGGCCTTTTCTAGTCTATTGGCAATCGATCCTCCTTTATCGGCTTAGACGATAGTCCCTCTACATAGCAAAACTGCTGCTAGGCCAGCCACAACTTACCGCCTGAGCCACGAGCACTGCACAATCCCGAGGAATGTCTAACTGGGAAAATCAGCAGCAGCAAGCAGCAAGATAAATCATTCTCCAACAGAAAGTTGCAGTATTGAGAAATGCATGAATAGACACAGTGGCCAAAATCGAACTCCTGTTGCAAATATTAGTTTAGTTCATTCACTAATAATAAGGCTTGTGTTGATGTGCCCGGGCATGCATGCAATAAGCTAGATAGCTAGCTAGCTAAGCAGATAGCTATGTGACCTGTTAGCAAAGATTACGATAACTAACCCTTTCATCTGTGGCGTTAGATAGCTATCTATATTAGCTACTATGCTAGCTAGCAGGCTAGATAAACATGGTGCTAATATATCAGATAGGAGCTAATAGCCAACATAGTTAGCTAACGTCAGTGGGTTATCATTTTGAACATGCACCATTTCCGGCAACGAGCCATGTTATCTATTTACTTTTGTGCTGATCTGACCAACCACAATCGTATCGGTAAATTGACAGTTAATAGTTGGATTAGATGATTGTCATAATAGAGAAAGAAGGAACTGTTTTAAAATGCCTAAATAAAGGTTGGCAATAGGTGTAGCTACCTAAGAATCTTCCTGCATGCTTATGGACCAAAAAAGCTGTAGATCAGCACGTGTGTGTACCTTCTCACTTTGCAAACTATGGGAAGATTTGAGTCATTCAGACAGAACATGCATCGTTGTGTCATCTTTTTTCCTACCATCGCTCTCCTTGTTAGATATTATGCCCATTTATGGCTTGATAAGAAAATGCCATTGCTATTGAACTAGTTCTCATAGTAGCAGTAAACAGCAGTAAGTGATATGAGTGATGGAGAGAGATGTGAGGAGATGTGAAAGGGAGCGGAGTTAAAGCTTCGCTCTATCCCATCGTAGCAGTAGGATCAAGTTACAACCTGCAATTTCTTGACAGATAGCTGAACTAGCCAATTGAATTGTTTATAATTTCGTTCTGGCAGCTGAGCTGTTAAGAGATGCGTCCTGACAGCTGAAAAAAAAAAAATCCTAGTCAAAGATAATGAGAAAAAATATTAGTTTCATAAGCATCCGTGGTCCCTAGTGATGCACCGATATGACATTTTTGGCCAATACCGATATCCGCTATTTTCCTTACCAAAAAGAAAAACCGATACCAATAACCGATATTTAACATTTTTGTGGCCTTTTAAGTATTCTAGTACAGTTAAATAGTTAACACACACACATGGACGCAGCGATCTAAGGCACTGCATCTCAGTGCAAGAGGCATCACTACAGGGTCTGGGTCGAATCTAGGCTGTATCACATCCGGGCAAGATTGGGCGTCCCATAGGGTGGCGCACAATTGGCCCAGCGTTGTCCAGGTTTGGCCTTTTTACGTATGTCCCCATTATCAGTAAAACATAATCAAGACCTATTTCTTTCACTTACTTGCTGTGCTGTTTTGTTGTTCATTTGTTCAGTCGTTTCATTCTCAACCAGGATTTCATCATACATGAAAAGTTTCAGC